>NC_056471.1:18251702-18851702 GCF_008729295.1 Plectropomus leopardus | reverse complement strand
TATGTGATTCATTCATATACAGAGGCAATTGCTCATCATCTTATTAATATTCAGTGACATAAACATCTCATACTTCATAAACTTACTCAAATACCACTTATGTTACCCACTTTCCCTCTGGGGTGATATTTGTTGAAGTGGATTAGTTTTAGAGAGAAGACTGTGCTAATGTTGTAAGTGTGTGTGCACTTTTAAAAAATTGCTATATTAAAAATCAAAGTGAGAGTGTTAACAGAGTCTAATATAAGTAGTTGGAGCTTGAAAAGTAATTTCTGTTATTTGACCACAAAGCCCATTGTAATGCTCTGCTGTAGCCTTATCACACCAAATTTTATGTAATGTAATTCTTACTGATAACACATAAAGGCAAAAGCAGGCATCACCTGGTTGATATAAGTGGGTGTTGAGTGTTGTATGCACACCTTAAATGAAGTGACTTGATTCATTTTACATGCATATATATTATTACTTAAGAAATGTATGTAGAACTTTATGCAGCTTTCAGATATTTATTGCTTCTCTTTCCAGGCTGCTAAGAAATCCAAGAAAGTCCAAATTTAATATTTGTGTAATTTAAGTAAATACACTTTACACCCCATATTTTCTCACCCAAACCTAAGAAAGTTCATTTGCTTTTAGATGCTGTCGATTTAACACACGCTGACTTACGCACTCACACATCATTTGAAGACAGAGTGAAAGTCGCCTGACTCATCCGGCTCCATTTTCTTCTCCCCAGAAGTTTAAAGATAAACTCTGACTCTGTACTGCTCAGTTCAAAAAGAGAGATGGATCCTGTGCATGTTGACCGTCTCAGAGATGAGTGCGTTGGTGACAGAGGGGGGGCCTAAGATGGATTAGATATGGTTTTATCAATGAGCACCAGGCTGGCATGGCGGTGGCAATCTCTTATCATGTTGACTGAATTTGTAAAGCAGAAAGAACAAGGAGAAGTGGAAAGAGGGGAGAGGGGAGATGGAATGACTCCAAGTGAAGAGGAAGAAATAGAGCCAAGAGATTGAAAGACTCAAGCCGGTCGGAAGAGAATTTCAGGAGTCAAACGTGGTATTGTTTTGTAAAGGTGCTTCAGCTCAGACCTGAATGTCAACTTGCGCTGAATAATTGTCTGTGCCAAAGGCAAGCCATGTGGCCTTCTTATGACAATGAATTTCTCAACTCCTCTTTAAACCTGCATCTTTATTAGACCACCCACTCTTGAAATAAAGTTCATATGACATTTTATGTTTCTATTATTTATGAGTTAGGCGGCTGTTCATTTTATGGGCTCTTGCTTCCCCCCTCCAGGCTTACTTCACCACCCGCCATCAGTCTTTGTGCTGTCGCCTCTTTTGTCACACATTGTTCCAAAGGTTTTGATATTTCCTCCACTGTCTCGACAAATAGATAAAAGCTGCAAATTAATGTCATTAGCATGTGTGTTTTTAGGTCCAACCCCCATACGTCTGACAGCTGTTTTTTACAGAACTACACATCCAGAACAATTAGGCATGATGAATCGTACCTGTCCCTTTAGGCCAAATTGCAACACTTCATCAAAACATCAAAAACAGGAATGCATAATGATATGCAATGCAAATCTCTCCTTGAATAAGAAGGATGTGTTTCAGTTGACGTTCTCTCATATAGTGACTCAGTTTTCAGCACAGTTTTACAAAAGATTCGCCTTCTAGGCATCAGTAGAGACTGAATTTTCCTGGATTTACTAAGTGCACTGTTTAAGTGCAATACTAAAAGCCCCCAGTTGATGAAAATGTCTTTCTTGAGCCATCTTGTGTCCTGTGGATTTTGTTGTTGTTGTTGTTGTTTTTAATAGTAATGAGCATTGGCCTTGTTCTGACAACTCTTGTGATCAGTTAAGTTTTGTTGACATGGAATAATTAAATCTTGTGTTTTTATTTGTATGTATTTATAAATTTTGGGAAGCTTCATGTTGACTTGATGATGTCCTGAAATGCTTTTTTTTTTTCTCTGAATGATGGGAATCGTCATGTCACGAACGGCAAACAGAGCTAAGCCCTCAGACAAAGTGCAGCAAAGTGGGAGCAAATCCCTGAGTCTAAATCCTTCACATTTTTCAAACAATACACAATTTTGTTCTCCGGACGATTTGTAATATACTTATTTCTTTCTCCTGTTGTTGGAGCTGAGGGATTTAAGAGCTTGTGCTTTTGCCCACTTACAAGCAGCTCACTACAGGCAGTTTTGAAGCAGTGCATTAGTCTCTGGGAGAGACATGAAAAAGCCGTACAGTATAGTGCCGTATCTTAATCTGTGGCATATGGCTTTCAAATGACCAGCTTACACCTTGTCTGTCTAAGATCTAAATCTGCTATTAAAATAAGCCAATCCTTTTTAAACACTGCAAGTAGAATAAGATTAGAGTTTGCTGCACAGTATGTTATAAAAGCAGACTTTTTAAAAAGGAGAATTGCTTCATCAAATAACAGATTTCCACCAATGATTTTGTTTGATATTTAAATTAATTTTGTGCAATGTTGTGTCTGAGGCTTTTATAGCCTATATTATATAATTCCTGATGCCAGTGGACAAATAATCTGATTAAAGGCTTGCCGGGTTCATACTAAGTGGGGGTTGCGTTCCCAACTCTTTGATTTCTGTAGGTCCAAAATTTTCATAATAGCTCTCAGACTGAGTTTCCAGTTGACTGATTTACAACTGCCCTTTTTCATGTCTTTGGAAAAGGCCACTTGACTTGATCTAGTGTGCAGGGACCACTTGAATTTTTAATACTTCTCAAATCTCCAACTTTACCCATTACGTCTGGACGCCAATACCAAGCTTGCGCTGAGATTGGAATTTGACTGTCTAGACACAATCTGCCCATAAATAAAGGGATTTCATGAGGGAGAATGAAAAAAAAAAGTTGGTCGGTTGTGGAACTCTGCGACAAAGCGGGACCAGCCTCTGTGCAAAACTGTACATTTTGTTGTACATGCCAATAGTTTAGCACATCATTATGTGATGGCAACAACGCCATAGTGTTCAGTACAGTTAGCTGCATTAATTATTCATATGAGTCCAATCTCAGTTTCACTTTGAGGGTTCTCATATGCAATTAGAAGTAATGAATGTGCTTCTTAATTACATTCATTTGTGCAAATTTCCATTCCCCATTGAATTTTTCTGTGGAAACATTGTGACACTGACCAATGGCATATCATTTGCAATGTGACTAAATCCATTCAGCATAGAACAATTAGCTGTAATTAGTGTTACAATGTCATCAGCGACCAGGGGGAAAGACTAAGCTGACATGCAAAGGAGAAGAGGACCCTTGTTCAGAGTTTAAAGTCCAACATGGCAGCAAGATCCAGATAATTGGCTGACCACAGGTTAGAAAGATGATGAACTGCTATATCACTGTGAGGCTTGATTTTTTTTCGTCAACTTTTAAGCATGTAAAGTTAGCTGAGCAGGCATTCTCTTTGATTTGATTTGCCCCTCTGCACATTTACACACTTAGAGCAACCTTTTACTCGTGCCAGCCCCTCTCATCATCTGCTGCTGACAAATGAGCAGCTTCACTGAAGTAATTAAGACTGAAGTGCCTTGCTTAAGGGTACGTTGCTGGTGGTTGTTGAGAAATGGGAGGAAGCATTTCTCATTCATTTCACATCATGACCTTACAAATTGTCATGTTATCAGAGAAATTCGGGCTGCGGTGTGTATATTTAATTCATGCCGCACATAAAATGGTAATGCAGCCGATTCCTTTTCTTGCAGTTATACCCACAATCTACAAGATAACTTCTTCAAACTCCTTTTTTTTCACATCATTTGCACCAGTTTGCTGCTCGCTATATATTCTCCCTCATATAAATAAATAAAAGCCTTTGTGCCTTCTGGCTCCCAGAACTTTTTACAGCTGCCCCAGTGGGCCTGCAACAGAGCTAAATGAAGCAACAGTGAGTATTAACCTACATAAATTGGACCTTTCCTTTTAAGATGATTTTAGATTTTTTTTTCTTTCTCCCCCTCTCTCTTTTTTTTTTTTGACCGCCGGGGGGTCTAGAGCTGAGTCAGAAGGGGATTTAGATGGACTCATCTGTATCCTTCTCAACCGATTGGGATTTGGAGGAAGTGCTCAGTTCTCAGAGGTGAGGTGGAGGGGAACCCTTGTTTTATCTGGTTCAAATGCCACATCAGTTGTCTCGGAGAGAGAGAGACGAGCTATTGATCTGGAGGAGTCAACTCAGCTCGCAGAAATCTCTCTCCACCCTCCTTCAAACGACTGAGGAGTGTCATGTTAGAAACCTCCTTTTCCAGAGTATTAGGCCCCTTCTTTGTTGCCCTGCCAAAGTCTTCTGTGAAGTTGAGACAGGAGCTTTCTGGTACAATCATCCCGATCTCAACAGGACAAGTTGGGAAAAGGATATTAAAGGATTTCAGGACAATCAAATTAGGCATTTATGGTTATCATACCACTGTAAGTGCTTCAATGTCACAACCAGAAAAAAATAAATAAATAATGGAAGCTGAACATTATACTACAGTGCTGAGAGTAAACTAATTGAAACATGCAAGGAGTGTTCAGGCTTCAAATATTGGAAAAAGCACATTATGAGTGACACATTTAGTATTTATTTCATGAGTATATAAATTTACCTTTTTTAACTAACCTGCGTTTTTTTGTTTTTTTTTTTTTTTTGGATTTGATTCAATTAGTTTAAGGGATTGCATAATTTTTGAAATGAGAAACAGAGTTTTTTGTTGCTAAAGCATCATTTCAGACTTCTATTTCAGCATTTTTTTAATGCTCTAGCTTTCTTGCCCAGATAGATTTTTAAGGGAAAAAAAAAAACAGGAAAGTTGGCTGGACAGACCATGTATGACTGTCCAAAAAGTTGCTTCCTCTAATTTGCCCAGCAGCACTGTGACTTGAGTGGGCTTTTTAAAGACCTGTACAATTAAAATACCCATTCCGAAGTTGTTAACATGTTCAGAAAGTCTTATGTCTGGTTTGGGAAGGGATCAATAGCTGCCAAGTTTGATCGTGTCTCTGGACAATGTGTTCTGAACTCGGCAGGGATATAAAGAGACTTCAAACAAGGATGGAGGCTCAAAGGCCCCAGCCAGCAATTCACTTTGTTCCGTTTCACTGACTCTGTGATTCCTAAACTAGAATATGACTCGGACTGCATATTAAACCTATGAAATGTGGGGTTCAGGAGAGGTGAACTACTTTGGTTCTTGATCCTATGTAGCTGATATGATCAATAACAAATCGTTACAAACAACGCAGATGAAATGCAAAAATGGGCAAGCAATTTATTGGATGCTTATGGTGTTGTTGGCATATGATGCAAAAGGCAATGTATCAAAAATTTTTATCTGTGTTAGTTTATTCTGGTTGAAATCAAGCAGCCAGGAAACACTATCAAGTAAGAGCCCCTCACATCATTTTTAACTTCCTTGAACTTTTAAACTTTGAAGGAATCTCACTGCAGATCTGGACGCCACAAGCCTCCGAATATTTCTCGAGAAACGCGCTGTCCTTTCAGTGCGATGAGCTGAGGTTATACCTGTCTGAAAGAGCAGAATCTTTCACTCCCCTCAGAAGCAGGAGAAAAACATGGGAAGCTATAAAATATAGATGTACTAATGTTTTATTCAAGGCCATTTGTTACAGATAGCTTTTTACAAAAATCCCATTGCTTTTCATTTTCACTTTGAGAGCTGGTGTTTGCATTAACATTTTCCCCTGCAATTTGACTGCTGCTGTCCCTCCCAACAACCCCACCCCGCTTACACAACATGTACACTAACACACACTGTGTACATGCTGTACACACCTGCCACTTCTTAGTTCAAACCTCAAGTGTTGCATTTCTGTCCCTGCTCATTTCCAGTGTCTTGGCAACACACGTATCTTTGAAATGGATTTTTCTTTGGCTTCAAACAGGTGAAAACAAACATCTTTTTATATGAAAATGTGTGAATACAAAATCTCCTAATTTGAGATGTTATATAACTCTGTCATGAGGTCAGAGGTCAGTCTGCTTCGTATTTCCATAAAGCCATTATACTCCGGCTTGGAGGTGTTGTATTTCCGTATGACCGATGCTGTGGTTTATTGTTAACAACTGCATTAGTGATGCTGAGACGGGGTTAGAGGAAGTGCATTTCTCTCCCTCCTTCTCTCTCTCTCTTCCCACACACTCCCCATCTCTCCCTTCACCTCCTCTTTAAGATATAGCGCCATAGACAGATTAAAATGCATGGTCTCATCCCTTTCTCATTTTTCACATGCAGTCGGTCTCAAGGATAAGGATGGCCTCTGCTCAGAAGGACTTATTGACCAAAATAACTGTGCATCAATATGTCTCCTGAAGGCTGAGCGGACCACAGCATCACAGGGGTTGTATTTTCCCCAACTCTCTCAGCCTTTAATGTTATTGACCTGGTCTGTCCTGATATGCTGCAGAACAGCATAGCTGGCTAGACTCATGCAGTATGGCAAAGACGTTTTAAAGCTTCATTGTCCAAAAAAAAAAAAAAAGAGCACATGCATTGATGCATGAGAACAAACTAAAAGTTACAAGTATGCTGACAGACAAGAAAGAGGAACCAAAACAAGGAAGATTTGCTTGAAAAACGGCACGCTGTGACCAATGTAAAACGATATTGTTGCCTTTCCTCTGGCTTATTTTTCAATAAGAAATCGGAGCAAGATAAACTGCAGTTTTGATGAGATTCAATTTACAGTGATAGCTGCAGTATTGCTGCAATGACATCAATGATATGATGACAGACGGCTACAACTATGATGCCATCTGTCTATATTTCACGTATTAGCATATTTCAAGTAAAATGTGTCATTCACGAGAAATGCAATATTTTCCTGTGAAATCATTAATTTCACAAACAGGGGCATAAAATCGCAATAAATCTCGCACATAACAGTTCTCGCACACACACCTATACGCACACACAAATGAACACACACACACACACACACACACACACACACACCCTCTCGAATTCTGATGAAGTTACCAGCAGTTAATTCAATTGGTTGGAATGTAATAAAGCATGCAGGTTACAGTATGTTTTTAATCTGTTTCCTGAGTTCTACCGCTGTGATTTAATCCAGGTTTTGAATGCACACCCATGAACGGGATTACTCCCTACTGTGCTGTATAGGGTCCTTTCCCCATCCGATCAATGTATGCACTGACTGGCTGATAAATTGGTATTCATGGACAAATGGATCACTTCAGAGACCACTCACAGGCTGGTAACTCTGACAAATGAAGTGAATGTGGTGAGGATAGGAAGAAGGAGTTGTGCTGAATGAGCGCAGGAGGATAGAGAGAAGGGAAGTGGATGTGATTTTTCACATGGGATATGCTGAAGGAGGAGATTTTCAGGTAGGGCCCTGCTGGACATGTTTGGCCTAACAGAAAATGACAGGGGGCTTTTGAGGGTCTTGACACTGAACACATAAACCCGGTTGTTGTTTACCCTCCTCGGCAAGCGAGCCGAGGCATTCATCACATTCGCCATGGTCAAGTTTGCGAGGCACTTCTGCCCGTGCTCTTTGCGAGGCATCTGTGGGGACCTCAAGGCGATGTAGCGCTCGTGAGGTCAGTCAGCTGTCTGCCATTCCATGCAGAAGCAGAAGCAGACCTGGTGCTCAAGCCTTGCCAGAAGCTCTTGCAAGCAGGGAGACAGACTGTGTCCCTTTGTCCCCATTTCCCCTAAACACCTGCGTGATTGCATTGATTTGTCCTGATTCCATTTAGCCAGGGGTCCCGCTGGATTTCAAGTGTCAAACATCTGTCATACTGAGGCTCCCTCATTCTGACTAATTCAGCACAAGAGCAAAACCCTCACAGAACTGATTGTGAGTGTGAAACAAGAACTGTGAAAACAAAAAGAAATGGCATGTTTCCAATGTTTTGTAGAGAATTTAGTTTTTACAGTTTCTAAAATATTGTTTTGATGAGCTTTTTTATTATATGTATATATATTTATATATATTTTAGTAATAGCTGTTGCTAATGTTTTCATAGACAGAAATCTGGAATCGTTGGATGTATCCCTTGGTGTTCATTTTAGATGGAATGGCAAGAAAGGAAAGAAATACACAGCGAAAGAAAGACAGTGTTAGACAGAGTGAGTTCACAGTGTTAGCAGAAAATAGACTGAAATGTCTCCCGAAGCCAGTTACAGGCAGCAGAGGCAGCAAAGTCTTTGTTATGATAAAATCAGGGACCTCTGCAAGCATGCCCTTGATTCTGCAGTTGGCTTAACTCGGCAGGTCACCAAGGGGAGGCAGATGTTGTCTCGAGGCATGTCCCACTGCCTCGGCGAGGACTCGGCTGGTGTCGCTGAGCTTACAGGTGCAGAGGGGATGGTGAATGCTGGACGGGGGAGGGTTGGAGGTGCACTAAGCCGTCGCTCAGCCGCCACAGGCCAGCTCTGGGGATGTTGGAATGAGTGGATATGCTCACTTTGATCCACTGAGGTATAATAATTGATGATCAGCCCTGCTGTCGCATCTGGGAGTCATTGGTCCGTGCTATAATACACCCTTAATGCAACACATGGTGGCGTGGACAGAGTTGCCATAGAGTCTCATGCTGGCTTGTATTTCATGTGGTATAAAGAATGACTGAGGAAGCACAGGCCCAAATACACCAAAGAAAACCTTCTAAATAAAATTATTATAAAAATAATAAATATTTAAGATGAAGGAAAGTAGTGATAATGGGTAGAAGGAAAAGGGTAAAACAGCAGAAAATGTCAGTTTAGGAACAGTTAAGCAGGGATGCACTGATTATGAAATTGTGGGCCAATGTTTTCAATAAAATTTTGGCCGATACCAATGTTTTGTTTTTTTTGTTTTATCCCCCCTTTTGCATCAGCAAAACAAAGACATCTACACTATAAATAAAATAACTGAACTGCTATAAAGTCATTTAGTCCTTTATTACACTAACTTTGGATGAGCCCAAATTAAGTCATTCCTTTCCCTTTT
The DNA here is from genome assembly GCF_008729295.1 of Plectropomus leopardus. Lineage (NCBI taxonomy): Eukaryota > Metazoa > Chordata > Actinopteri > Perciformes > Serranidae > Plectropomus > Plectropomus leopardus. Next base: position 18,842,677 of record NC_056471.1, on the reverse strand, counting down.
TTTAGATAAATGCTTGGAAAGCCTTTTTTTTTTTTTTTACTATATATAATATTTCCCTCTCTAATATTTATTTTATATTACTGTGAAAACATTTTGCCCAGTACTCATTTTTATGAAACAGAGCTTGGAAGCATCATCATCAAACTCAGTTCAACCTCTGTAAGCAGTTCATTCCTACCTGTTAGTCAGTTAGCTACCTACAAGCTTGTTCTGGCCACCAGCTCCAAACGGCTAATGTTAACTAGCTCTCCTCCTGCTGATTTCAACAAATTTTTTTTCACAACGTAGCATCATCAGGGAAACAATACGGTGCATCCACCAACAAGTCAGCAGTAAATTTACCACATCCTTACCACAAGATGTCTGTCTGTCCTTAACACATTTTAGTCCCGAGCCCTGCTTTTTAGCCTGCACAAATATATATGACACAGTGGAAAAACACCAGCCTCTGCCAACGTCAATTGATTTGCAACTAGGCCGATGAGAGTCAACAAGGCAAATATCGGCCAATACAAAAAGTAGTGCATCCTTACATTTTAGCCTAAAAAGCAAAGGAAATGCAGTTCAGTACGCTATAGTATGAAACAGACTGGACCACACATTTACAGTATGCGTGTTCAGAAAAAAAGGAAACACTAATTGTTTTTAAATTGTCCATTTTAAGGAATCTGCAGAGAATAAAGGAGAAATGGTTACAAGGAGTGTTTCTTTTTGAAAGTCATACTTAAAGCCTAAAACCTGACCTACTTTCCTTCCCTCTTCTGTATATCTGCTCTTGTTCTATAAAACAATTTTGAAGGGATCCTATTTTGTGTTTGGTTATTTGATTAATCGCTGGTCTTTTGACAAATGCTCAGCAGATGCAGAGACTTCAAACAGCAGGCATACAAAGAAAATAGGTGTACACAAGCACATACATACAAATACACCTTGATCTGCATCTAGCTGAACAAACCTCCCACGTTGTACTACTAAGAAGCACAAAACACTACCATTGACAACCTAAGGGTCTTTGAAAGCCTCCACTCGCTGATCCCTCTCCAGTGTGGTTCTCCTGCTTCAAGAGATCAAACGTAAACACAGCAGCCCAACACAAGAACGTTCCAAAACTCAAACAGAAAAGTCTCCCTGTGTTTCTCAATAACCAGGTCTCGCATAGAGTCGGTGCCTCTTTTCCAAATTAATGCCAAGTACTGCAAAAGTTTGAGTTTCAGAATAAATACCAAGAGGATCAATAGGCTGCCATTATCCTGGCCACGCTGAACAACATTTAAACCGCTGAGCGGCTTTGTCTGTGCAAAAAATTGAGCTCTGTTCCATGTTTGTTGTCATTGTTGGTCGTCAGTGATCCGATCAAATTTTAATCACACTATTCAGCCTCATTGATTTCAGTTTACCACAGATTGTGTTGAATGAAATATTGTTCTTTTTTTCTCCATCAGTGGCAATTATCCAACAATGAGAGCTCGATATCACAGTGTATTAGAGGACATGGTGTTTGTGAAATACTCTGTTTGAGCTGCATGTCAGCAGCTGCTGGGATCTGAATAGAACAGGCATACATGCATACATATTCACATGTGTAGCAGACACAGGCACTCATTTACTTTATTATATACGTATACACCCACGCATCCACCCCTTGCGCTGCAGATAAATGCAGACAGAAAGACAATCACACTCATCAAAGGCAGTGAATTGATGCCTTTTCTTATTTTATTGATTGCTCAGAGCAGCAGACTTATTTCTAATGTGCTTTCTCTTCATGGTTCAAGACAAAAGAACCATTATTTGGATAGAAACTGAGGTCTGTAGACAGCAGTTTTCTGGGCTGTTCTCAGTGTTGACGTGTCAACATGTCTTAGAGCTTAGGTCAAGAAGGCAAAGAAATGTGGTTATTCTAAATATTTGTAACATTCTAAAATACTTTGGAAATATACTGTGTAGCCTGGAATATAACTGTTTTAATTTTTTGCAAAGTCTTTTTTTGTTGTTGCATAACATCTCACATGGAGTATTGCCATTTATAAACATCATTAAAATGCAAAAACTATTTCTATTGAAATATGGAGCAGTAATGCTAACCTGAGCAGAGAAAGAAACTCTGCGCGTGTCGCAATCTGAGCTCTTTGAAATATGAGCACCGTACAGGGCAGCAGGCAACCGCAACAAAGAACAGTTACTGCCAGGGGTGTAGTTCTGTTTGTTGAACTACCTTATGCTCTTAGGATGCACATGGTTAATTTGCAGCTTCTCATCTGACCGCTGTTTCTACAGTGGCAAGTTCGCATACAATTCAACCATAAGAATAATATGAAAGGATGTGTGCTCCCTTTACATCTGTACTAGTTAACAGTTGCCTAGCTGTAGACTGTTTTTTTATTTTGGCAGCAGCCGGCATCAATTCAGGTTAAATGTTTTCGTTGAGGTTACTCAATGCATGAGTTGACGTTATAAATCAATCAACACACCTTAAATGTCAATATGGCAGCTTTAGCTTTTCTGTTTTTAAATTGTCTCCTTTACATGACTTATGCTTCTGCAATGATTGGAACCTCAAGCACTTTAAAGATGTATATGAATTTATAATGGATTACACATATGTAAAATATTCGATTTGCTCACGAGGATTTCAAAAAAAAAAAAAAAAACCCAAATTACCGGAGTGTTGGTCCCGTGTGCTTCGGTAGCACTGCCCCCGGTTATCTCTGATAATGCCATCCAGATCCATCGTGGCAGGATGCCAACATTGTGGAAGCGTAGTGGCATAACATGAAAGTAACAATCATTTACTGTCCCTGTTATATGGCAGCTGATATCTTTTTTTTCTGCCCAGAGGGTTAGGCACTTCCAAATGTCATTTTTTCCCAATTTGTGGACATTTTCAGTTGCTGCTTTTTTTTTTTTTTTTTTAATTAGCTGCTACCTACTGCTAGCTGCTTTTTAAATCTCCTGCAGGAAGATGTTTGCTTGTGATGTCAGAGGTGAGAGCAGTGTGCAGACAATCCTGTCCCAGACTCTGAATGTCATATGTAGCGCCTTTAAGTTTTGTTTCCTCCATTTCCAGCTAGCCATTAAAATAATTGTTGTGTTGTAAATGATTAATATTCATTTTTCTAAAGTGAAAAATGTGCATACTTTAACAGAACCCTGGCAAAATCCATCTGTCTTACCTTTGGAGCATCTGCCATCGCTTACAGGGCCGTCCACCTCACGAGTCACAGAGACTTAGGGACATCTGTCCCAACAGATAGAAAATCAGGATAGGGCCATCCATTCTGTTAACGCTCCACTGAACTCTGTGTTATGTTCACCATAATTTGCTTTTGGTTGCTGCAGCATCCCAGAATATTGCTTTGCAGCAGCTCAGACAAAGTCGGCTGGTTGTAATGTGTCCCTTTTCGGCCATTCTGCAAGCAGATAATTTGATAAACCCCCAGACGTAATGGCTAAGCTGCATCCTGATAAATGTGGGTAATATGACAGGGGACAGAGGATTTCCCTAACAATTTCTGAAGAGAAGTTTGGCTATTAGGATGATTTGATATTTTCCGGAGAGAGAACATTTGATCTGAGGGGAATGTATTTTGTTGCTATTCAGTGTTACACTGTTTGACTTTTTTAGTTACGGGAATTGGTGCATATATTGTCTGTTTTGTTCCTAAGCTTGTTTGTGAATGTGGATGCGGATGTTGTATTTGGATTTGTTTGGGCAATATTTCCTTTCAAATAGTTTTTGCAGTTTTAGATACAAAGCCCATATTCCACAGGGAAAAACATAAAGTAGGGTTACAAATACAAAGTGTTAGACTATTTCCTATCTTGTGTTATAGCACCATATGCTCTTTCACTTCTCCCAAGCAAGTATGCCCTCCACTGCACAAATATTATTCATAATACCCTCTTATATATTCTTGAAAACACAAATCAGAATAAAGTTAGTGAAACTGACCATGCAGTGACCCAAAAGCTCACACAGCCGTTCCTCCTTCTCTCATCTTGCTTTCTCTCAATCTTCTGAGGCTAAACGCGTCAGCTATTCCTCATATGGTAAAATATGCAATCTGTGCCTGCCAGTCTATGAGCGAGTTTCGGGTTAATCCTCATGAATACGTGACTTTGTCTGCATGAATAAATAAAAACCTGCTCACTGGGTAATTGAGGTGCCGTGGCACTAACAAACGAGGACACAATTTGTAAATGGGATTTTTTCTTGCCCCTGAACTGGACCCATGGTGCTTTATATCACATTAAAGCGCTGACCAAAATCATATTGATGCACTATATAAAGTAGATATGACATTGAAATGTTGGATTCTCCCCTGAGGACTCTGGAAGAGTTCTATTATGTTTCCATTTTCTTCAGTTTTGTAGAGGCTCAAGTGTAAAAACGTCACACAATGTTGATGGCTAAATTTTGTGCCTGCTGGCAGAAAAAAAATTTGAATAAGCCATAATTTAAAATGATTTAAGTCAATATAAATGCTTGACAGTAACTGAAACTTCATTGGGTAATCTAATTTAATATATAACATGTAAAATTATATATTTAATACAGTATTTTCGTTTTAAGCTAAATAGGGATGTTGATTGGCTTTTAAAAACATATAGAGACTGTACAGAGTGCAATGGAGTTGAAGAAAGAGAGAAAGCCAGACAGATGCAGCAGGCAGAAACCGAGTCGAGGTCACCCGTGATTCCATCATGGCTGGTTGCTCATCACAAAGTGTTCCATTTTGTATTTAAAGTGGTCACAATTATGGTCAATTTTGTGTTGTGTGCGTAAGGGATTCCATATGTTGATCCCCTTTATAGAAAAAAAAGCTGTCTGTCTAAAGAAGGTTTTGTGACAGAGCACTTTGCAATTTCCCACAGCAGCGCCCCTGGTAATTGAGCCAAAAGCCCCCAAAAGGTTTCAACATGTCACTAAGAATCTCAGCAGCCAGGTTAAGTAAACATTTAGAGACGAGTGAAGAGTTGGCAACTTTAAAGCACATATCAGACCTTCGGAGTCATTTGGAAAATACAGACTATTAAAGCATAAAATTGGAAACAGCTTGTAACTAATTCAACAAAGTATTAATGTAGTGCTTTTTCTGTGTGTAAAATTAAACATTACACAAAGACATTTAACCCTGAAACCTTTATAATTCGTTCATTAATTTTTGGATGTAATTCACCCACATCTGGACAAAAAAAGCACATGGACATTGTTTTCATAATTAACTTGGATATGCTTAAAACTGTAGAGTTTGGGTTTTCTGTCAGTATTGTGAAAGCTTGAGGTGGTTTTTCTGCCTGACACACATAAGTCTCATCTGCATACGTCTGGAGACCTGAAGGGATTCAGACATATTTTTATTTAAACGTGTGTGAGGACAAAGCACAAAGAGATTGCTCTTTTGACCAGGTTGAGCAGGACGACTGTTATTGCTACTCAAAGCACATTGCTGGCTTAATATATGTGATCTGCCCCACAGAAAAGCCACAAATACATGTTCAGTAAAAGTGAGAATGTCATTTAGCCTAAATGCAACAAGTCCTCCAACCCATACAAGCACATAAAGTAGCATGTTCATACCTCTGAATAAGACGAAGGGGTATTTACTAAATTAGAGCATCTACTGGTGGACGGTCATGTTCTCATCCCAAGTTGTCACATATTGCCACTTTGCAGAGGACTTCCACGTTTATATATTGGGCTCTAGGTATCATTCATGCATTGCAACAAAAGCCATCTCAACCAACATGGGGACGTCAACAAAAGCACATGCTGGCACGGATGATTAGGTTTAGGCAAAAGAGGCACACATAAGGGTGTGCAAAATACCCCATCATGTTAATTTGGAAAGCTAACAACGGACATGAAAGTCCGGGGGTTGTTGGACACATCCAAGGGATTTTGTCCCCCTTATAATATGTCCTTACCAGCAGCGTTTCAACCTGGCGCCATCTAGCGGCATATTATGCACACAGGTTCTGTCCAGCTGCGTTCTTAACTGATGCAACCCGTCCAGGTATCAACCTACCATGGCAGGTGCGTCAGCATGTCCAGCGGTGTATTATAACACCATAAATGGTTCCATCTGGCTATGTTTTCAGCTGATGCTGCCAGGCGGCGTATCATTCATTTATAATAACTACATTTGTTACTAAGGTAACATATTGTATCTGATGTGACATACTAAGTTTCATTGTAAAAAAATAATTCTACATTGACTTTGGTTTCATGCCGGACATGATCTGTCTCCTGCATTAAAATTCGCTATTATAATTTCAGCATGTAAAAACACCCCATGTGATAGTATTTGCCAGGAGGACAGTCTCTGTAAATCATATATCTGATCATCTAAAAGCTTTGTAAGCATTCTTGTCTTCCACTTTTAGATGGGGACTTAGAATTGGCATTAGAAAACGGGTAGAAAATGAGATGAGTGTGACATACCAAAATATTTTCCTAATAGTCAGACAAATCTTAGTAAATGTCTGCGTTATTTTGTGATTCTTTGCTCCATTCATTTTCACATAAATGAATGAAACTCTGCTATTCTACAACCAACTACCCTTTTATGGTTGACTGGTGGCCATGAGCAAAATATAATAAACATAATTGCAAATTCATCAAGTTTAAACCAATAAAGATCCTTGCCAGATTTTCTCTGAAGGGTCGAGGCCTTCTGCCAAGTGGCACTGACTCAAATCAGAACAATGCGACATCAGGATGTGAAACTGACAATAAATGAAGGTCAGACTAAAAAGCTAAAATTACATTGCTTTTTGTGGCTTTTGTTGGTGTACTATTATTATTTTTAATACCGTTGATAATTGCCTTGTAAGCCAGTTTGCATTTGGTTGGGGACTGACAGAACAATTAGCTCCTTTAACACCAGAACACAAGTGTTGTATCATTTCTCCTACCTTGGGAGACAGCGCTATAATGGCCGACAATTTCAGTAGCATTTACTGTAATAGCAAAAATACACAACTATTATGATACTTAACTCACAAGATCTGATGACGAAGGATGCCTTGGGAATGATATAATCAAACTCAGATAGGGCACCTCCAGCTTTTAGCCCATCATTTACCACCACAGTACACTTTTCTGGTGTTCGATATCCCACCAAAGCAAGCCTTGAGAAGCACATTGATTTCTGTGGGGTCCTCTTCGCCAGTCCTGCCCCTCACGCCTAGTGCTTGACCCACTTATTTTCTCATCTTTCCCTGTTTTCTCATGAGAGTTATGCCTGCACACTGCTTTTCCCATTACAGTGTGAGTGGATGCAGGCCAAGTATGATTGCATTGCATAGTCTGTCTCTCTCGCTCAGTCTCTCTCTCTCTATCCGTGACTCACACAACCACACAAACACACACACTGTCTACCTGAATGAGTTAGGTGATACCAGCTCAGTTAGCCAACAAATAAATCACCGGACAAATTGACATATACGCCACAAGAGAGACCATCTTTAAAGGAGTCGTTGAACACAGCTTTTACTATAAGAATTTCAGCTGTGATAGATATTGACAAAGCACTGAGTTTAAATTCCACAAAATATCACTGACCATATGGAGCTGGACGGCGCCTTAGCCACGCTCACTGTTTGGAGGGCACTTGCTGTCAGTGCCTGCTGAGCGTAACTTAAAACAAATCAAATATATTGCAATTTTAATGCATCAATTCAAATTTTCGAATCTACATATGCCTTCAGGTAGCAGAGAAGCTTGTTTGAGCTCTGTCTGCCTTCACCCTGTCAGAAAGATGCATGCTGGGTAAACAAGGCCACCCGTGAGGCAGGGATGTTATATTGTAACATCTATTCTGACTGATTGAATCTCTTCATATTTTATCATTTATGGGGAAACACCACAGGTGAATAGGGTAAATCTGTATCAGCATGAAACTTCCTCAGTTGATTACCTACATTAAACTTTATTTTTTTTAATTGCAAGTTTTCTGAAATGTTGTATTAAATATGTAAATGATACATTATCTAGTTAAAATGTGTGCTGATTTACATATAGAACAGAGAACAGAAATCTGAATATCAGGTAAAGTCAGGTTCAAAATCCTTGTTTCATTTTGTTGACATAACATAGTCTAAGGTTTTTACAGAGTGAATTCTGGATATCTTTTTATCACTCCATAAATCTGAAAATACTGTCAACAGCCATGAAAAAATCAATTTTTGCCATGTTTTTAGGAATAAAATGTTCTATAAATCAGGCTATGAATGATATATGAACAAACCCCTCAGCACCTTTAGAATATAGATAGGAATAAAAGTGGAAAGTTTGGTGTATAAGTACTACTGAAGTGGAGGGTTTTTTTTTTTGCCTCAGAGTGTGAGAAAAAACTCCTTTTGAGAAAATGGCCTCAAAGGAAATGTGTTGTAAAATTCCAAAAATGTTCAGTCAAAAGAATAAGACTAAAGGTGAATATGGTAGAATTCTTAACTTAAAGGTATCACTGTGAAATGACACCAGTTGTTTGCTTACATTAGGATAATATATTTTTGTTAAAGAAGTTTTCTGAAAATGTATGTTTAAATGCTTTATTTAATTAAATATGCACTTTTTAAATACATTTTGAGTGCAAAGATTTCAACTTCAATAAACACATACATGTGTATTTTAATATTATTATTTTATTTAAATTCATAGTGTAGAAACAAAATAGCCCCAAATCTCAAAACTGATCAGTGTATGAAAAAAAATGTTTTGACCTGTAGTATTTTGGGTGATATACTGGCAGGAATGGAATATGATATAGGAAATATGTTTTCTTTAGTGTACAGTCACCTGATTATAAGAACTGTGTTTTTCTTTACCTTGAACAAGCCACTTATATGGGATTTGATCCTTGTTAATGCAGTCCGCCATGTTGCACTGCCCGCCATGTTGCACCGCCACGTTTCTTTTAAGTTTTTGCGGTTTCGTGTTGACCACTGAAGTAAGCAGCCCCTCTGTTATGATTTAATTTTTTTTTTTACATGAAACTGCTTTATTCAGTGTCTTTGCTGGTTTAAATCACTTGGTCCATTTGTTAAGGAGAGCCCCTGGTAAAACCCCCCCCTGAACATCTGGATCTTAAAATATCAGAGAAGAAAGTTGAGCACACATTAGCGATTGCTAGGCTAGCCGTCCATCTATGATGAGCTGAACAGCTTTGGAGAAACACTGATTTGTAATGAGAAAGTGCTTTAGCCAGTGTACTGGTTTAAATCACCTGGTCAGTCTGTTTTGAACACTCAAGGAATTATAAGCAGGATTTTAGCCTTGACGTATGGGAGAAGTTTCAGCTGGTTGCAATTTGCAGTCTTCAGCACTAAATCGAAATCCAACACATTACTCCATCAAATAGTATTACAAAACACTGTTGTGAAAAAGGAAATGTATTGTAAGCCTGTAAAAATGCACTAGACAGATGTAAGCTACAGTTTAGTGCTGACATATCAGATGTAATTTTCTAACATTATCATAGAAGCTTAACAGAAGACTCCTTAAGTTCTAACCAAACAGAGGAAAGATAACCTAATTATGCCTGTTTAAAGCAGCAACGAGGAAGGTTAACATCTGAATGAGGAGAGAGCTGCATGCTGTTTAAACACAAAAAAATACCAGAAAGTAAAATCTGCAATGTTTTCTGACTCAGTATGAAGCGTTTGCTACATGTAATGAAGAGTCCTACAGTTCGCCCGAGGCAGCCTCACGTATATAGCTCGGAGCCAGGCAGAGCACTCTTCTATGCAGCACTGTTTGGGGATTTGGTTTGGTAGTGTGAGAAACCTAAGATCTGTATTTTTCACCTTGTTGGAGGTACATTCAGGGCCTAAACAACTTTTGGGCATTTTGTTGATCTTGTAAATCATTGTACAAACTCTGTGAAAGAAGTAAATTTCTGCCTTGTTGAGCTAAGAGTTACATCAGTTATGTTTACATGGTATTGCAGTGTTTATTTTTCTTAGATTACATGATAAATAAAATCCAAAAATATCACTAAAATTTTAATATAGAACATAATGTTGAATTGGAATGTTTGATAATGTACTTTATATTGTATGGAAATCCGACAAGGACAAACCGTTCATTATCAATTAGTAACTTGACAGGTGCTCTGAGATTTTAATTTTGATACTTGCTCGGGCAGAGAGGATGAAGGCAGGGGAAGGCCTGCAGGCAGCAGAGTTTAAGGCTGGAGTTTAGGTTTCTTTGGAAGGCTGCATAATATTTCTTAATAGGGTTGAAAGTGGGCTTGAGGCAGGTCTGTGGAGATTCTCCCTTCCTCTCCTGGATTATCATTTTTAAGCAGCTTCCTTGGGACCATCCGGAATGAGCATTTTAAAAGCCGTGGTTGAAAAAAAGGGTCTTACCAATTTAGTTATTTCACAAATTCACTTTCTTTCATATAATTTGCAATAGATACCCTCATCCAAGCAAGTTCTGTCTCTTTTGTCCCCAAAGCACTGTGTGCCTGTTGTGCCAACTGCTGCTGTAGCTTGAATATATTCCGTTTCCTCCATCTGACACATTCAGCCCCCACACAATGCTGTCATATCTATGCATTTTATAAGGACTGAACAAAAGCTGTCATCAGAATAATGCAGTCAGAAGTTGATTTGTTTTTATTAATGATGAGGGAATAACATAGCAATATCACACCTGCTGCTGATGCAAAGAAGGATGTTTTCATTTTCTTAAAGAAATCATATAAAAACTCAAGTTTGAAAAAAAGAGACCAAGAACTGAACTCGTGAAGGTGCAGGGAAGACTCTTTTTTTGGAAACGAGTGTCAGCGCTGTCTCTGCGGACTTCATAGCAAATATCAGAGAGGCAGCCCACTTTATTGTTTTATGCAGTTGACATCCATTGAGCAATACATACGCAGCACGGCAAATCCTTGAGAGCAAGTTGCAATTTCATATTGAAACAGATGGTGAAATTACAATTCGGTATTACTATTGATCCTCAGTGGAAGCTGAACTACAAAGGATCCATCATGCTGAGCAGTTGCATTTTCAACCGACTGTGTCCAGGTCATAAGTGTTAAGACAAAGCCGGTTCTTATTAGCTGGAAAATCTGAACTTCTTCAGGTGCTTCTTTCTGATTTTCCTTTCGCCGCAATGGTATTTGCATTTTTCAACAGAGGCAGGATTTGAGCAAAGAGTGTGATTGCTCTCTTTGCTAGTTAAATGTTTAAAGAAGACATGCAATTTGAATTGCTGCAGAGCTCATCAATATGAAATTGGACTAGTGGAGGGAAACAAAATGTGAGGAAGCAACCCAGCCACTCACTACGCCCAAATCCAACACTCTATTTTCCACCACAGCAACACAGGGTTAGACTTTCAGGGGAAAAAAAAAAATCCTGAGGCTACTCTACCTTTTGAGGATTTTCCTTGTTATCAACAGCATAAATACTCACGATACATATCAGAGCATCTGCAGGGTAAAATCTGGGAATAAAACAGAAGGCTTTTAAGAGACAGAATGAATCATTCATATATCATACATATTTAAAAACATGTGCAAAGCTTAGTTATTGATTAACTAAACCCAAAATCTATTGATAATGAGTTCACAGTGTCAGTCTTTTTACAGCATTTATAGTCAGCAGATTATGCGTTTCAATGACAGGAATAAACAGGTCTGTTAACTAGCGTAAAGCAAATTCATTTGGGGAAAACTTCATTGGGACTGTGAGCTTGTTATCTGTCACTCAAAAACTGATCCAATAGCATTCATAATGCCACTAAAGCCCACCCGTTGTTTTATGCCCCGAAATCCTGCTGTGCCTGAAGATGTGTCAGCAGCAGCAAATTATTAAATTGTATTTTTCATTCTCAGGGGTTGTCAGCGGCCTTGCAACAAAACAGAATTTCCCAATATAATTATGATTACTAGGGGCAAGGTGAAAAAGAAGAGCTGATATGAGGCAAATAGGGACGCTTCCGGCAAACAAGGGGGCTGAGCACTTTCGACAAGTATCAACTCCTTAGTTCTTCCTCTTACTGTCATGCCAGGCCCAAATTTGACTGATAATCAAGCTCTGTCTTAACACAAACGTTGCTCGCCGGAAAGGAATAATTTGTATGGAGAGACAGTCAGAGTTCAATAGACTTTCTGTCATCGACTCCTTCAGCTGATAAAACGCACAAGGCAGGAGGGTGAAAGGGAGCCATTTGCAGAGTTGACAGATTCCATCATGGATGACTTTAGCATACCTGAGCACTGCTCTTTCCCTGCCTTCTGCATGCCCTCTGCAAGCAAAAGGGGTGATGAATCAGGCTTTATGGGCCTTCAGAATGCCGGAGAGGTCAATCTGTGCGAATAGCTGTTAAAATCTGACATAACTTGACCAGGCCCTTTTAACAAGCTCACAGCTATTCTCCACCCACAGTCCAGGCTGCACATATGTATAGTTCTCTAATACACTTTGCCCTGAAAAGTTACTGGCTGAGTTCTGGAATAACTAACGGCTTGTACCATAAGTTATAGAGGAAAACAAATATTTCTCTAAGCAATTGGGTTCATGATCTGCCTTGACTTGCTCTCTGACTTTTCAGTGCTGCTCGCAGTAATGGAAGAACAATAGCCTCTGATCTCAGGCTCAATTACGGTTTCCTAAAACCACAGTTTAGTTCATTGGCTGTTAGCCATTACACTGTCCTCGCCATGGATTCTTCCTTCTAATAAACAGTGACTAAAAAATGAATAAATTTAAAAAAAAAAGACAAGGGGAGAAAATATAATCAAATTACACGACAGATTCTTTCCTGATTTTTCATAGTGGCTGCAACAGGAGGAGAAAAAATAATGCGCTATCTCATTGTTTCATTATTATCCACAGCTGATGAGTTAATCTCTTTGAAGTTGTTTCCCTTTCATTACTAAAACCCCCAAAGCACTACAGGCAGGGAAAACATATATACACACACAAATCAAGAAAGTTGGGAAAATTAAAAATCACAATAATGGTGACTTAATAAAAGGAATTAATATGACAAGCACTACTTAACAATATGCATGTAGCAGGTTCATAACACAAATAAATGAGAAATGGACTGTTATGTAAATGATTGTTGACATTTTAGTGCAGTGCTCTTTAGTATTTAGGTGGGTGTTCTATGCTCAAATAAACACAAAGCATCTCCATGCACAGTAAATACTGAATAATGTTTTATTGTGAATATATGTGCTATAGAGAAAGGGACATCTGTGTTCACTTTGTCATATAGTTTTAGTTTCTGTCCAATAAAAAAAAAAAATGAATGTGAATGAGGCTTAACCTGACAATCATATTCACAGCATGACAGATTTCACCTCAAAATTCTCCCTAACCATTAAATTGCCAAAACTGTGGACAGCTGCAGTCCATCTATCACATTTTGAAACAGCACTCTTTATTTCTGTCCCCTTTCTCCCGTTGTTTGCTTTTACAGTCGTCTGTTTTGCCACAGCATCACATCAAGAACTTCTTGTAACAGTAAAAGCCTCTTAATTTTTACTTTTATACGTCCATCATGTTGCCTTGACAACAGACTCGGCTAATCCATAGTGCAGGGGGCACAACTGCTGGGCTGCGAAAAGGGCAGACTGATGCACAGAAATGGTAATATCACCTGGACTTAGGTGTCTGATGTCTCTTCACTCTGATCTCCCCTTTGAATATTTTGTTGATGTTGTGAAGTCACATTTTCACACAGCCGTGCCACGTGCACATATGTGGTCTGCGTGTGTGTGTGTGGTTGTGTGCATTTTGCCAGTGGTCTGGCAATCATAGGGAATAACACAGCTCCATGATTGCACACTGCCCTTGAAAAAAAAAATCTATTCCCAGTTGAACTCAAAACAGCCCAAAGCTTTTTCTCACCAAACTCAATATTTTTCCTGTATACATTCTGCTATAGGTGGAAAAGAAATATAAACAAAAAGAAACAGCAGTTTTTGTGGCACTGAATTAGAGTCAGACACCTACAGTGTATTTCTTCAATTCGCCCACACACAAAGAAAACGTTCATTAAATAAAACATCATTAAACTAGCAAGCAATTTGCTTTTCCACTCAGTAATTATAAGATAACAGTCCTATAAATACACATCAGATCATGTCAACACTTATAGAATTAAGCTATTTTTATTCCAAACAAATGCTCTTTAGTGCACTCAGGTTAAGTACTATTTTCATCCACATGTCAGCTGGTTTGGTTCTTTTTTTTGGTGGGAGCATTTTAGATCTGACGTGCTTTTTCTTCTTGTTAAATGTCACTGACAGGTTTTGACATGAAAACTTAAGTTAGCAGTATCCAACCTGTCATACTGTATTTGTAAACAGCTTACGTTTCCTTCTCCGAGCTTAGGGGAAAGGAGGTGAAGCCTGACAGCAGACAAGGGTTTTTAACAAACATCCCCACATGCATACATAATGCCCCATTTCAAAAAAAAGAGAGAGAGAAAGTTTGCCGCTCCATTTAATATGTAGTATTTCTCCAAGCGCCCAGAGGATACCTTCTGTCCACAGCTTCTACGGGCTGCGTGCACTATACTTAGCAACTCTGAATCTTACTGTATGGCAACACAGTTTACCACCCCTCCTATCTGTGCATCAAGGGAATGAGTGATTTAGTGTAATGAGATTATGCCTCCTGAGGAATCCATGTGCCCATGCAGAGTCAAAGTTTGTTGGAATAATCCATCTCATGATGAATTGCCTCAGGTTTTTGTGGGATGAACTTTGGTTCGCTGGGCAAACTTTGGACGTCATGCATTGGCTACATCAGCTGCTACATGCTGTGTCCATGTTGCGTGGATATTGATTGATGTAGCTAAGTAGTGCGATCGCTGTCCTACACAGCAGCAGACAAGGCCGATAGAAATCCTGTGGATTTCTATGGCTCAAGCAGGTTTAACTCATCAGCAGAATAGGAATCTCCCGGGTCCTCTGGGAGTTGAGCTGGGGATACATCAAGGGCAGGTGTGAGGAGACAGGTGACCCGTGACCTTTGCCTCCCACTGCCTGACCTTGGAACGAGATTTCTGTCTCCAAGCTCGGGCTTAAATCTTCCTTACTAGATCAATTTGATGATGTATTGAGGGTTAGGCAGGAAGCTTGGGATAAGAGCTCAATATCTAAGTGTAAAGAGACACATGGGACACAGTGTATCTGTGAAGTCACCTCTGTGTTTTCTAGACATTTTGCACATCTGCTTAATTCAGCAAAAAGTAAACGTGGCATGGCACTGCACTGGGAAATGCCCCAACTTTTCAGCACATCCACAGTAGTCGCGATCAGTGCATCCTCATATATTATTTGCCTAATGAGCCGTATTCTGAATTGGCAGCTTGAATCAGCTGCTTCTACTCAAAAGTCAGCCCAAAAGATGTGCTACCTTTGTGCTACAAAGGTGCTTGTACTTTCAGTACCTCAGAGATTGCAGAGATAAACTGGTAGTATTCCAGTAATGCTCTTCCTGGTTTTATTTGGTCATTTAGTCCAGCAGCTGAATAAACAACTGTAATATGCATGTATTCCTAAAGTGTTTTTAAATGTGTTTTTGCATTCAGTTCCCAACCAGTTCATTTTGAAAATCTACACTAAATTGACTCTACCATAAATCTTGAACTTTTTCTTCATGAGGAAGAAAAATGCACTGTACAAGATCCAGAATTTCCCAGACAGATCTGATTATTATTATTGTGTGTAAACTCCACTGTGCAAACCCAAATGTGCTTACACAAAAGTGAAGAAATTTTGTCACATTGACTTGGCAAGTGGATGTGACTATGTATTAAGAGTGGCTCGCTTGTCAAAACGCAATCTCTGAACAACAGTGATGATCTATAAGCAGCACAAGATCCGTTCAGAGCCCGAAAATTCTTTTTTTCCCCCCTCTGTGAGGCGAGTCTGTGACCACAGAAGAAGAGCAGAACATGAATGACTGGACACATTTTGAATGAGCAAAGAATGAGTGAGCAAGTTTTGTATGGCCACAATTTTGCTGCTCTGCTCTTGCAAACAGTCATTTTTTTCTGCACGGTCAAGTTAAGTAAAGTGAGACTGGTATTTAAGTGTTTGACAGAAGCACAACTACAAGAGACACTTTTTTTTCAAAATCTGAATAGTTTCTCCAGATGAATATCTCCTCAGAATCTTTCTCTGTTTACATTTTTATAAAAACTCAAGTAGAAAGATTTGAATTATTTGCTCTAAACCTTAAAGAATACCCTGTCACAACTTAGAAAACACACTTTTGGTTATGCAGCTAATTATATTTTAGCTATTGACACTTTTTATTTACTTTAAACATTCTGTTTTTACACAATATGTACATGGCCACTAGTGACTTGGTGGCACGCGTGGCTAAAACATCAACCAGGTGGTGATTTGAAATATCTCACCTTTGGAAGGAGCGAAAGTAAGCAGATGGCAGGCCTTTAGGGTCCATAGCACATTGTCGACAACGAATTACAGTCCAGAGGGGAATGGGATGGCTGATAACCTCCATCCCATGGTTCCATCTGCTGAATCCTAAGCAAGGACAGTGCATGCAGACATGCAAGCTCAGACACTGACATCTTGCAAGCCTGATGTAGAATTGCACAAAAGGTGAATGGGGCAGAATTATTTATTGTTTTCAGGACGTGTTTTGTAGCTTCCTTGGAAAATAAGCATTTGTTTGTGCATCATAATGTACCAAAATAATTGTCAGTCATCCTTTTGTAGCAATAATGTGATATGTTGTTAATTAGTGATAAATTAAATATTTGTTAAATTGAAATTCTGAACAGCGGTACGCTCTCTGAATAGCTGAATAAGAGCTCAAAATGACAGAGTGATGATGATGTAACAAATGAAGTTAGATGGTCATTCAAAAGGATTCGTCTTGGCGTTTGTACCTCCAATACAAAGCAATCTCTCGACTGTTTCCAGGGCATCTATTCAAAGCCCCTCTGTATGGCTCTTTGGGGTGATCTAGAAAGAAAAGACTTAGAAATAGCAAGCAAAGGCAATTGCTATAAAACACATGCCAAGCTGGTCTTTTGTCCTGTTCGAACAAAGTGGTTCGTCATGTTCTGTACATTCACCAGGTTTCAAAATAGGCTTTCATCACAATGGCTCTATCTAAATCCTGTTGTGGCAGAACAAGGGAATGTTCTCGGAATCAAATAGAGAAGGAATAATGTTGTATCTAATTGCAGTTCCTTCACTATATTCTCCAACTGGGTTTAATCTAGCTCCATTCATGCCCATGGTAATCACAACATAGTCTGTGCTGCAGAATTACCGCCAAACATAATTCAAGCTGTTATAATTACACAACAGGCGTTGGCAGTAGCCTCGAAAGCCATCAATATAAACTGCGTAGATACAGTTCGTTGTTTTCATTGATGTCTCAATATTCGAGAGCATCGAGGAACACTGGACATTAGAGAGTCACTTTATCCAGCTCTATTGAAAACGCAACCCGTGCTGCAGCCACTCTCTCGCTCTCCAAAAAAACAAAAAAACCCTGCTGCCTTCACAATAATGTTCAGCCTATTTGTATGTGACGGGAGGTCCCCTCTCCTGCCACGTTTCTATGAGGAGTGGGTACAGTAAGAAATCAAAGCCTCTGCTGAAACAACAGCTGTTTCTACTTATGTAATGGCTGCAGGATGACTGTTCATATCCTGGCTCGTTGACGCTGTCACAAATCATTAATCTTGGGCCTGTCTGTGGGGCCACGCTGTCAAGTTGTTTTTGGACATCTGTGGTGAGACAGAAGCAGGACACATCATTTAAGCGGGCACCTCACACCTTCGCAATCTTACAGCATATCTTAAAATAATCCCACCTCACCTCACCTCACAAGCTCCTACTGCATACATATTGATGTATGTTAATTAAATATCACAGAACGTCTATATATATACCAGCATATAAGTCAAAACTTGAACCGTTTTTTGTGGGCTCTTGACTGTTCACTGTGGACCACAGGAATGGAAAAAAAAAAGCTCTCTCTGTCAAGTGAGCACTAAAGAAAGCCATTGCACATTCCTTGATGGTGGGTTTTATACGTCTGTTGCTCCCCCTTGTGCAGTGCTACATGTGTTGTAGGGTGGATGTATTGCTGGTAACACACTGTAACAGAGAGCCCTGCAGAGGCACCTCAGACCGAATAGCACATCAAGGGGCTTAGCCGCTGCATTAGTGAGGTCTTAAGTAACTTTTCAATACAGCAAGACATTGAAAAGAGACACTGAGGGAGACTATGTGCCCTCTACTGGTGGATAAAAGCAAAGAATTCAGGACAGTTTGAAGAAGACTTCATTATGCAGTGTTGGAGAGCAGTGAACTAGTAGTTTATCTACATTTTGAAGCAGCTTGCTTGTAGTTATGGTACATTCATATTTTTATTGTGATTCAATGAGTTAAATTGTTTTTTAGCCAACCCCTGAAATTACAAACAACTTTAGGCCAAAAAAGTAAGAGGATGATTTTTTTTAACCATAGTTTTATACTGTAATTGAAACCCCCTTTGACTGCTTCACATCCTGATGGCTGTGAAGGCATGTTCAGGTGATGCATTTGTCAGACAGAATTTGTAGCACTAACATTTTTACACATTTACATCTGAGCTGTCAGTTTGTCAGAAGTATTGTTTATTGCTGTTTATCAACAAATGTTCAGATAAGTTGCTGAATGCTATTTTAGAGGTTATCTGGATAATAGAATAATCCTGATAGGTCCAATCCCTCCGCCCTGGACTCTAGTTTCTGATGGCAGGTATCTGAATGATGAACATTGGATTGAAAAGCAGAGCTGACATTTTCACACTTTCCCATGAATAGTGAGCTATTCTATTTACTTGGTGTATGAACGATCTGTGAACAAATGGGCCATTTTTGCAGTAAACTAAATTAAGTGGCATTTCTTGACTTTGTTGTCTTGTATTTTGTTTAGAAAATATCAGAATTTCATAGTTTGATGGTATTACATTATTATTATTATTATTATTATTATTATATATAAAGAAAGGCAAGATTCTCTGTCCAGCTGCTTTTTTCCCCCTCCAATATCGTATACAAGCAAATGTACACAGTATGGTAACTGTCACTTCTCATACCATGGTATCTCTTGAAACCAGTACCGCTGCAACCCTACATATCACATTCTTTTTTTTACAAAACACTTTGAACTACTTTTTCTAAGCAGCTTTAGAGAGCCAAACTAGATTTCTTCCTAGAGTAGCTTTGCTGTAGTTGAACTTATTTCAGTGTCAGGTAATTCATAGTTTGCAAAGCTATTCCTTCAACACTGTCCATATGCTTTCACTTCACACAATGTGCTCAGTTTAACTCATTTTGTAATGTTGATTTGACACATACATATTATATGTAATAGTACAAGAAGTAATGCATCTTGTGTGGGCATGACCCTCAGAGCCTTTTTGTTTAGTTTTTGTTGATATATTAACTGTAATTGCAGGGATGATTACAGGTGTGGGATAAGTATTAATTACAGCTGAGTTGAATTATAATAGGTATTTCTTTTTGAAAGGAACGTATAGATGGAGTCACATTGTACAAGAAATAAAGAAAGTGAGATTTTTTTATTTATTTTTTTCCATCTTCTTATTTGCTGATATTTGCAAATTAGAACAAATGAATTATAAAAGCATCGAAGCATTAAAGTGAGATGTACAGTTTGGCCCAGCTCATAATTGCTTTTTCAAAGACTAGCCTTGGAAGTAATTAGAGGTCGGAGTAAAAAACACTAACCATTCAGATAATCAGCCTGCCATTAACACCTTAGGGGCTGCATTCTGTTATCAGCTTGACCTGACTTGGAAAATACACTCTCCCCGCCTGATTTGCAGACTTTACTCTTTAGACACAAAGTGTTAGTGAATTGATTAGTGCAAAGGTCACCATGTAATACTACCAGCATATTCGTGGCACAGGAAGCTATTGACTAAACAAAATGGATGGCGTCAGACTTTTCAGCAAAACTGTTCAGCAGCCCCATGCTGAGCAGAGTAAACTAATTAGACAGTCTCTTTTTTTCTGGGAACAAAATCTCCTTTTATTGCCTGACCTTTCATGGCGGCCATTGACAAACTTGTGATTGAGTGCGAATTTCATTATGGAGAGAAACTCATCTTTATTGATCACATTAAAAGGCATGTTGCAGGAGGGGAGAAACAGATGACAGGTGTATTCTGGTGAATATAATCACAGTGATTTGGCTCCAAACCACCATGTGAACTCAGCATCTCATTTTTTTCATGTTTCCTTTTGAATCAGCTTTACTGGATCAGTCTGACTTTGCATGGATGAATATGTGTGTTAATAATGGGTGAGACAGAAAACTGAAACTGTCTGACTGAAGATGAAAATCAGATTACAAAGACTGTCAAAAATGTCCCAACCCTTTAATTTCAAATAATAAGGTGACAAGCGAAGGCAACATTTCTTCCTTATCAGATACACCTTTTGGTTATTTCCTGACCATATAGTCAATGTTCATTTGGCAACAGGTATAAGTTGCAAATAACTGTGAAAAATATATGCCTGCTTCCACATGCCAGTGTCTTGACAGCTTTAAAGAAAAACAATACTTTGCTTTCAGTAGAAAGGCATGCAGTTTTATTTATTGTTAATTTAATTTATTTACAGTATTTCAGCTTCAATAATTGATGCACCATCCATGGATCATTCTTTTCACAAGGAGGGAAGACAGCATCCTATTTAATTTTGTTATTTTCCCATTAAAACCTGAGAAAACATCAAAGGCAGAATGATTTAATTAACAATGTGGAGAGTCTGTGTACAGCCGTCTGCATTTTGCAAATTACTCTTTGCTGAGAATAAGAGACTTATCAGGTCCATACAGACATCACTGCACACCTCAAAAGAAGTTGTGTTGACACAAGGAAGGGGAAAATACATGTCTCCCCCTGACAGAATTATCCACTTCACAGGTATTTTCAGTTTACAGTTTCCAGGTTGGAAAATTAATACCCTTTCTTCTTCTGCCAGTAGAGTTTACAATTCTTTGTTGTGTGCTCTGTGAAGTGCGGACTGAACGAGGAATAGACGGGGAGTTAAGTGTCGTATATGAAATATCATTGTGATTTGTTCCTTATAGCATTTCAATTCTTGATAATTGTTTTTGACGGGAGAGTGTCTCTAGGAAGCTGTTTCCTAATGATTATTCCCCTCTTGCCACTTGGGTTCGGGAGCTTCAGTCTGTTTACTCGTGGCTAAGATGTACAATATAGCCCCAGCAAACCCAGAGAAGTGCTCTCAACATGTTTAATAGTAAAAATGAATAATAATTTCAGAGGAAAATGGAAAAAAACACCAGTTGGGGCATGTTAAGCACTTAAAATGGTAATTGTCCCGCCTTGCTCTTTAAAGTAGAAATAGACAAGTTTTTTTGCTTTTACTTATCATTTGAAGTCAATGCTGTTTGCACAGTGTAATGGCTGTAGCACAATAGCACCATCTAGGTTATGATTGGTTCCCTATAAGCCTTGTTTTCACTGTATAATTCTGTCTGCTACCCGATTTGATCTCCTGGAAAATGAAGACTTGATTTACAGTACAAAAGGAAGTGTGTCAACCATTTCCCAATCAAAGCAGGAAGAGGATTTTGCTCTTTCCAGTAGCTGTTGATAGTTGTCCTCAGTTACTGAAGAGCCTGTTTAGACCTGGTTTTAACTCACTTCTTGGGTATTAGTGCTATCACAAGTGGACAGCGCTAATTATAAGTTTAATCGACCACCCCGACGCATTGTTGTCCACTTGCTGATGGGGTCTTTTTCACATATCTTTTCCTGTGTGAACATTAATGTGCACATAACAGCGCATTAACCATAGACTATAAAAATGATGGAGTTCGACATTTCAGCTGTTGCCATCTCGTTTTTTTGGGGAGCCAGAAGTCACTATGTTTAGGCGAGAGGCTGGTGCTGTGAGGGCGAGGGGTAGATCTGATGGAGAGGCTGAGGACACTATCAGCAACCAGCCTTTCACTCAAAGTAGCCCATCCTTAATTGTATATAATTTTAAGCCTTAATAAAATGTAAACAGGTGAGTTAGATAAGAATTTACCCCTGTACAGATGTCATGGATTTTAATATCAGCTATAGGGACCAAAACAGTTTTGTGTATCAGGCTGTAAACATTTATTTTTCCTGCTTTCAAGTGGGCATTTTAGCCTGAGGGGTCTATGAGCATTGACTTACTTCTGGAGACGACCTCAAGTGACCATTCAAGGAACTGCAGCTGTTGGCACTTCATGTTGGCTTCATTTTTCAGCCTTGGATGTTGCCACTTGGTGCTAATGCTCAATAACATCACTATTTTACAAGAAGTTGAAGTTATTTGACCATCTACTGTTTAGCCCTATGGAAGGAGATATGTTGAATTTTGCTGACAGCAATATCTCCAACACAACCACTAACATGAGGAGCGAGCGTGCTAGTGAGCACCTAGTAAGCGTGTGTATGATGCTCAAGGCCTTTTGACCTATGTGACATGGGCAGTAACAGTAATATCCCCAATAGCAGAAATGATGGTGGATGGTGGAACAACAAACACAGTAACTGAAACTTGTCACTAGGCTCTGAGGAAAACAGAAAGCAATCCATCCGTCTTTGCGTCAGCAACACTAAATGAAATTAAAAAAGGATGTGAGCCGGATTAATTCCTTGCAGACTGTAAGCACTGAACACATTGCTGAGATTGTTTCAGCAGTGCAGATAGTTTGTTAAAAGGTCCCTGATTCATTGTAGCACATTTTTTCTACATCTCAATGTTGTCTTAAGGTGAGGTATGATGTCTGATTATATTTCCATAATGAATTATGAATAGAAATGACTGGGGTCACATGCTTGCAAATTAGAAAATTAGTTTATTCTGCTTGTCAAAGAGATGGATGGTTAACATCCAGCCTTCCTTCAGTCTGACTTCAATGTGTTGACTCCCTGAGAGCCATTGCAAATAAGTAGAGTGGATGTGTGGGTGTGGAGTGGAAGAGAGATAATGAAAGAAATGCTACGAACCCTGCTGTATAGAAAACCATCACCGGATGATGCCTAACATAAAGTCTGTTTTTAGGCTGTATCCCCTACCGTCTTACCCTTTGTTGTATGGACAACCTGCAGAGTGGGTTCCCGATCCAGTGCATGCCTTAATAATAAAGCAGAATACCTGAAACTGTCCCCTTGAGAAGAGAATGAAACCTGGAAAAACATAAACAGCAAGAAGAAAGTGTATAAGAGAGAGGATAACAAGAGATGGAGACGGACAGAGTGAGAGGAGGCAAAGACGGAAGTAGGGGAGGGAAAATAATTTTATTTTCTTTCTAGGGGTGACACCTCTAGCCAATTCGATATCATACCTATGTTTTGTTGCACTGTTCCTCCTCCTGCTTGACATTTCTAGGTGAGAAAGTGCCTATTACATTTCACCATTGCCATGTTTCACATAAATTCACATTAAGATATTTCCACAGAAATTATCTTTTTCGCTGTCGAGGAGCGATCTCGCCCTATTATTCTGGTCATGAGTGAGCCAGCGCAGGTGAGGGGGAAGGAAGAGCAGAGGCAGAATATTGTGGTGATAGAAATGTCACATTTGATAGAATCACACTAATTACATGCGTGTACTAAATTGTTCTCCGATGCCTGTACATTGTATTGGCTAATGCCAGGCTTTGAATGACATTCTAATTCTCACATTATTTCAGGGGAGAATGAAGAGAAAGCATCTGGTGCTTTATCATTTATTTTAATAATCATTTTAATTATAGCTTGAATCAATCACCGGAGACCTTTCGTGACATTTGATGAGCGACCGGTTTCTTGCAAAGAGAAACAATAAAGCCATCAAAACATGGTGACGGAGGCGCTAAAGCTAGTTCCGAACAATGTACATCAAAACAAGACTTTGACTGCTACTACCACTACTACTTACTCCTACTACACCGATAACTACAATAACTATGATTTTAAATGCAGACCTAGCTTTTTTTTTTATTTCCTCTTGATTTTCTCACCTGATTTTAGCATGCACTCCTGACTGTTTTTTGCAAATGATGCTGGGGAGTGTGTGTGTGTGTGTGTTTTGGGGGTTGGGTGAATGTCATCAATCAGCATTAACCATCAGCTCTGAGCTATTGACTGATGATTCACCACGGCAGAATCTCCTCTGACTCTAAAATGAAAGGCAGCAGCGGCAGCAGCAGCAACGTGAGGCAGAGACACTCAGTTGATTGGCACCTCATTGAGTCTGGCAGGGGAGCCTTTGATTGCACTAGCTGTCAATATCACGTAATTGTTTTTCTTACATACATGGTGCCCTCTGTTTTTGCAGGAGGCTCTGCTATTCCATTGTGCAGCTACTTTGCAGAACTTATTATCATCTTGATCCATTATTATGAGGTGCGCACATTTTCTGCACATACAGTGATTTTATGGCCACATTTACCCCCGTTTTGATATTGTGTGCAAGTGATAGTGTTTGTACACCACTGTGTCTCAATATGTCGTCATAACATCAGTGCATTAAGATTCATAACCCATACTAGACAGCTCGATTAGCTGCATATGGTTGTAAATCTGTCCTTTACAGCTACCCGAGGATGTATCAGAGTAGCCAGTTATGCCTTGAAGCTTTAATTGGGCCCCTTTCAATTATCACATTAAGTGTGTTACTGGAATACATATACTGAGCACACTTTCTGTCTTGACAAGGGTGAACTCAGCGTGTAGTCACTGAAGTCAGGCTAAAATTGAGTTTAAATTTCTTCTTAAATGGCACCCATAACTGCCAGAGAAACTGTTCAGGGCTGAGAGAGCAACCCAGTCCCCCACCCCAAGGTCAGCGCCGAAGACGAGATTTAATTGAAATTGAAACTGTCTACCTGATAGTTTGAAATAATTAGCAATATCAGAGTGGCGAGAGGAAGAGACAGGGGATGACGAAAAATAAAGAGGACATCAACCCAAGATAAAAATGGCAGAGTGGTGGCAAGTCATCAATTCTAGTGAATTGAATGTCACCGTGATTGACTGAACTCCAGTCTGGATGTCACACACGAAACTCAAACAAGTAATGCAAACAAGACATATGGTAGTGAAACTTTGCCAGAAGTTTAGAGAGGTGACCAGTCATTTCTGTTTTCTTAGATAAGACAAGTGTGCCATTTGAGCTGCTTTGACCCATTGGTCTTGTGCAATGGCTTCTAAACGTTCACAGAAACTGAGCCCCTTGTCTCTGGCAAATACATTATTATGGATGCATGCTTCCCAAAATCATCTACCCTGTGCTAGTAGCTTTCTCCTCCCACCCGTAAAACAAACTCTGCCACCCTTCAGCCCAGAAAGACTTCAGAAGTGACTTCTGCTGGGCCCAACATTTCCGCACCAGTTAATAAAGGGGAAATGAATTGTATCAGTGTTGCTGTCTTTGCTCATAGTGAATAGGAAATTATCATAGAGATGGGTATTGGTGCCTTCACACACTGAATTACATAGAGGGCGAGCCTGTTTCTCTCCGTCACACATGCACACAGATGAGCACACAGACACAGTAGCTTGAAATAACCTGCGGGATGAAATTGGCTATAGTGATGTCATCGTAAGAGTGGTGGTGGTGGTGATGGTGGTGGTGGTAATGAGCCAGGAAGCACTGGCAATTTTCTCCCACAATTTTACAAACACCCAGACATGTCAGTGACGTCCAGGGCTTTTTTATTTATTTATTTTTTTCCGGACTTCCTGTTTCACCACGCCATCCCCAGGCTCAGATAAGACATGTCAACATTAGAGTCAATGCCAGATACCAGGCAGAAGAAATGTGACATACCCTTGCCTCTTTGTGGGTGTTTGTCGTGTTAGAGGAGGATGAAACAAATGACATAAAGAGGATGGCACCCCGGGACAAACAATATATACAAGTGTCCTCAGGGCCTGACAGACACACAAAATCAAAGACGTGTGGCGTTAATATCTGATAGTTAGTGCTCCAGGCTAAACAGCATAAAAGACATTGAGGTCAATGGGTTGTTGGCAGTCTCCAGAGCAAAGCAGTTGCATGGCTATTTTCACCGTCTCTTCCTCTGTGGACTGTTGTAACCACTGGAGCATTCTCTTCATCATCACAGACAGAACACAATCAGCGAACCTTCTTTCTGCTTTTGCCCTTTAATTTTATTATAATTTTTTTCCTTTCTTTCTGTTGAGACTGTTTAGAAACCAGAGGAGCTGTTAGACTTACCACCCAAGAAATGAAAGCTGTGCTGAAGACACTGAGGGAGCTTTTTCAGCCACGAATCGCCTTTTGAAGATTTTATTTAGCTCAAATCCAAAAAAATGACAGTGAACTAAGACAAAATATTTCATTAACGGAAATAAAAATATTTTTTTAGGTATTTGGTTAGGCATTTTTTTTTTCTTTATAATCAGTAAAGCAATACTGTGTATTAGGGCTGGCACTTTTTTTGATTTGATTGATCATCGTGGCCAAAAAGTTCACAATAATATTATTGCGACATAAGACTTTTAAAAAGATATATTATAATGCGATTGATTATTGTCTGTTTTGTATCTTTTTTGGCAAATGAGTTACACTCAAAAATACTAGTTATAGGGAGACAGAGAGAGAGTCTGTAACTATAACTACATACTTAAAGGATAGTGAAAAGGCACCCAGATGGCATTGGGGGAGGAAAACAAAGCCAGAACAGAATGAAATGGAAATAATTTAAGAAGCTCTGGATTATTTACACGACTGGTTCCCAACCTGGGGGCCCCAACCCCCACTTGGGGTCACTGAAGCTTCATTGGGGGGGGGTTAAGGGGTCTAAGAAAACTCTTTTTTTTTTTAAGATCAACAGTAGGCCTGTATCTAAGCATTTCATATATTTCTGCAAAGAAAATTAAATGAAATTGTTATTTCTAATGTTTAGATTAATATTTAAGATTTCAACTTTAAAATAATGTCTCTGCTAAACAGCCTCTACCTGCATTAATAAAAGAATGCATTTAACAACAACCAAAGTAGGAAAACCAAGGGAAAAGAAGACAAAAATCACACAAATATCAGGAAAGCATATCTCTGATGTAATACTCACAGGAAATATTCTGCCCAAAATGAATCATAACCACTTATTTTACACAAACTTCCTGCAGTTAGACATTTGGATTAACTGCATAGTTTACTCTTAAGCCATGACTATAATATGGGATACAAAGGTGTGGAACTGAGTCACGTTACTTGGACTAAAGTCAGACTTAAGTCACAAATTTGACTTTAGATTCAACTTGAGAAAATAATTTTAAAAAACTTTCAACTTGACTTGGATTTTAACATCAGTGCCTTTTGATTTAAAACACTTAATACCTTCCCACAAGCACAAAGAGTTGATGTTCAAAAATGATGTAGTGGTCAACAAAAAACTGAGTGCAATATGCTAAACAAGTGGGTCAAACCTCAGCACAACTTTTAACAACTTTTAATGTCGCACAAAGTAATAACAGGAACCCAGAATTAATATCAACACAGTTAGGAAGCTAAGACTTAGATAATGCCAACTTAACACCTAAGTAACTTTTTTAAAACTTGTTTCAGCAAATAATGTGAATTTTCAAAAAGCAATCATGATTTTTATAAATTTCATATCAGCATTACTTTTATTGAACAGTGCATTATAAGTTGATTATGACTCGTAATTTTAATGTTTAGGACTTGGAACTTGTCGGTCTTGATGTGGGACTTGTCTCATGACTGTCTAGACTTTAAAATGGACTTGGAATTTGAGTGCAAAGACTTGAGAATTACTTCTCACCTCTGATGGAATATCCATAAAACATGCCACATATTTAGGGGTTGCCGGTTTACTTAAAAGGGGTCCCTTAATGGTCACATATTGTACAAAGTAAGATTACCATGTCTTTTTAATATATAGGAGATATAGTGCTATATAAATATTATGAAAGTATAAAAAATAGTAATAACCTACAGAGAACTGAGAACACACAGTGTGAATAAAAAAATGCTGTTTTTCTGAACATTAAAGCATGTAAACATGATCTAGTACAAATCCCAAATACAGTGATGAACCTGAAAATCTGCATAATATGGGACTTTTAAGAAGAACGATTTAGAACCGCGGATTTACATTAAATTATATTTGTATTATTAACACAATATCAACACTTCATTTTTAAATATCACAGTTATTGTCAATACTGGTATAGTTCAACATCCCTGCCATGTATATGACTGTAATCAGTATATGAGTATTATCAAACTTACTACAAACCATATCTTAATCACATTCATTATAATTGCATTTGTACTTACATGATTTAAAACTGCTTGAGTTATAGTGTTGAATAAGATCAGCACACGTCTTTATTATGGGCAGTTAATTTGGGTCAATAGCACTGTGTGACACAACCAGCTGCAACGTCAATTAATTGTGTTTATGTAAGGGGAAGCGTTTTTATGATGAGACAGCCGTATGGTTATTTGGTCTGAGAGTGAAACTGTAATGAATGGTTTGCTTCACTTAGAGTGCTGATACAAACAGCAGCAAAATGAGGCTTCTTCTATCCCGGACTAAATTGAAATCACTTCAGCAACAGTTATTTTAAGCATCAACGTATTTTAAGTATGAAAAATGTTTATCAATTTTGTTTTTCTACACGGATTTCAAAATATGTGGTGTTTTATCACATTATTTATGGGTTACACTTGACGCCTTTTTTGATCGTGTTCCAGCAACTGCTTTTTACACACTCTCTCTCTCTCTCCCTCCTCGTGTGTCTATCTGTATCTGTCGCTCATGCTGCTGGGAATGTTAGTTGACAATGCCTGCACTCAACACACCCCAAATAAAGTGCATAGTGACAGAAACATTAACACAAGCCACTGAGTACCTCTGTGATTTTAGCGAGAGTATATCTGTCAGCAGGGCCTGGAGGAGTAAAAGGCATATATCTGAACTTTCAGCAGCTGGTGTTTGGGTGGAGGATTGTGACAGTCAACATCAAAACAGTAAAAGTAAAGCTGTGATTTATTGAATGTGCCGCTTGGGTCCGCTTTCATGTTTGCCAGTGATACATTATATGACTTTTCTCCTGCTTTCAAGAACATGGCGATGCGGATGAATTAAACATGTTAAGCAGGAACAGGTCTTTCTCTGAAAGCCTTACCCTTTTCATGATAACCCCTTTTTAGACATTCAGTGGACTTATCACAGCGTATAAATAGGACAGAATTCATTATTCAGGGGAGGTTTCGGTGAAAAATTAATAGTTGTCCCCGGAGGAGGGTCTGTGGCGCTCCGGAAAAGGAAAACCTTTAAAGTGTACAAGCACAGGGGGATCTGGTGAGAGCCTGCTCCTCATGTTAAAACCTTTACCATGCTGCACTACACACTGATATTGCAAATATAAGTTTGCACAGCACTAATGACTGTGACTAATACCGTATACAGACTGCATTCATGCCTAAGCTGTCCTCATAATATTTTGGAGATTGGAGAAGAAAAGGAAGCAGAAAAAGGGGGAATGCTTGAGTGTCTGCTGCTGACACTGACACCTCATATAGATTACACATTTTCAGGATTGCCTCGCAGGACAAAACACAGGGACTTGAGCTGTTGACATCTGAAGAGAGACTCCTTTTTTTTTTTTTTTGGTGTGACTACACTGAATGATTTCACTTCACTGTACAATAAACACACACCCTAGAAGAAAACACAACAGAAACTGTAGAGCAGGTTCTCCTCTCAGCTCTGTCATATAAGAGATTGCAATTTCCACCATGCCCAGATCACTCATGCACTGAAATCTTGCCGCCGCTGGTGCTGAGTGGTTTTCAGCCTGCCAGTTATCCATTGAAAGATGGGCTTCACGATGCCTTTGTATCCACTTCCTATCTTCCTGGCCATGGAGGCAATAACAGTAATGTATGGCAAAGGGAAAACAGAGCTAATCATCAATGACTGCAAGATATATAGCATATGCAGTGGCACCTTGTTTATTACCCTCTCTTCTCCTCCTGCTGAATCCATCGGCTACACAGACAGCCTGCCAGATCCGAGAGCTTCTTCAATGTTAATTTGATTCATTCTTGTTTTCCATAATAATTGGGGGCAATGGGTCAGTGTGATGAATTTGCTTGTTACATGACACAGGATGTAGCGCGGTGGTGGTTGCCGTACAGTTTGTCTCTCTAGTCTCTCCTCCATCAAGCGAAGCAAAGGCCTCATTTTTATTAGCTATTATCAGAAAACATCCAGTTGTCGCGGCAGCTCCAAACTCAACAGGTTCTTCTTCTTCTTCAAGGGCCTGCTTACGCTTCCAATCAGCTTTTAATTTGACAGCTAAGAGTGTCATAAGTGACATTTACATTTTTAGATCAAAGTCATTTCCTAAAAAAATCCCGATTGTTTAGATAGTATTCCTGCGGGAACAATTCAATCTTCTTGCAAATATCAAACAGCTCTGTCAGGTACTTAATCAGCCTATTTTCCTTTCTTTGTTAATCCCTCAAAAAAAACTTCCTTTTCATTCTGCGCTCTGTATTTTCATTTCCCAGACCTCACATTATCGACACAGTATGGAAATTTTCAGGCATTCATCCATGTGCAATGAATTTTAAGATGGATTCACATTTTTAATCTTATAAATATGCATTTATGTATTGCTTCTTTGTCAGTGACGGTGCACCTACGGTATATCCACAGCATCGTCCAGCGTTACAGACTCACAAAGAAGAGAACGAATGGCTTCTGTTGTATGTGATTTTAAATAAAGAGCTCTGTGTTGTGTGTGTGTGTGTGTGCGCGCGCACACACATCTACATGAACACGTCTTGTGTTTCTACCCCCCATAGAAACCCTGTGCCTCCTCCTCTGTGTGTCATTGTGGTGATGAGCGCTGATTGCAGATTGTTATGGTGTTTGCACCTCTCATCTATCTGGCCCACGCTGGGTATTTGGCCAGGCCTGATTGTGTTGATGGTGACACCGGCATCTTGTCCTCGGGTGGGGAGGCCCGATAGTAGTCCAGACATAATGAAGGAGATGTAATCAACCAATGTCGCACACTAAAAGTCAAGTGTCAAGGAGAAAAGCTGTTCCTGTGTTCTACCTTCCCAACTGTGCTCTCTGTTGATGGAAATCACACAGTTGTTGTTGTTGATGTAGGGCTTTTTTTCTGCTTTTTTGTAAACATTTTGTGCTGAAGCGATATAAAAAATTTGAGGGTTTATTCTTCCGCTCTGCCAACAAAGGTGACTTCAGCACGAAGGAATTAACATTAAATTAAGTCTATACATTGTGTTACTGTTGTATATTCTCAGAGGAGAAATGGGTCCGTCAACCTACAACATACTTTTAATCAATCGTAACAAAAAGAAAGAAGCAAGTGCTTGGCACTGGGTTGTTCAAGAGATCCTTTCTCTCTTTGTGCACTTTGTCCTCTCCCCGTGCTTTGTTATTTGTTTTGGTGTTCTAATCTCAGCCAAGTCAATAATATTCTTTGTTGTCTGAAATTGTGTGTCGGGAACAAAAAGGCCTCCTCCTTTTGTTGAAAGTACCTGTCTGTGACTTTTCACTCTCTCTCAGACTCCCAGATAAAGTAATCATTAGATGTTGTTTTCTGCCTGCAATTACTTTCAGTTACAATGGGTCAAACACTAGGAAAGCAAAAGGGGTCGAGAGAAGACAAGGCTAGATGGATTACAGGCGAGGAACTGTATAGGTCCCACAAGTGCTGATAAATACGTATGTGGCTCAGAGACTCACCGTGTTCAGCAGCATCTCAGTAAATGCATCAGAAGTAATTAGTCTAGAGTATATATGGACAACCTTGCTCCCCTCTTATCTGCGTCACATTGTCTCCTTTAAAAAAAGGCCATTCATTGCATCTGGCACTATTTGTCTTAAAAAGGATTTTTTTTTAAAAAAAGGAAGAGCAATGCCATTTCTTATATCTCACTTTGTATCACTGCTGCACAGAGTTGTTCGGAAATTTATGTTCCAGTGGAAAAATCCGCCATCATTCATAACTCATTATCATTCACCGGCATGCAGCTCTTAGAACATGTGATAGCTGATGAGAATGGTTATTAGATGAAGACAGGCTGTATTGAGATGTTCCTATTGTTTCATTCCACGTTTTATAATAAAATCTTGTTAATAAAATTCTACAGTAGCTGTCTACCCCAGCACGTCTCCTTATAGATCTTAATACATGTCAGCCTCTTACATGGCAACACTGACCTCTGCGGCACAGTTGATATCTGCTTTCCAAAGAGCACGCCAATTTTTATTGCTACAATGGAATATTTACTTCCTCCTCCACGCCCTTGTCAGCAGTGACAATGACGGCTCTTATTGCCTCCGCCAGGGATTATACTGTACCTCCTACTGATAAAAGTAAAGAAAACCAAATAGCATTTGAGTCTGACGTGCACAGGAAAGTTAATTTTCAGACTCATTGCCATAGAGACAGCTCTTTCTGGAGAAGTCACAGACCTTGTCTTTGAGCCTGATTATTCTTATTTCATAGTTAAAATAATGTATATGCAGCACTTCAAAGGGTTTCATACAGTTTTCATTCCTTCAGAATGCAGATTCTTAGGAGCTCTGCTGTATCTTGAATAGAATCTTGAGTTTAAGTCAGCTGTCTTGTTTTTTGTAACTGTGAAAGTGAGACATTAGTCTCTCCTTCAAATGATGATTGCCAGAGCTGTGATGAAAGTAATGGCATCTCTCTTTTCAGTGCAACACCAAGGGGTTTTAATAGCGCTATTATTATTAATGACCATCCATTTGCTTATCCAGATTGTACGTTTGGAGTGGGTATAAGGCCGAGCAAAGTGATAAAGTCTTGGTAATTACAAACCCAATTATTTCTACTGAGATTCTATTTGTTTGAAAAGAGTCTTCCATATTCTTGTGTTTCTGTCATTTGGTCTCCCTCCAGACACTAGACACGTGCCGCCTCTGTGTCCATTTTCCTTTTACTCTTGCTCTCATCACATCCCCTATCACACAAGAATACATAATATGATAATGATAACATTTTTGCACTCATAGCTGTAGTACTCCAGGAAGGTTCTTTTATTCTTGACAAAAGACAAGTTGTCCATTTATTATCTAATGCAGCTGAAAAGAAGCCTCTTTGCATTTTTCTTTTATTTCCTGGCACCATTAAACCTGTTGTAATTGACACGGAGAGGAGCAGAGCTGCAATTTATAATGCTTTGGGTGGTGAAAGGTTTATTTTCTTGGCATAGTTACATTCTGGAATGAACTTTTGCACTTTTGTGAATGTTGTGTGACTAGTAGAAAATACACTTTTTAGCTTTCTAGGTCTTTGCAGTGAATGTTGAAAGAAAACAACTATGTTGCATAGTGACAGCCCATGTATCAAAACATTACACAGTAAAATAAAAAAGAAAGAAAAACGTTCAGCCCAATAGATCACTGGTGAAAAAAATAAATAAAAATATTTCAACAGTGGGGACCATACTGCAGCCTTGTGCTATGTGTGGATCCCTTTCATTCATAATACAGCAAACAAGTGACAACAAAACAGAGAAAGCGAAGACAGTCATGACCATATATGCTTACACTGTGAAGGCTGCATGACGTAATAAAGTTTTTACTTGACGTGTGCTTGACGAATATATATATTACAGGCTAAAAGAATGAAAAGACTGCACCAATTAACACCATGGAATGAGGCAGAGGCCTAGTCCACCTTCTTGATGGCTGTTTGAGGAATTTAATGTCCTAGATGCATGCAATTATCCTTTTAATTAGCAATAATGAGTTTGTGCATGCTGAAATAATAAGATGAATCGTGATATGTGTGCAGACCTTAATGTGAAGCTCATCAAGATGTAACTAGCTCTGTCAGTAAATATCATCAACTGTCATGTTAAATATCTCATGCTATTGTACTGAAAAGCTGCCTAATATGCATCCTAACTGTGTGTGCCTGTCAAAACTTGTACTTGTGTTAGTCGATTCGATGGCCATTAGAGAAAAACTAAGTAAGATTGAAAGCATACCAGTATGATAAAAATATAATGCATTGAAAAATTATGCATTTGAGACATGTAGTTGATAAGATAGCACTTGTTCAACTTCATGGGATCAAGGATAAATCAAATCATTACATTACCTTGATGCCAAAATGTAACTAATTATTTTTATATTACCAACGGTGTACTGTAACCTCAGCATTAGCATGCAACAGCATGGGCCTGAATGTTTGAATTACTCCTCATTATTTTAGCATTACAACCAGCATTAATATCCAAAGCAGGAACAGCCAAACACAACAAATGCAGACAATATACACATATATTTACCTCTGTTTTAGAAGATTTTAATGAAGACACTAGTGTGCCGTGCATGGCAGTTAATTGTTTTAAATTAGTACATGAATTTGTTGTTTGGGATGGTTCGGTATCAGAGCTGCACTAAAAGGGACATTATAAACATCGATGAATCACCTCCATGCCAGTTGGTGTGAATATTAGAGAGTGTGTTTGAACAGGGGCTGGACACAATGTTAAACACAAGTACACTATAATGCAGCCTGATACAATAGATGTGCAATTTCTGAAGGAGGTTCTATAATTACATGTTAGGTTCAGAAGGACTTTTAGTAGGCTCATGATTACATACACATCTAGCTAACTGAACACAATTCAAATTAAAGCTGCAAGCAGTGATGAAAGGGTCCTCGCACAATAACTAAATCAGCCATTAATTTCTGTGAAAGTCGGATAATGTAAGCAGAGAGTTTGGACCCTGGAGTGAAATATTTCACATGATGTAGTATCCCCACTAGATGGCACAGGAGGGTACATAAATTCCACGTCATCTTGGTGTACATCATTTGAGGACCAAACCATGAAAATGTCATGCAAATTCACATTTAAACAAAAAAAAAAAAACAATTTGGAATGTTGAGTTTAAACCTTATCCAGGGCAGGTGAATTCAGTTGTCCAAAGCAAAGAGCTAGATTTAAGGTCAAACACAGGTGAAGTGTCAGATGCATTGGCTCAGTCTGTTAAAACACTTTCTCATAAACCATGAGAATACAAGTTTAAGTTCAATGGCACGTCAAAACTGTACAAAATGTCAGGAGGTTTAGCTCAGTGGGTCAATCAGGTGGTTGGTGTGCCTAAGATTGCTGGTTTGAGTCTTATCTGGGACACATGACTTTTGACTTTAAAAATAAATAAAATAAAATATCAGCTGATATATCTCTGCTCTGCTGATATAAATCATCAATGACGTACCTTGCAACGAACATTTAAAACAGTTAAAAAAACACACACCTGTCAGACGTCACTGCCAATTTTGAGCTCAACGGGAACATCAAAAACTTGTGACATGTCAGGAGGTTTAGCTCAGTGGGTAAAACAGGTGGTTGATGTGCATGAAGTTGCTGGTTCAAGTCTTATCTGGGATAGGTAAGTTTTGACTTTTATGGCAAAAATAAAGCTGATATATCTGTCTGCTCAGCTGATATAAGTCATCGATGACATACCTTGCAACAAACACTTAAAACAATTAAAAAACACACAATTGTCTCCTTGTCTCCTGAATTTCCATATACTGAATACTGAATTTTCCCTGCCAAGAACTTAGTTGATTATCTGCCTGACTCATATCTCGGTCAAGGTTTCGACAGACGTCATTGCCAATACTGAGCTAAAGGGAACGTCAAAAATGTGAAGTGTCAGGAGGTTTAGCTCAGTGGGTAAATCAGGCAGTTAGCATGCATGAGGTTGCTGGTTCAAGACTTATCCCAGACAGGTAAATTTTAATGACTGAGCTAAACCCAAAGCAAGCATAGAGCTAAAGGGAACATCAATAAAGTTGGGTTGAGAGACAGGAAAGACAGGCTAGAGATAGGAAGTTGGGGGAAAGACAAGAAGTTAGGTTAGGTTAGGTTAAGAGACAGGAAAGTCAGTCAAGTTACATGCAGTTGGGTTGTGAGACAGGAAGTTGAGGTGAGAAACAAGAAGTTGGGTTGTGAGACAGGAAGGTTAGTCAAGTTACAACAAGTTATGTTGAGAGACAGGAAGTTGAGTGAAAGTAGACGATTGAGATAGAGGATGAGAGTATAAATAAAATATTGGCTGTTGTGTCCTTCTGCTCTGCTGATATAAGGGTCATATGGTGTTGAAACGGAAAAATCAGCATCGGCAGTGACCTCTGTCGAAAACTCGACTGATATATGAGTCAGGCTGATATTCCTTGATTTCGACAGGCGCCTCTGCCGATACTGGTTTTACCTGTTTCGGGACAACTTCACCTGATTTATCGGCTAAAACAATAAATGAATCAACTTTATGTGCCTTAATTTGTTCTGCAATATCAAAATCAGTGTCTAAATTGCATCAGTCTATGCCAAATGATATTTTATGGCATAAATAAAATAAAATATTGGCTGATACATCTGTCTGCTAAGCTGAAATAAGGGTCATATGGTGTTGAAACGCAAACTTCAGCATGGGCAGTGCCATCTGTCGAAAACTTGCCTGATATATGAGTCAGGCCGATATTCCTTGATTTCGACAGACGCATCTGCCAATACTGGTTTTACCTGTTTCAGGACCACTTCACCGGATATATCAACCAAAACGATATATCACTCAACTTTATGTGCCTTAATTCGTTCTGCAATATCACAGTCAGTGTCTAAACTGCATAAATCTAAGCCAAATGATATTTTATAGCATAAATCAAATAAAATGTCGGCTGCTATATCTGTCTGCTAAGCTTATACAAGGGTCATATGGTGTTGAAACACAAAATTCAGTATCGGCAGTGACGTCTGTCGAAAAGTTGACTGATATATGTGTCAGGCCGATATTCCTTGATTTCGACAGACGCATCTGCCGATACTTGTTTTACCTGTTTCAGGACCACTTTACCGGATATATCGACCAAAACGATATATCACTCAACTTTATGTGCCTTAATTTGTTCTGCAATATCCCAATCAGAGTCTAAACTGCATTAATCTATGCCAAATGATATTTTATGGCATAAATAAAACAAACTATTGGCTGATATATCTTTCTGCTAAGCTGAAATAAGGGTTATATGGTGTTGAAAAGCAAAATTTAGTATAGGCAGTGACATCTGTCGAAAACTCAACTGATAGTCAGGCCGATAATCAACTAAGCTCTTGGGAATATTCAGTATTCAGTATATGAGAATTCAGGAGACAAGGAGACAGTTGGGTGTTTTTTAACTGTTTTAAGTATTTGTTGCAAGGCACGTCATCGATGAGGTACCGGACTTCCTTCGATTTAAGACTGCTCGCTGTTGTTCAAGACCTAAGGGATGTATCATCCCCTTCTGTCATCTTTCCAGACTTGTGCTAGGCTGTGCCACACTATGTTCCAGACTTTCCTGCCTTACTCCTCTGCCACTTTCCTGACTTTTCTATTCCAGTCCCTTACTTTCTACTTTCTAAACCTTTCTTATTCCCTTTTTCATCTCCTATACTCTCATCCTCTACCTCCATCTTCTACCTTCACTCAACTTCCTGTCTGTCAACACAACTTCCTGTCTCTCAACTTAACTTGTTGTAACTTGACTAATGTTCCTGTCTCTCAACCCAACTTCCTGTTTCTCACCTCAACTTCCTGTCTCTTGACTGTCCTTCCTGTCTCACAACCCAACTGCATGTAACTTGACTGACTTTCCTGTCTCTTAACCTAACCTTACCTACCTTCTTGTCTTTCCCCCAAATTCCTGTCTCTTGACTGTCTTTCCTGTCTCTCAACCGAACTGCATTTGACGTTCCCTTAAGCTCTATGCTTGCTTTGGATTTAGCTCAGTCTTCAAAATTTACCTGTCCGGGACAAGACTTGAACCAGCAATCTCATGCACGCTAACCACCTGA
Source organism: Plectropomus leopardus (assembly GCF_008729295.1). NCBI lineage: Eukaryota > Metazoa > Chordata > Actinopteri > Perciformes > Serranidae > Plectropomus > Plectropomus leopardus. The sequence goes on along the minus strand of NC_056471.1, from coordinate 18,804,723 downwards.
TTTACCCACTGAGCTAAACCTCCTGACATTTTGTATGGTTTCGCTGGCGCAGGCTGGTAATCAACTAAGTTCTTGGCAGGGAAAACTCAGGATTCAGTATATGAAAATTCAGGAGACAAGGACACAATTATGTGTTTTTTAACTGTTTTAAATGTTCGTTGCAAGGTATGTCATTGATGACATATCAGCAGAGCAGAGATATATCAGCCGATATTTTATTTTATTCATGCCATAAAAGTAAAAAGTCACCTATCCCAGATAAGACTTGAACCAGCAATCTCAGACACACCAACACCTGATTAACCCACTGAGCTAAACCTCCTGACATTTTGTATGTTTTCGACGTTCACTTCAACTCAGTACTACGATTAGAACTGACCAATCATGTTTGAGTGTCAGCAAAATAGTCCATATGGAGGGATGGAAGCATTGGTCAAAATGCAATCTCAAAACCCATCAGCTATCATCTGACTAGATGTATCTTTTGATTAACTTTGACATTTATCTGCATTCAAATACAGAGACTGGAGACTGTGGAGACTTACAGTGGCCGAGCAGTGGAGGTTAGCTCCATTGGCGAAATGGCTAAGTTCCAGTTTAGTGCTCACCTAACTTACATATGGATAAATGATTTAATCTCGTGGCTTTTCTAGCATTTAAAATGTCAAATAGTCAAACAAGTTATTTTGCAGGGGGTTTGACGCTAAAAATTGGCTTCAGACTGCATTGCTGTTCCTGGGGCTTTGGTATACCCTCCATTACACCACTGGGAAGACAAAGTCTTGGCCCAGATTTTCACTGGCTACAGCAGAGTCAAACAGATAGCCAATGGATTCCATGATTAAATCCAAAACTTTTTTAGGGCCACTGAATTAGATTGAATTGCAAAATACTTAATATTACTATACATAAGTTATTGTATTTAACCTAATCTGTCCTGTTGAATGTGTCCAGTTGAATTCTAAGATGCAAGTACAAAAAACATTTTCAGGAATCCTATGCATACCATGCAGCATTCCCTTACCTCTCTTACACATGTCCAATGTGTAAACATGCTGTAATGTTTGACCACACGGATGGAAGGTCAGTTGAAGGTGGATGCAGCAGCAGTGTTCGATCTGTGGCCAGCAAAGGATGTGTTGATGTTGCAGAACAAGATTGCTTTAGGCTACCACTGGTATTGACCTTCCATATGACCATAAGATCAACTAGAAAACCTTGGACTGTGGCACTGTGGGATGTCTAGCAATTCAAAACAAGACCATGGATAATAGATTACCTTATGACGCAGCAGTCAAATTAGCCTGCAGGCTGTTTTGAATCAGAACATGAATTGAATGCCACTTAATTCCTGGAGGCAGCTGCAGTCAGTTAATCGGGGTGATTGCAGGTGAACTTGTATTAGATGTTCAGTCAAGGCTGCAGAGTAACTAAACAGTTATTGCAGTCTTGTTTCAACTACATCAGCACTGCTCAGTGAAGAGGAATCATCTCAAATGAGAACAGTAGGTCTGATCCAAGCCGTGCTGTCTATTACACCCAATTGTTTGCCATTATCCCCACTTGTCTGCCATTCAAATTTCCTTGAAGGGAACGTAGAAAAGAATGTTCTCGGCATCAGGGGATCAGTGGCGTCAGTGATGTGTGATTCCTCCCGAAAGCTCCGCGGGGTACAGTTGTTTCCCCTGAATACAAAAGACAGCGGCATCACAAGCAGGCTGCGGCATACCTCTAGCTGACGAAAGCAGCCAGAGCTGTCAGCGACATCACTCACACCGTGCTCCCACCCTCCCAAGCCCGCCACCGCCTATCCAAACTATCCCGCTGGAATAGAAAATAGTACAGGCCCATGTCTTTTATGGAAAGGCTGGATGTGAAATATTGCATACAGAATTTGGTGGCGCTGAAGGCTGTTGACACAGAACTGCTGTGAGTTCAAGCTGTGTGAAGCCACAGAACCACAGACTTTCTTTTCATTCGTAAAGTATGCTGCGTTAAAGACAGCTTCACCTCTGGCTGCACTGATCATTTAAAATTGACGAGGAGGGAGGAAATGTGGCATAGTTTTGAATGTGTATGTGCTTCTGTTAGGAACATTTGCGTTGTGTGCCAGGGTGTATGCTTGTGGAATAAGAAGTTAATGCTAATAGCATTACCTCATCAAAAATGACAGTACTCTGAAAAGGCATTACCAACAGCAGAAAATACTTGGAGAGAGATTGAGTCAGGGCACGGCCGAGACTTGGCTCGGCCCTATTGTGCTAGCTCAGAGAATGAGAAAGCAGCATCCATTTTTGCCTTAATGAAGTTAGTGACCCTCTGAAAGGTGACACATTTACCGCCCAGGGGATTTATACACTCCTGCTCCAAGGCTCCAGTTCAATATGGAGAGGACAGATTTGACTCCACGTGGGCACTCCAAATATATCCTCACAATTTATACCCGGCGATTCATTTTCAGACACTGCTCTCATAATTAAAGTTGACGCTGTGCTATTCAATCTGCAGTCGCACGGAAATACAAAAAAAAAGCAAAAAAAAAAAAAAAGAGTGCACTGGTCCATTATATAACAATCTAGATAGTTTTGAGAGACAGGACTGGTATCACTAACATAGAGTAATTAGAATATTCATTTTCATTTTGTTGAATGCCATAAAACAACAAACAAGGTGGCAAGAAGATTTGCAGATGTTTGCGGAATAGAATTACATCGGGCATGCAGAACTTGTGAGCGTGAAGGAAATAGTCGTCCCTGTGTACTGAGGTCTAAGGCTGCTTAATTATTTATAGCATCCTTACTTATGCAAATATACTAAATAATTTCTACATGACAGCTTGAAGCTGAGGCCTAGAGGAGCGATGTGATGTTTGAATGAGGACCCCTTTCTCCTTCACATGGCCTAGGAAACGTAACACTGCAGGCTCCTGGTTGCCTTGGTGCACACTGTTTTACATTCTAATTATCTGGCTTGACAGGCTTTATTGCTGAGGCTCAATGCTGAGGCCTCATCCCAGACTCATTCCACATGTGATGTCAGTGCCGGGATAATGAGATAAGATAGTTTGAGTGCCCAGTCGCCTGCTCATTCAGTTTTTTTCTTCCCCTCCATGCATGCAACCTCAGTGCTGCCACAATTAGCTATGTATATTAATTGCACCTAAATATGCTACAGATGCTCACAGGATCCTGGGAGATATAAATGAATTTTCTTATTTGACCAGATTTATTTTGGATTCTGAAAGATCATACGGGTTTAAGGGTGTGCCACATTGACAGTGATTAAAATAAACAATGCTTTGTTAAGATGTTCATTAAATATTTAACACAGTAAAGCCAATCCGAGACACAAACAGCGAGACATTTTTTTCTGACTCTAATTAAGCTACAGGGAATTCCTTGCATATTGTAGGTAAACAGACAGAGTCATGGGAATACCACTGGAAATTAAATGCTCTGCTGGTGTTTTTCTCATTACAAGATGAAATGAAACATTTATCACTGACTTTTATTTTATGGAAAGTTTGACATTTTGTTGGTCAGCCACTGATAAGGCGACAACTTTCTTCTATTTACATTATGATGCATGAGTTCATTCAGTGCTTTTACAGCAACAGCATAACATCGTCGCATTCCAGCTGCTCTCTCTGTAAGCTCTGACCTGTTGGATTAACTATGTTGTTTTCTTCTTCCTCCCCTTTTTTCACAGCCATTGAGGTGAACCTGCAAAAAGCCCTGGCTGAGGCCTCTGAGACCTGTACCCAGGAGTGTCTGATACTGGGCCACTCCGACAGCTGCTGGATGCCCCCGGCCCTGGCCCAGTTCCAGGGTTCTGGAAGCAACAGCCCCACCTCCACCCCTATCACCACCGCCATCGCCGGCACAATGCCCTCTTTTGGCTTCCAGCAGAGCTGCGCCCGGGGAGCCAAAGCTAACATGGTAAGCATGGGGGTCATGGATGGTCGCCATACCCTGGGCAGGTCCGTGCCCAAAAAGGATGAACTGGACAAAGGGATCAACCGACCGCAGTTCTACAACACCCTGGATAGACACTGCAGTAAGAAGGAGGACCCCGTCAAGGTCATCCCCCTGGCGAGCTTCTCCTCCCCCGGGCAGCAGACGCCCACTGGCGGAGGCAGCAGCTCGTTCTTACATGAGCACCAGTTGTAAGAGTAAAAGACAGATCTTCATCGCCCTGACATACATTTGACTCGATCCATAGACGGTTTGTTGTCAGTGACTTTATGATCAGTATGTATGCATGGAGGTATGCATATTTGAATGACTCTGTCCAGCTTCAGCTCAGTTTTACTAATGAAGACATCTGAGAATGGATTCGATCATGATGATGTTGTTTAGAAAATCGCGTGGGATCAATCTGACAACTAGAGCATTTGAAAGAAAATGTAAGTCTTAACACAGCAGGCCCATGTATAATACATAAAGGTAGTTCTATACCAAAGTAGTTCCATCACAGAAAAAAAACAAACAAACAACTTCTGCTTTCAGTTCAGTGATGTTTGCTTAGTGATAAGAAAGGCCAATGTACGCTTTAAAGCTCCTGGGGCCCAGCTTAGAGGAACTGTGTCCTAAAAGACCATTTCTTTGTGCAGAAACACTTGCAAATACTTTGTGTTGAGTGGGCTAAATCAGGCTAAATGTTAATTATGAGCTCTGGGTGGATGGTGTTTCTGTTTAAGTTCAAGTGAAGTATCGCTCTGTATAACACGCAGCACAAACTCCTTTGGTGGTGGAAGATGTTCCTTTTGTCTCGCCTGTTTCAGAAGTCTATTTTGGTCTGGGGACTGTGGAAGGATGGAAAAAAAGTCTACAAAGCATAACTAGGCCAATGGTAGACAACACCGGTAATCTTTTGCATTCTACATTTTCACTGTGGACCAGCACACAAAATCTAACAGAAAAAAAAAACAAAAAACTCCTGCACATACACACACATACCCAAGATGTTTTCCATATGGTGGTTGCTCCATCTCTGCCAACTCTATTAAGAAAATGTTCACTCTTTGCATTATCTCAGCAGCTTAGCCTTGAAAGGCACAGACAGATGCGCTTTGGAAACGTACCCTTTGTTTCCTTCCTTTTGTTTCTATTTCTCACATTTTGCTGCTCAGAAACACTCGCATAATAACAGCTATGGAGCCAATTATGAAATTCTCAGTCTAATTACTTTGATGTGTGATCTCAGTAGCGACCCTCATTGTAGTTTGGAGGTCTGAAATGGTTCTCTTGGCTAGCTAGAAACATGCTTTTCACGTGCTGAGCAGTGAAAAGGTGAAAAGCGCTCAGAAATAGCTTAAAAGGCTCCCTCTCTTCCCATCATACCTTTATATCACCTATTGTTATTGCTATTAATTACTATTGTGTGTTTTCATACTAGTCAGTTTGGCTGCAAAGTTTCTGTTATCAGTTTTTACTACAATTTATGTTGACACTGGAATAATCAACCAGGGCGCAAGAAATTTTTCAGGGCCCTGAGTTACACTAAATTATTGATTTTAAGTTGTTTTTTTGTTTGTTTTTTGCAGTTATCAAAAGGATAAGCATTGACACTATTTGAGAGGACCCCCCTGCTGCATGTGAGTGTAAATCGTACTGATGATGATAACTCCTTCAGACTAATGTGCTGCTGTAACAGATTGGGTGCAATATAATCTATTGCTACAGCAGTAAGTAACTTTGCTGATATCTATTTTTCTCTCCAGTAACATCCAAGCCAGGTGTCTACATCATCAGGTATATGATTCATGCGGTTCATTTTCTTGTACCATCTTGCAAATTGGGAACAGGCCTAAATCTATAATGCAACGTGGCATTCTCGAGGGAATGCGCGAGGCAAATTGTGTTTGCATGCTCTTAGCTACTACACCTATTCTCTGTGATCGTCTGGGGTCAGGACTCATATCATTATATAGAGGATTTATCTGAGAGTCAGTGAAATGATCACTTAAAGGAACAGTGTGTCAAGGACACAGAAAAAAGGAGCAATTCAATTTCATTTCAGTCAATTACCAAAATGAATTTAATTCAAACTAAGCAAGTTAAATAAATCCTCTAATAGTATAAACATCCCCTGATGAAAATGGTCCTGTTTGTGAATCTGATTTCTGCTCTTTTTTTTTTTTTGTTGTTGTTTATTACTTAACTTTCCATTGTTATAGCACAGACATGTTTCAACAAATAGTTTAAATAACATATTTAATCATAAGGTTCACATATCAAAGGAAACATACATCATGATGTCACTGAAAATTGGACTTTTATCACTTTGACAAATGCAAATCCAAGGCTTTTAAAAAAAAAAAAAAAAAAACTTGAAAGTTGCCTCAAAAATTCTTCTTTGTTTACAATTATGTGAATAACTAGGGCAAATAAATCCCTGGTAAGATCTTTTCAACAAAAATAAATCTGGAAAATAATGTTTCCCATTCAGTAAGGATAAGAGGAACTGCTGAGATTATTTGCTGTTGGGGTGTTAATAAATATGACAGAAAAAAATGTCCTCATACTGGTCCTAATACACTGTCACGTTGTAATAAGAAAATGTGAATGTTTTAAATGATTTATCCAATCACATGTGTACAGTAAGTGCAATATTACCTTTCTGTAACCCTCACTGTGTTTTAATTTCCTCTGCCTACATAACTCCTGTGTATCGTAATGGTTCAGCAGCTGCTTTAATTGAAAGATGTCTTCTAAAGGGACTAGTATAATAACTGCATGAATGTACATCTGTAGGATGTTGCTTTTGTCTACTTTTGTCTTTTTTGTTTTACCATATGCAATTTCAAAGGTAAAAGTAGTGTTTTGTTTATTTCTCCAACAAAGAGCATAGGTGGTGTTGCTCTGTGTCAAAGGTTTTTTCATCTTTCACAAAACACATGGTGAAATCAACAAAAACTGATGGGTGATCACAGGTTTTCACTTTGCATGATTCCTCTCTCACCATTATCTTCCTATTTTCCTAAGTCCCCCTGCCCTAAAAGTAAAGATAGTACACATAAAACTGATGTTTCCCTTTTTTTTCTCCACAGAATTGTTCTATTCAAAACATGTGTCATGATTACCATGTCCATTTGTGTCATGATGTGCATGAACTGTTTGGACCTCCACAAGGTGTTTTTTTATTTTACTTTTTTAACACTTTAGTGTGTAGTTCATGCATCCATCATTAGATTCAGTGTCAATATTGATGTTTCCTGCTCTACCTGTCCGTCTGTCTTACTGAACAAAACAAATGTTACACAGTGTACACATTCAAACTTTGTGACGTGTGCGTACCACTTATGCCTCTACATACACACAAATATCTATACTGTCCAGTTAACTGGATTTTAAACTGTACATAGCAGTACCCCTAAGAAATAGTAATAACGATTACAAACTGGAACGACACATAAAGTAAAGGCTACAGGCTAAATACTGGAATTTGCTTTGTTGATAAAAAGGAAAAAGGGAAAACATGAAGTGATGAGATGACAATCTCTCTTGTATTGTAAATGGATACATATGCATAATTTTGATGAGAGTGTGTTTGAATGTGTTTATAAGTGATCTTGTATGTTTGTAAGGGAGAGAGAGTGTGTGTGTGTGTGTGTCTCCTTGCATGTATGAGCGTGCGTGTGTGCACATATGTGTGTACTGGCATGCACCTTGCCAGAATATTTTATGTACACAAATGTATCTTGTACAAAAACTATATCGACCTATGATATAAGACTTAAGTATATGCTTGTAAATTAGTCATCAGTGAGTCGAGTCGAGTTTTGCTTTGAGAGAAGGCTTCAATGCTTGCCAGCAAATCTGTATTGGTCAGTGAAAGCTATACAGTCTATGTTGCCATGCCTTTGTAAAATATCCCATTTAAATCTATGAAAAAAATGACCTTCCATATGGTGAAATGATTTTTCTTGTCATTGAATTTTACTTGAGCCATTAAATATTGAGTCCTCAAAGTATGCAAGGATCACTCGTGTCCTTCACTGTACATTGTTGTTTGATTGGGGTTTTTCTGAGAGCATTGTCATTTCAGTGATAAATGTGACATGAGAGCATACTGTCACTGTATTCTAATTATCGCAATTACAAGCTTATGATTTAAGACCCATCAAATTGGACATGGCATTTCACCTTCAACATTTCTGTAAATTAATATCCTTGGGGTACAATTTAACTGATGAGCTATACACGTATATGTATATTTATGGGAAAAGGAAAAAAACTGACTAACCCTAAAAAACTAACATGGTAAGAACTACAGATACATTTTACTTCCAACAAAGGACTGAACAGCTTTCTTTTAAAATATGTCTCATTTTAGGCAGTTAATTAAGTTATTTAAGTGTTAACATATGCTTTGACAAATTATGTGTATTATTTTTGTAATAATTATAGCAACACAAATTGGAGCGTAATAACACATTTTGGGGGCTTCAAGTGTTCTTATGCTCTTATTTTGTGCATTAAAATTTGGCACCAATTGATATTAATAGACAGGGCAACAGGCAGGGCACCCTTTCCCCAGAAACACTTTCCAGCTCCTCCTGGGGGACATTGAGACATTCCCAGACCAGACCAGATATGTAATCCCATTAGCGTGTTCTCAATCTGCCACGGGGCCTCCTACCAGCTGGACACACCCAGGACCGCCCAGGAGGCATCCTGATCAGATGCCCAAACCAACTGGCCCCTTTCGATGTGAAGGATCAGCGACTCTACTCTTAGCTCCTCCTGGATGTCCGATCTCCGATCTCTAAGGCTGAGCCCAGCCACCCTGCAGAGTAAACTCATTCCATCACAACAGTCCATCGCAACTCCAGCATCACTGCGGATGCCACACCAAACCATCTGTCCATCTCACGTTCCATTCTACCTTCACTCGTGAACAAGACCCTGAGATACTTGAACTCCTTCGCTTGGGACAGCAACTGTCCTTCCACTCAGAGGGGACAATTCACCATTACCTGGCAGAGAACCATGCCCTCTGATTTGGAGGTGCTAAATCTCATCGGACCGCTTCACACTCAGCTGCAAACTGCCCCAGTGCATGCTTGAGGTCACGGTGTGATGAAGCCAACAGAACCACATCATCTGTAAAGAGCAGAGATGCAATTCCCAGGTCGCCAAAGCCTGCCTTCCCCTGGCTGTGCCTTGAGATACTGTTCATGTAAAACCACAAACAGAACTGGTATAAAGGGATAAACCTTGGCGGAGGCCAATACCAACTGGAAGCAAGTTTGACTTTATGCGGAATATGCGAACACAGCTCTCACTTTGGTTATACAGGGGCCGGATGGCTCATAGAAGTGACCTTGGCACCACATATTACCGCAGTACCCCCCACAGCACTCCCCGAGGAAGGCAGTCATTAGCTTTCTCCAGGTCAACAAAACCCATGTAGACCAGATGAGCGAACTCCCATGACCATGAAGAGCTGGTCCACAGGGCGGCTGTGGCTCAGAAGTAGACTGGGTCGTCCTCTAATTGGAAGGTCAGCGGTTTGATCCCAGGCTCCTCCGGGCAACATATTGAAGTATCCTTGGGCAAGATACTTGACGCCAAATTGCTCCCAATGCCTTGTCATCGGAGTGTGAGTGCATGTGAATGATTACTGAGTAGCAGGTGGCACTTTGTAGGTTAGCCTAGGCCACCAGTGTATGATTGGGTGAATGTGACAATGTATGCACTTTCAGTGGTCAATAAGACTAGGAAAGGGCTATACAAGGTACAGTCCATTTACCATTTAGGCAATAATTTTAAATGGTAAATGGACTGTACTGTATAGCATTTTTCTAGTCATTCGACCACTTAGAGTTCTTTCACAATTCATATAGCATTCACCCATTCATACACACATTCAGTCACTGGTAGCTGAGGATACTGTACAAGGTGCCACCTGCCGCTCAGTAACCATACACAAGCACTCAGTACTAAGGTCATAGTATAGTTTGTAAAAATGTCATAATATAGCATGTTGAAAAAAATCCAAAAACGTGGCCATTTCTGATGTCATAAAACATCAGAAAAAGTTATTGTTTTTGTTGTCAAAAAACATCATAGTATAGCATGTAAAAAAAATGCCATAGTTTAGTGTTGCAAAAAAAAAGTCAGAAAAGGTCATCCTTTTTAATGTTGTAAAAAATATCCGAAAAAGTCATATTTTTTATTTCAAAAAGGTCATAGTATGACATGTCTCAAAAATTTCATAGTATAGCATGCCAAAACACCATAAAAACACCATAATAATGCATGTTGAAAAAGTAACCCAAAAGGCAATGCTATAATAAGGATAAAAAAGTCAAAATATGACATGTCCCAAAAACAGCTGAAAATACCTCAAAACAAAGCACAAAGCATAGAATATTGCAAAAACAGCCAAAAACACCGTAATAACACATTTGGATAAAATTACCGAAAAAGGCAAGGCTATAGTATGGCTAAAAATGTCAAAGTATCACAACAACACAAAAAACCTCAAAAAAGTATAAAACAGTGTGCTGAGACACGCCATAGGAAACTATGTTTCAAAAACTGCCAAAAACACCATAATAATGCATCTTGAAAAAAATCTCAAAAAGCAATACTATAGTATGACGAAAATGTAAAAAAAAATGACATGTCCCAAAAACACCTCAAAATTGTTTAAAACTGCCAAGACACGCCATGGCATAGACTGTTGCTAAATGGCCAAAAACACAATAATGTTGAAAAAATGACCCAAAAAGCAATACTAAACTATGACAAAAAATACAAAAAAAAACAAAACAAAATAGACCCCCACCTTCGTAGGCTAGCTCTGGGAACGTGGAACTTCACCTCTCTGATGGGGAAGAAGCCAGAGCTTGTCCGGAAGGTGGAGCAGTACCAGCTTGACAGAGTTGGCTTCACCTCCATGCACAGCTCTGGCTCTGGAACCATACCCCTGGAGAGGGGCTGGACTCTCCTTTCCCGGTGTTGCCCAGGGTGAGAGGCGCCGGGCGGGTGTGGGGATACTCACAAGTCCACACCTGAGCGCTACCATGTTTGAATTCTCCCTGTAGAACAAGGGTAACCTTGATGCAGCTGCAAGTCACTTTGAGGAGGTCTCTGACCGTTGTTTGTGCTTGTGGAAAAACTGCCAACTGGGGACTCCATTATTCACCTAGGGGACTTCAATGCTCACGTGGGCAACGATGGAGTAAACTGGAGGGATGTGATTAGGAGGAATGGCCTGCCTGATCTGAACCCAATTGGTGTTTTGTTATTGGTCTTCTGTGCTTGTCATGGATTGTCCATATCAAACACCATGTTTGAGCATAGGGATGCTCATAAGTGTACCTGGTACCAGAGCTCCCTAGGCCAAAGATCAGTAATCAACATGGTGGTCGTATCATCTGATCTGCGGCTCTATGTCTCAGACACTCGGGTGAAGAGAGGAGCAGAGCTGTCAACTGATCACCACATGGTGGTGGATCAGGTGGAAGTGGAGACTGCCGGATTGACCGGGCAAACCCAAACGTGTACTGAGGGTGAACTGGGAATGTCCGGCAAAGGCCTCTGTCCGCTAGGTCTTCAACTCACACCTCCAGAAGAACATTTTGTCCATCCCAGGGGAGGTTGGGGACATGGAATCTGAGTGGTCCTTGTTCAAAACTTCCATTGTGGAGGCGGCTGCTAGAAGCTGTGGTCAGAAGGTCATTGGTGCCTGTCGTGGTGGCAACTGAAGGACCTGCTGGTGGAAACCAGCGGTGAAGGAAGCCATCAGGCTGAAGAAAGAGGCCTTTCGGGCTCTACTGACCCAGGGGTCTCCTCAAGCAGCAGACAGGTACCGGTTTGCCAGAAGGGCAAATAGATATGTCAGTTTGGCAGTTTGGGGAAGCCATGGAGGAAGACTTCCGGTTGGCCTCAAGAAAGTTCTAGCAAACCGTGAAATGTCTCTGGAAGGGAAAGCAGGGCTTCTCTCAGGCTGTGCTCAGCAGGGGAGGAGAACTGCTGACCCAGACTGGGGATATTGTTGAGCGGTGGAGGGAACACTTTAAGGAACTCCTGAACCCTACAGCCACGTCTTCCGTGGAGGAGGCAGAGTCTGAAGACTCAGGGGATTTTTCATCCATAGCTCTGACAGAGGTTGCTTAAGTAGTCTAAAAGCTCTTTGGTGGCCAGGCGCCAGGTGTGGATGAGTTTCGCCTTGAGATTCTGAAGGCTCTGGACATTGATGGGCTGTCTTGGCTGACATGCCTCTTCATTGTTGCAGGAAGGTCGGGTACTGTGCATGTGGAGTGGCAGACCGGGATGGTAATTCTATTTTTAAAAAAGGGGACCAGAGAGTGTGCTCCAATTATCGGGGTATCACACTGCTCAGCCTTCCCGGGAATGTTTACTCCAGGGTGCTGGAAAGGAGGCTCCGACCAACGTCGAACCTCGGATGCAGGAGGCAGAATGCGGATTCCGTCGTGGTTGTGGAAAAACGGATCAGCTCTTTACCCTTGCGAGGCTGCTCGAGGGGGCGTGGAAGTTTGCCTATCCAGTCTACATGTGTTTTGTGGATTTGGAGAAGGCTTATGACTGTGTCCCTCTGGGAGTCCTGTGGGGGATGCTGCGGGACTATGGGGTACCGGGATCACTGCTGCGTGCCATCCGGTCCCTGTGTAACCACAGTGAGAGGTGTGTCTGTATACACTGTGTGAAGTCAAATGCGTTCTCAGTGGGTGTTGGCCTCCACCAGGGTTGCCCATTCTCTTTGACCCTGTTTGTGATTTTCACAGACAGGATCTCAAGGTGCAGCCGGGGAGGAGGAAGGGGTCTAGTTTGGGGACCTCAGAATTGCATCTAAGCATTTTGTAGATGATGTGGTTCTGTTTACTTCATCACACCATGACCTTCAACATACACAGGGGTGGTTTGCAACCTAGTGTGAAGCAAGGAGTTCCAAACAGGCAGAAAAGTAGTTCAAAAAAAGCTGAACATTCCAAGACCTAGCAGAAAACACGTTAAAACAGCATAAAATATTGTGCCAAGACACACCACAGCATGAAATGTTGCAAAAATGTTAAAAAAAAAAAAAAAAAAAAATACCATAATAATACATGTAAAAAAAAAAAAAATGACCAAAAAGGCAAGGTTATTGTTAGGCTGAAAGTGTCAAAATATGACATATCCCAAAAACAGTTTAAAACACCTCAAAACAGTATAAAATAACTTGCTGAAACAACCCACAACAAAAAAAAAATTGCAAAAAGGTGCAGAAAACACCATAATGATGCATGTAAAAATAATGACCAAAAAGTCAAGGCTATAGTAAGGCTAAAAAATGTTGAAATATGACATGTCCCTAAAACAGCTGAAAACACCTCAAAACAGCATAAAATAGCGTACCAAGACACACCATGGCAAAGAATTTTGCAAAAATATCAAAAAACAACTCAAAACAAGATGTTTTTGGATATTTTTGCAAAATTCTTTGCCATGGCGTGTCTTGGAACGCTATTTTATGCTGTTTTAATGTGTTTTGAACTGTTTTTTGGAGATGTCATATTTTGACATTTTTAGCCGTACTATAGCCTTGCCTCTTTGGTCATGTTTTCAACATGCTTTATTATGGTGTTTTTGGACATTTTTGCAAAATTCTTTGCCATGGTGTGTCTTGGAACGCTATTTTCTGCTGTTTTAATGTGTTTTGAGCTGCTTTTTTGGAGATGTCATATTTTGGCATTTTTAGCCTTACTATAGCCTTGCCTCTTTGGTCATTTTTTCAACATGCATTTTTATGGTGTTTTTGGACATTTTTGCAAAATTCTTTGCCATGGTGTGTCTTGGTACGCTATTTTATGCTGTTTTAAAGTGCTTTGAACTATTTTTTGGAGATGTCATATTAGCCTTACTATAGCCTTGCGTTTAGGGTCATGTTTTCAACATGCTTTATTATGGTGTTTTTGGATATTGTTGCAAAATTCTTTGCCATGGCGTGTCTTGGCACGCTATTTTATGCTGTTTTAATGTGTTTTGAGCTGTTTTCTTGGAGATGTCATATTTTGACATTTTTATCCTTACTATAGCCTTGCCTTTGGTGTCATTTTTTCAAAATGCTTCATGATGGTGTTTTTGGACATTTTTGCAAAATTCTTTGCCATGGCATGTCTTAGAACGTTATTTTATGCTATTTCAATGTGTTTTGAGCAGTTTTTTGGAGATGTCATATTAGCCTTACTATAGCCTTGCGTTTAGGGTCATGTTTTCAACATGCTTTATTATGATGTTTTTGGATATTTTTGCAAAATGCTTTGCCATGGCGTGTCTTGGCATAATATTTTATGCTGTTTTAATATATTTTGAGCTGTTTTTTGGAGATGTCCTATTTTGCCTTTATAGTCATTTTTTCAACATGCATTTTTATGGTGTTTTTGGACATTTTTGCAAAATTCTTTGTCATGGCGTGTCTTGGAACGCTATTTTATGCTGTTTCAATGTGTTTTGAGCTGTTTTCTTGGAGATGTCATATTTTGAATTTTTTAGCCTTACTATAGCCTTGCCTCTTTGGTCATTTTTTCAACATGCTTTATTATGGTGTTGTTGGACATTTTTGCAAAATTCTTTGCATGGTGTGTCTTGGTACGCTATTTTATGAAGTCTTAAAGTGCTTTGAACTGTTTTTTGGAGATGTCATATTAGCCTTACTATAGCCTTGCGTTTAGGGTCATGTTTTCAACATGCTTTATTATGGTGTTGTTGGACATTTTTGCAAAATTCTTTGCCATGGCGTGTCTTGGCATGCTATTTTATGCTGTTTTAATGTGTTTTGAGCTGTTTTCTTGAGATGTCATATTTTGACATTTTTAGCCTTACTATAGCCTTGCCTCTTTGGTCATTTTTTCAGCATGCTTTATTATGGTGTTTTTGTATATTTTTGCAAAATTCTTTGCCATGGCGTGTCTTGGCATGCTATTTTATGCTGTTTTAATATATTTTGAGCTGTTTTTTGGAGATGTCCTATTTTGCCTTTATAGTCATTTTTTCAACATGCATTTTTTATGGTGTTTTTGGACATTTTTGCAAAATTCTTTGCCATGGCGTGTCTTGGCACGCTATTTTACGCTATTTCAATGTGTTTTGAGCTGGTTTTTTTTGGAGATGTCATATTTTGACATTTTTAGCCTTACTATAGCCTTGCCTCTTTGGTCATTTTTTCAACATGCTTTATTATGGTGTTTTTGTATATTTTTGCAAAATTCTTTGCCATGGCGTGTCTTGGAACGCTATTTTATGCTGTTTTAATGTGTTTTGAGCTGGTTTTTTGGAGATGTCATGTTTTGGCATTTTTAGCCTTACTATAGCCTTGCCTCTTTGGTCATTTTTTCAACATGCATTTTTATGGTGTTTTTGGACATTTTTGCAAAATTCTTTGCCATGGTGTTTTGGTGCGCTATTTTATGAAGTCTTGAAGTGCTTTGAACTGTTTTTTGGAGATGTCATATTAGCCTTACTATAGCCTTGCCTCTTTGGTCATTTTTTCAACATGCATTTTTATGGTGTTTTTGGACATTTTTGCAAAATTCTTTGCCATGGTGTGTCTTGGTACGCTATTTTATGCTGTTTTAATGTGTTTTGAGCAGTTTTTTGGAGATGTCATATTTTGACATTTTTAGCCTTACTATAGCCTTGTCTGTATAGTCATTTTTTCAACATGCATTTTTATGGTGTTTTTGGACATTTTTGCAAAATTCTTTGCCATGGTGTGTCTTGGTACGCTATTTTATGCTGTTTTAATGTGTTTTGAGCAGTTTTTTGGAGATGTCATATTTTGACATTTTTAGCCTTACTATAGCCTTGTCTGTATAGTCATTTTTTCAACATGCATTTTTATGGTGTTTTTGGACATTTTTGCAAAATTCTTTGCCATGGCGTGTCTTGTCACGCTATTTTATGCTGTTTTAATGTGTTTTAAGCTGTTTTCTTGGAGATGTCATATTTTGAAATTTTTAGCCTTACTATAGCCTTGCCTCTTTGGTCATTTCTTCAACATGCTTTATTATGGTGTTTTTGGACATTTTTGCAAAATTCTTTGCCACGGCGTGTCTTGGCACGCTATTTTATGCTGTTTCAATGTGTTTTGAGCTATTTTCTTGGAGATGTCATATTAGCCTTACTATAGCCTTACCTCTTTGGTCATTTTTTCAACATGCTTTATTATGGGGTTGTTGTATATTTTTGCAAAAGTCTTTGCCATGGCGTGTCTTGGAACGCTATTTTATGCTGTTTTAATGTGTTTTGAGCTGTTTTCTTGGAGATGTCATGTTTTGGCATTTTTAGCCTTACTATAGCCTTGCCTCTTTGGTCATTTTTTCAACATGCATTTTTATGGTGTTGTTGGACATTTTTGCAAAATTCTTTGCCATGGTGTGTCTTGGCATGCTATTTTATGCTGTTTTAATGTGTTTTGAGCTGGTTTTTTGGAGATGTCATATTAGCCTTACTATAGCCTTGCGTTTAGGGTGATGTTTTCAACATGCTTTATTATGATGTTTTTGGATATTTTTGCAAAATGCTTTGCCATGGCGTGTCTTGGCATGCTATTTTTATGCTGTTTTAATATATTTTGAGCTGTTTTTTGGAGATGTCCTATTTTGCCTTTATAGTCATTTTTTCAACATGCATTTTTATGGTGTTTTTGGACATTTTTGCAAAATTCTTTGCCATGGCGTGTCTTGGCACGCTATTTTACGCTATTTCAATGTGTTTTGAGCTGTTTTTTTTTTTGGAGATGTCATATTTTGACATTTTTAGCCTTACTATAGCCTTGCCTCTTTTGGTCATTTTTTCAACATGCTTTATTATGGTGTTTTTTTATTTTTTTGCAAAATTCTTTGCCATGGCGTGTCTTGGAACGCTATTTTATGCTGTTTTAATGTGTTTTGAGCTGGTTTTTTGGAGATGTCATGTTTTGGCATTTTTAGCCTTACTATAGCCTTGCCTCTTTGGTCATTTTTTCAACATGCATTTTTATGGTGTTTTTGGACATTTTTGCAAAATTCTTTGCCATGGTGTTTCTTGGTGCGCTATTTTATGAAGTCTTGAAGTGCTTTGAACTGTTTTTTGGAGATGTCATATTAGCCTTACTATAGCCTTGCGTTTAGGGTCATGTTTTCAACATGCTTTATTATGGTGTTGTTTTTGTATATTTTTGCAAAATTCTTTGCCATAGCGTGTCTTGGAACGCTATTTTATGCTGTTTTAATGTGTTTTGAGCTGGTTTTTTGGAGATGTCATGTTTTGGCATTTTTAGCCTTACTATAGCCTTGCCTCTTTGGTCATTTTTTCAACATGCATTTTTATGGTGTTTTTGGACATTTTTGCAAAATTCTTTGCCATGGTGTGTCTTGGTACGCTATTTTATGCTGTTTTAATGTGTTTTGAGCAGTTTTTTGGAGATGTCATATTTTGACATTTTTAGCCTTACTATAGCCTTGTCTGTATAGTCATTTTTTCAACATGCATTTTTATGGTGTTTTTGGACATTTTTGCAAAATTCTTTGCCATGGTGTGTCTTGGTACGCTATTTTATGCTGTTTTAATGTGTTTTGAGCAGTTTTTTGGAGATGTCATTATTTTGACATTTTTAGCCTTACTATAGCCTTGTCTGTATAGTCATTTTTTCAACATGCATTTTTTATGGTGTTTTTGGACATTTTTGCAAAATTCTTTGCCATGGCGTGTCTTGTCACGCTATTTTATGCTGTTTTAATGTGTTTTGAGCTGTTTTCTTGGAGATGTCATATTTTGAAATTTTTAGCCTTACTATAGCCTTGCCTCTTTGGTCATTTCTTCAACATGCTTTATTATGGTGTTTTTGGACATTTTTGCAAAATTCTTTGCCACGGCGTGTCTTGGCACGCTATTTTATGCTGTTTCAATGTGTTTTGAGCTATTTTCTTGGAGATGTCATATTAGCCTTACTATAGCCTTACCTCTTTGGTCATTTTTTTCAACATGCTTTATTATGGGGTTGTTGTATATTTTTGCAAAAGTCTTTGCCATGGCGTGTCTTGGAACGCTATTTTATGCTGTTTTAAATGTGTTTTGAGCTGTTTTCTTGGAGATGTCATGTTTTGGCATTTTTAGCCTTACTATAGCCTTGCCTCTTTGGTCATTTTTTCAACATGCATTTTTATGGTGTGTTGTTGGACATTTTTGCAAAATTCTTTGCCATGGTGTGTCTTGGCATGCTATTTTTATGCTGTTTTAATGTGTTTTGAGCTGGTTTTTTGGAGATGTCATATTAGCCTTACTATAGCCTTGCGTTTAGGGTCATGTTTTTCAACATGCTTTATTATGATGTTTTTGGATATTTTTGCAAAATTCTTTGCCATGGCATGTCTTGGCATGCTATTTTATGCTGTTTTAATATATTTTGAGCTGTTTTTTTGGAGATGTCATATTTTGCCTTTATAGTCATTTTTTCAACATGCATTTTTATGATGTTTTTGGACATTTTTGCAAAATTCTTTACCATGGCGTGTCTTGGAACGCTATTTTATGCTGTTTTAATGTGTTTTGAGCTGTTTTTTGGAGATGTCATATTTTGACATTTTTAGCCTTACTATAGCCTTGTCTGTATAGTCATTTTTTCAACATGCTTTATTATGGTGTTTTTGGACATTTTTGCAAAATTCTTTGCCACTTTGTGTCTTGGCACGCTATTTCATGAAGTCTTAAAGTGCTTTGAACTGTTTTTTGGAGATGTCATATTAGCCTTACTATAGCCTTGCGTTTAGGGACATGTTTTCAACATGCTTTATTATGGTGTTGTTGGACATTTTTGCAAAATTCTTTGCCATGGTGTGTCTTGGTACGCTATTTTATGAAGTCTTAAAGTGCTTTGAACTGTTTTTTTGGAGATGTCATATTAGCCTTACTATAGCCTTGCGTTTAGGGTCATGTTTTCAACATGCTTTATTATGGTGTTGTTGTGGACATTTTTGCAAAATGCTTTGCCATGGTGTGTCTTGGAATGCTATTTTATGCTGTTTTAATGTGTTTTGAGCTGTTTTCTTGGAGATGTCATATTTTTGACATTTTTTGCCTTACTATAGCCTTGCCTCTTTGGTCATTTTTTCAACATGCATTTTTATGGTGTTTTTGGACATTTTTTGCAAAATTCTTTGCCACGGCGCGTCTTGGCACGGTATTTTATGCTGTTTTAATGTGTTTGAGCATTTTTTTGGAGATGTCATATTTTGACATTTTTTGCCTTACTATAGCCTTGCCTCTTTGGTCATTTTTTTAACATGCATTTTTATGTTGTTTTTGGACATTTTTGCAAAATTCTTTGCCACGGTGTGTCTTGGTACGCTATTTTATGAAGTATTAAAAAGCTTTGAACTGTTTTTTGGAGATGCCATATTAGCCTTACTATAGCCTTGCGTTTAGGGTCATGTTTTCACCATGCTTTATTATGATGTTTTTGGATATTTTTGCAAAATGCTTTGCCATGGTGTGTCTTGGAACGCTATTTTATGCTGTTTTAATGTGTTTTGAGCTGTTTTCTTGGAGATGTCATATTTTGACATTTTTAGCCTTACTATAGCCTTGTCTGTATAGTCATTTTTCAACATGCATTTTTATGGTGTTTTTGGACATTTTTGCAAAATTCTTTGCCATGGCGTGTCTTGGTACGCTATTTTATGCTGTTTTAATGTGTTTTGAGCTGTTTTCTTGGAGATGTCATATTTTGACATTTTTAGCCTTACTATAGCCTTGCCTCTTTGGTCATTTTTCAACATGCTTTATTATGGTGTTTTTTGGACATTTTTGCAAAATTCTTTGCCACGGTGTGTTCTTGGCACGCTATTTTATGCTGTTTCAATGTGTTTTGAGCTGTTTTCTTGGAGATGTCATATTTTGAAATTTTTTGCCTTACTATAGCCTTGCCTCTTTGGTCATTTTTTTCAACATTCTTTATTATGGTGTTGTTGGACATTTTTGCAAAATTCTTTGCCACGGCGTGTCTTGGCACGCTATTTTATGCTGTTTTAATGTGTTTTGAGCTGTTTTTTTTGGAGATGTCATATTTTGACATTTTTAGCCTTACTATAGCCTTGCCTCTTTGGTCATTTTTTCAACATGCTTTATTATGGTGTTTTTGTATATTTTTGCAAAATTCTTTGCCATGGCATGTCTTGGAACGCTATTTTATGCTGTTTCAATGTGTTTTGAGCTATTTTCTTGGAGATGTCATATTAGCCTTACTATATAGCCTTACCTCTTTGGTCATTTTTTCAACATGCTTTATTATGGGGTTGTTGTATATTTTTGCAAAAGTCTTTGCCATGGCGTGTCTTGGAACGCTATTTTATGCTGTTTTAATGTGTTTTGAGCTGTTTTCTTGGAGATGTCATGTTTTGGCATTTTTAGCCTTACTATAGCCTTGCTCTTTGGTCATTTTTTCAACATGCATTTTTATGGTGTTGTTGGACATTTTTGCAAAATTCTTCTTTGCCATGGTGTGTCTTGGCATGCTATTTTATGCTGTTTTAATGTGTTTTGAGCTGGTTTTTTGGAGATGTCATATTAGCCTTACTATAGCCTTGCGTTTAGGGTCATGTTTTCAACATGCTTTATTATGATGTTTTTGGATATTTTTGCAAAATTCTTTGCCATGCATGTCTTGGCATGCTATTTTATGCTGTTTTAATATATTTTGAGCTGTTTTTTGGAGATGTCATATTTTGCCTTTATAGTCATTTTTCAACATGCATTTTTATGATGTTTTTGGACATTTTTGCAAAATTCTTTACCATGGCGTGTCTTGGAACGCTATTTTATGCTGTTTTAATGTGTTTTGAGCTGTTTTTTGGAGATGTCATATTTTGACATTTTAGCCTTACTATAGCCTTGTCTGTATAGTCATTTTTTCAACATGCTTTATTATGGTGTTTTTGGACATTTTTGCAAAATTCTTTGCCACTTTGTGTCTTGGCACGCTATTTCATGAAGTCTTAAAGTGCTTTGAACTGTTTTTTGGAGATGTCATATTAGCCTTACTATAGCCTTGCGTTTAGGGTCATGTTTTCAACATGCTTTATTATGGTGTTGTTGGACATTTTTGCAAAATTCTTTGCCATGGTGTGTCTTGGTACGCTATTTTATGAAGTCTTAAAGTGCTTTGAACTGTTTTTTGGAGATGTCATATTAGCCTTACTATAGCCTTGCGTTTAGGGTCATGTTTTCAAACATGCTTTATTATGGTGTTGTTGGACATTTTTGCAAAATGCTTTGCCATGGTGTGTCTTGGAACGCTATTTTATGCTGTTTTAATGTGTTTTGAGCTGTTTTCTTGGAGATGTCATATTTTGACATTTTTTGCCTTACTATAGCCTTGCCTCTTTGGTCATTTTTTCAACATGCATTTTTATGGTGTTTTTGGACATTTTTGCAAAATTCTTTGCCACGGCGCGTCTTGGCACGGTATTTTATGCTGTTTTAATGTGTTTTGAGCATTTTTTTTGGAGATGTCATATTTTGACATTTTTTGCCTTACTATAGCCTTGCCTCTTTGGTCATTTTTTTAACATGCATTTTTATGTTGTTTTTGGACATTTTTGCAAAATTCTTTGCCACGGTGTGTCTTGGTACGCTATTTTATGAAGTCTTAAAAAGCTTTGAACTGTTTTTTGGAGATGCCATATTAGCCTTACTATAGCCTTGCGTTTAGGGTCATGTTTTCACCATGCTTTATTATGATGTTTTTGGATATTTTTGCAAAATGCTTTGCCATGGTGTGTCTTGGAACGCTATTTTATGCTGTTTTAATGTGTTTTGAGCATTTTTTTGGAGATGTCATATTTTGACATTTTTAGCCTTACTATAGCCTTGCCTCTTTGGTCATTTTTTCAACATGCTTTATTATGGTGTTTTTGGACATTTTTGCAAAATTCTTTGCCACGGTGTGTCTTGGCACGCTATTTTATGCTGTTTCAATGTGTTTTGAGCTGTTTTCTTGGAGATGTCATATTTTGAAATTTTTTGCCTTACTATAGCCTTGCCTCTTTGGTCATTTTTTCAACATTCTTTATTATGGTGTTGTTGGACATTTTTGCAAAATTCTTTGCCACGGCGTGTCTTGGCACGCTATTTTTAATGCTGTTTTAATGTGTTTTGAGCTGTTTTTTTGGAGATGTCATATTTTGACATTTTTAGCCTTACTATAGCCATGCCTCTTTGGTCATTTTTTCAACATGCTTTATTATGGTGTTTTTGTATAATTTTGCAAAATTCTTTGCCATGGCATGTCTTGGAACGCTATTTTATGCTGTTTTAATGTGTTTTGAGCATTTTTTGGAGATGTCATATTTTGACATTTTTAGCCTTACTATAGCCTTGCCTCTCTTTGGTCATTTTTTCAACATGCATTTTTATGGTGTTTTTGGACATTTTTGCAAAATTCTTTGCCATGGCGTGTCTTGGCACACTATTTTATGCTGTTTTAATGTGTTTTGAGCTGGTTTTTTGGAGATGTCATATTAGCCTTACTATAGCCTTGCGTTTAGGGTGATGTTTTCAACATGCTTTATTATGATGTTTTTGGATATTTTTGCAAAATGCTTTGCCATGGCGTGTCTTGGCATGCTATTTTATGCTGTTTTAATGTATTTTGAGCTGTTTTTTTGGAGATGTCCTATTTTGCCTTTATACTCATTTTTTCAACATGCATTTTTATGGTGTTTTTTTGGATATTTTTGCAAAATGCTTTGCCATGGTGTGTCTTGGAACGCTATTTTATGCTGTTTTAATGTGTTTTGAGCTGTTTTCTTGGAGATGTCATATTTTGACATTTTTAGCCTTACTATAGCCTTGTCTGTTTGGTCATTTTTTCAACATGCATTTTTATGGTGTTTTTGGACATTTTTGCAAAATTCTTTGCCATGGTGTGTCTTGGTACGCTATTTTATGAAGTCTTAAAAAGCTTTGAACTGTTTTTTGGAGATGCCATATTAGCCTTACTATAGCCTTGCGTTTAGGGTCATGTTTTCACCATGCTTTATTATGATGTTTTTGGATATTTTTGCAAAATGCTTTGCCATGGCGTGTCTTGGCATGCTATTTTATGCTGTTTTAATGTATTTTGAGCTGTTTTTTTGGAGATGTCCTATTTTGCCTTCATAGTTATTTTTTCAACATGCATTTTTATGGTGTTTTTGGACATTTTTGCAAAATTCTTTACCATGGCGTGTTTTAGAAGGCTATTTTATGCTGCTGTAATATATATGATATCTCCAAAAAACTGCTCAAAACACATTAAAACAGCATAAAATACCGTGCCAAGACGCGCCGTGGCAAAGAATTTTGCAAAAATGTCCAAAAACAACATAAAAATGCATGTTGAAAAAATGACCAAAGAGGCAAGGCTATAGTAAGGCAAAAAATGTCAAAATATGACATCTCCAAAAAAATGCTCAAAACACATTAAAACAGCATAAAACAGCGTGCCAAGACGCGCCCTGGCAAAGAATTGACAGATATTTTACGGCCGTTTATTCTAACACAACAGGTTTAACAGTGACGATATGTGGCAGCTTTGGCTTGCCATAGACTGGCAGAGACTGCGCTACCTGCTGCCACTATCAGAGCCAAGCTCCACTAATTAACAAAATTCTGTCATTGCAGCAGCAGCAGCACGCGGCCCAACACTGTAACAACATTCACTTCAGTTGTGTCTGATTTTCTTCTCGTCTTTATAATGGCAGCGTCATCCATTCTGACACCATAACAGGTATCAGTGTCCACCGTTTCCATGCCTATTTAATTTGAAAGAACAATGGCCAATAGAGAAACAGCAATGTCACATCCTCAGTCACACTGACCAATGGCGCAAATACTCACTCACTCACAGAAAACCCAATTTTTCTAGCTGCCCAGCATGCTGCGGTCCAGCCAAAAATATAAAAAGGTCAGGGTAAGAAAACCAAAACAATGAGCTTCAAGATACCGAAGCTGGTCCGTGGGTTCCTCTACAACAATCCATGTTATATGCAATTAGTTATTAGTTCCAATGTTAATATTGTTCCAATCGCCACCTTCCATGTGAACATGGCATTGAGCTATCATTTTGCTCTGCAAACTTTACTAAACAAAACACCTCAGTAATGACTCAAACACTGGAGCAGTCCCATGAAATTAGAAGAAGCAGATACTGCTTTTTTTCATGGTAAGTCTACTCTTCTATTATGCGTGTCAGTATACCTCAAACTTATGTACTCAAAAGAATTAATGATTGGGCCTTTAAAATGTAGCTCATGGCACCTTTAGAGTCTAAAGGGCACTTTGATGGTTTCTGTTTAGGAAGGGCAGAGTGCTCATCGATCAATTCCAGCATTTTTGATTTGGTTCAACAATGCAAATCAATGAGCTTCCAGTCACAAGCTCACTCCTCTACTCATTAGACTGTCCAGCCATTATCATATCAGTGTAGGCCATAGACTCTAGGAAGCAGCCTATAAATTTCAGAGGAAAATCAATAGAACACAATAAAGCTTAATTTTAGCCTTTTGGTTCTAGGGTCAAGAAGCAAATGTAAGTTTAAGCTTGGAGTACACAAAAGTGTCTTCTCATTCATGCACCACAGCTGCTCAGAATGTCAACTTTGATTTACTCTAGTCTTACTGTGCATCATCGTCTCTCAGCATCTTCAGGAATACCCCGAGGCCGTCTACTCTACCTGTGACCATTTGGCCTCATATACAGAGAGCTTTGTACATGGCGTTTTATTTTAATTTTTTTTTTTTTACCTTTTTCTGGCCATTACTTGTTATACACCTGTACTGTGTATCTATTCATTCATCCATCACTTCATGTGTCTGTCCATCAATCCATCCATGAGCTTTGAAGCCTCAAAGACAAACTCTGCAACAGTTTTGACAGGCCCTTTGGGCCATGTGTCCTACCTGAGGCCCTTCTGCCTTAATGCTTTATCCACTGTTCTCTTATGAATACATACAAGCCCTCAAAGAGCAAACCTCAGCTTACAGTATGGTGCAGGGGTTGATGTTCGCAACAAGAGGACATGACAGCATCTCTCGGCACTGACTCCTAACTCGTGCGACACAAAGAGCCATGTCATGTACCTCGTAACGCGGCAAAGGCTTTCTGGACTCTGTCATCTCGACGCAGCTCCAGCATATGTTCAGTCCCCAATCTCCTTAAGAGAGCTGGCTGTGACCTGCCCCATTACTTTTCCATGGTAATTGGCTAATAACGAGACAGTGACAGTGCAGAGGATGTCCACACTGTCAAAACACATGCATACCCAACTACAACAATCTGCATTTCCAGTAATTACTGCATATTTGAACAGAAAGGACTTTGTGATCTTAACGCTCAGTGCATGTTTCCTTTCTCACACCCTCCATCTCCATGTGCTAACAAGCCAACTTATTGTAAGCCTGCTTAGTTCTCAAGGTGTCGTCTGTTGAAGTGTCAGGAGAACATATAGAGATTGTCAAACAGTACACTCATTTCAAATTGTAATTAAACTGGCCATCAGGTACCTTGAGGCTGTTTAGTCAACAGCAGGGTACTAATTACTATAAGATGACCTTTGGAATAATATCTGGTGAATTATTCATAGTTGAGAAAATTGCTTCGGAGACATGCCAACGACATCCAAGGGACGGCTGAGTGTACACACACAGAAAAGTCCACTCAAAGATTTCAGCCTGGCCATGAAAATGAGGTCAGCAGATGGATGAAACTGTAGCTTTTTTTTTTTTTTTCCTGTGCAAGAAAATGAGATGGTTCCGATAAGACAAAATGAAATTTTTTTCCAACACAAAGACAACTCATGTAAAGTTAACGTAAAAGATTTTGGAGAAAGAAGATAGCCTTGTCACAGGGTGGTTTAAAAAGCAATATTATCCTGCTGTGCAAGTTGACACTACTTCACAGAGGACTCAACTCTGCTGGCTGTCAAATAAATCCATGACGATGCCATCATGCCAAGAAAAAAAAAATACATTTGATCTCAAGCATGCAAAAGGATGTTAAAAACACTGGAAACAACTACCCAGAAAAACATAATGAATATTATTTCCTATTTAACCTTTGCTTATCTTTTTTGATACCCCACTGGGATAAAAAATTATCTTTCGAAGATTACAAGGACTATTAAGGAAATGCATGTTTCGTAGAAGAGAGGAGATGACGAGATACAGAAAGAGAAAGAGAGACGAAGCAGTGGCAACATATTTCAACAGATTCCTCCTCCTGCGGTGACTTTCAAAAACCACTAACAGCATCTACTCCCTCATGCTTTCAATGTTTCTGTGGGGTATTCTGCACGGAGAGGGCAGAGGTCCCGAAGAGTTTCTCTCACATCTCTGCTCAACCTTTAGGGACATTTCGGGGAAATTACCCCTGGGACATAGCACACAAATATTCTCCACACATCTCTGTTCAACATAAATACATAAACAGTGGGGGAAACTAGTCCTCAAAGCTACACATGAAGAAACAACACATTAACTTGATGAGAAATCTGGGCAATATGTGGCTAAATCAGTGCTGCTTAAGGAGTAAAAAAAAGAAGAGGATTAGCTTCATTCAGGTTGGCAGTGACTCTGTTATGGAGACACAAGCAGTCACCCAATGGACTGAGCACCATGACAATGATGTTAACCATATGGCCAGGCCGTCTGAATAGCCTCATTCAGTATGATCTCTGTTGAGTACTTATGGGAGGTTTTGAATTAGGGTCAGAGAAAGCGCTCTTCACTGCCATCATGGAGGACCCGAATGATTAGTCAAAATTTGGGGTAATTGTTAGTAATTAACATTGACCTTGTCCTCTTGGATATTAGTGAACTAAAGCCATGCCAGAAAATCTCCCCCCGCCATTAGAGAGCTATTACTGATAGGAGACGGTACAGAAAAAAAAAAATCTATGCAGCTGGGTGTCTTTATTTCAAAATGCTTATCGCACAATTCTGAGAGCCTGATGTGAAAAGATTTGCAAAGTACAAAAGGCCATGGCCGTTTATACAGTAAGTGTTTCAAAGATGTTACAATAAACTGCAAGATTTTATTTTTTCCATTGTGGTGATACTGTTGTTGCTAAGTAGGCATTTCTGTGGTGTTTCTGCACTGATGTTCGCAGGGATCACAGTATCTGCAGCACAGTACTGGCTGCTCCCCTGTCCTGTTCTCAGCTTTTGAATGAAGTTTCACTTTCTATGTTTTCTTTGTTGGTGAGGAAGCCATCAGGCTAACTTTTTCCTCCGTTCACTTCATACTATTTTTTTTCACAGAGAAACAAAACACTCCCTGGAAGCTAGAGAATTTTTCCTGCTAAGAATTAGATATCAAACGATGAGCAAATCATTTTTTTATGGGGTGGGTCTACACCATAGACTGTATAATAATGGACGTATACCATGACATCATCCACTGGTTTGTGGACTCCGTTTACAAGCCTCGAGTTTGACATTTCCGCAATCAACACCTGGATGTTTTGGAGCCAGAAGTGACCATATTTGCATGAGAGGGTGGAGCTGTGAAAGCCTGAGGGGTGGATCAGACTCATCGATTCTGGATTCTGGTTCTGGATTATGTTAACACGTTTAGCACAAAACAATTAAAACTACAGTTGACAAGAACAATACAAAACTTACTTCAAGTCAACCTCCAGTGACCTTCAGTATCTGTAGCAAACAGCAAATACATTTGAGGGATGTGCGTTGCAAAGCAAGTTAAGTTTTCTTTTAACATAATGAGGAAATGTTTCTGTTTTATTTGTTTTCTGCCAAAATAAGCAATATTGCAATACAGTACCCGCTCGTAGAGGCTAAAGCATAACTTTTTAAATACAGAAAACACAATTTTCTTCCAAGTTTGAAGGGATACTAAGCAGAAATTGTTGGTTATGATTTGCTGTTTTGCCATCAGAAGTGAAAGTGGAAGCCCGATGTCTCATTTGCTATATTTGCTGGGTTTTTCTTCTCCGTTGTGTCCACGATTTTTCTAGTCTCATCTTGGATGGATACAGCTTACGTTCTGGCACCTGATCACTACATATTTATAAAGTTCCGACCTCACCTGCGAGCTGTGTCAAGAAAAGGCTCTGAACACAGCAAAAAAAGAACAAAATAAGGAAACAGGCGGAGGGCAGAATCTCTGAAGATCAATACACAGCCACACACTTCTAGTGGGTGAGAGGGATCAGTATGAGTTTATACATTGTTTCTTTTTAGAAAAGTCCTGCAGAAGATACCTCAAACCAAAGCGCCTTTGTTGCCTAGACCACCACTGGTTTAACAGGAGGCTAGATGCGATCAAACAGTCCTGCACTTTGTTTGCCATCCACCTGAAAAACTCCTCTGTGATTCCAACATGGTACATAAATGTGTTTCATTAACTCAAAGAAACATCTCTGAATATAATCCATGCAGCAACTACGTTGTCATCTCAAACATAAATAAGAAAACAATTTAGTCATGTACAAAGGGAAATTTTTTGGAGACAGGGTTGCAGATTTCATGGCAATTAATTCATATTTGTTCAAATATTTTACTCAAAACCACAGACATCAACCTCACAGTGGCGCTACAGAAAAGTCATGTGATCACCAAAATCAGACCGGCTCATCCTGCGGGAACCATGAATGAACTGAGAAATTTCATGACAATCATTCAAACAGGTCTGAGATATAGTCTGGACCGAAGTATTGGCCCTACAGACTAACCGTCATTAGCATCCATGATTCAAAAATAAATAAATAAATAAAAATGCATCAGTATAAAAAAATGTTTGTTACTTTAAAGTCATTAATACCAACTACAACTCTCTTTGATTCTCTCAGGCTTTTCCTGTCTAATAAAAAAAAGAGAATATGTATACAGTGTTAGCTTGCCTGGTAGGTAATAAAGAGAAACGAAGTTCATATCATGCCCCTTTCGCAGTAAGGAAGTACATCAGAGAAACTGCTTTTCCTGCGAGTTCTTTGTGCAAATCTAAAGACAGTATCACAGGGCAGCCACTGTGCCTGACAAGTCTGTTCACGTTCAGCACACACGCAGCTTTTCCTGCAGTTAAGGCAGCGAGTCCCTGAAGCTCTTCCTCCACGGAGTTTATTGTCAGAGTCTCTCCAATGATAGGACGCCTCTCCCTCCTCTTTGAAATCCGGAAGATCAAACAAAACAACAGTGTTGACGCAGGGTGTGTTGTGTTTGTGGTTTGAATATATAATCAATTTCCATGGTTAGAGGTTTTTATTTGTTGTTGCATTGTTGCTAGATTACTAAATGGATAATGAATGTGATAATATGGGCTACCCTACTACACTGTATGTTGAATTTGCCTATGTGTGCTTTCTATCTATCAGCTATACTCAGTGTGTACCTGTTTATTTTGTTCCTGCATAGCATAGATACTTTGTGCCATTAATGGCAATATAAATGCATGCTGTGTGTGGTTTTATTTTTTATCATTTTTCCTACCTTCCAGATCTCCATTGCTCTCTGCTTCTTTCCCCATAAACTGGTGAAAGTCGACTAGTGGAAACAAAAAAACAGACAGCTTTAAGTGAGCAAACAGACTACATACAGTCGTGAAACAGACATTTTTATTCAAAACTGAGATTTTATTCAATGTTAAAACATAATTTTATGACCTTTAGATTCAAGATTCAAAGTGTTTATTGTCATATGCACAGTATGGAAACATGTTTCCCTGTACAATGAAATTCTTACTTTGCTGTCCACAGAATGCCTAACGTGTAGAAACAAATAACACAAGTTTTAAAAAAGCTTTAAGGTACTTGTTGCGTTTACCTGCGAGTTTGAACCAGTGTAAACGTTTTAGCCATGGGCTTTTTGGATCTGGAGCAAACAGAGTGGAAAATCGTCCTTGCCTACCAGAGGCCATCACTGAAAACCGGATCCACATACAGCTCAGTGGGCTCAGTATTTGGGCCCTCGCTGGTAAGTTTGTGGAGTCCTCGCGTAAAAGTTTTTACATTGCGCCTCTGCAAATCACTAACCAAACCAGGAGTAGCAGGGATTTAATACACACTACATCTTTGCTGTCG
Source organism: Plectropomus leopardus (assembly GCF_008729295.1). Classification (NCBI taxonomy): domain Eukaryota; kingdom Metazoa; phylum Chordata; class Actinopteri; order Perciformes; family Serranidae; genus Plectropomus; species Plectropomus leopardus. The sequence goes on along the minus strand of NC_056471.1, from coordinate 18,774,657 downwards.
CAGTCGTTTTTTCTGTCTCCAAAACTACCGCCTAACCCAACATACCCCAACTCACCTCGCCTTCCGGGTGTGACGCTGCCTTCAGCTGACCCAAACCATCGCTGAGCTGGAGGGACGTATCTCCAACCTTTACGCACTAAGGGATGAAGGACTGTTCCGTGTTTCCCTGGTTGAAGTTGGCGCTGCTCCCACCGCAACAACTGAGGCTGAGCTGGACTTCACTATCCCGGCAGACCAGGCAAACTGTCTTTGTCAGGCCGCTTGGTCAAATCCTCCGGCCACCGATCAAAGCCGGCTTCCACTCTCCCTGAGCCGGCTGACAGTCATGTAGCTCACCGCTTCTGGCAGCGAGCCTCCGCTGCTTACTCCTCTTACATCTTTGATTGTTGGTGACTCCATCATTAGATATGTTAAAAACAAAAGTGTCTCATTGTTTACAGGGTGCGAAAGTTGCTGACGTCATCTGACGGATCCCCTCTCTGCTCCGCAAACACCCAGATGTTCATTACTTATAGTTCACGTTGGCACAAATGACACAAGCAGCAGACTGAAGTTTTAAAGGAGGATTTTAGCCGTGTTTTAACGAGCTTAAACCGTGTTAACTACGTCTTCATTTCAGGCCCGCGTGGAGCGTTTACTCTGCTGCTCTCTTTGAGCACCTGGTTGCAATATGTCTATCACATAACTTGCATTTTACCGACGTTATCCACCCCAGCATCCACGGCACCCGAGCACTTTCAGCAAACATTTTCCACGCAGTTAGCGCAGCCTCACATCACCGACTGACCGCTAATCACTCCACAACAGTGTCGTGCTCGCATCCACGGTCGTGCGACACACCGATCACAAATTGGACTTCTTCCTCCCCAGTGACCCATTCACGTCCTGTCAGGACCAGTAGCTCCCCCCACAGCCCAAATAAAGATCATAACACTCCAGAGAGCCACACTATCTCAGTCAGAATCACTAACAAACCGCATTTTATTTTCTAAATACATGCCGCATTTAAAATAATTTAATTCCAGTAAAACCAGTTCCCATTGCTGGTCATGATCCCCTCGCTTCAAATATTTCAAATGTAACCGTTAACCCATTAGATCTACTGCTTTTAAATCTAGAAAAGGCTTGGGTTTGATGAATTTACATGTCAGAAGCTTATTACAAAAACAATTAAAATGGACCACATTGGTGTTTTAATATCTCAGTGTGAACCTGATTTCCTTGTTATTACTAAATCATGGTTAAAAAAAAGTATCAGCCATGCAAAAGCAGCTATTAATAACTATCATTTATTTAGAAATGACAGGGTGGGCAAGGGAAGTGGTGTGGCTGTCTATGTCAAATCCAGATTCCCAGTTGCAGTTTTACGTTATCTCACTTCTTCAATTATTTGATTTTATTGCCCTAAAAGTTGAACTTGGTCCCAATAATCCCCTCATAGTTGTAGGTGTATATAAGCAGCCATCAGCCAGAGCTGAAGCCTTGGTTAAGTTGACTGAACTTCTGTCACCTTTTCTATCCTCCAAGATAGTCATCTTGGGTGATTTCAACCTCGACTGGTTTTATCTGTTTCAAACAAGCTCAAAGATATTTGCAGTGATATAAATCTGACAGTTAATTTCTGAACCTACACAATCAATCCCACATATTTCAAAATCCAGCCTACTTGATATTATTCTGTGTAACAAATCTGATAAATACATCATCAGTGGTGTATTTGACCCAGGGATAAGTGACCATTGTCTTATTGGTTGCATCAGAGATGTGACCATTAAGAACTTATCCTCCCTTATGAAAATTAGAAGGAATCTCAAAAAAAACCCCTCAATAATCAAGCTTTCCTGCATGACTTCTATCACAGCAACCTATCTGCTGTTACCAAAATCCCAGATGCAGATCTAGCTTTAAATCATTCTACTAATGTTTTTAATTCAGTTGCTGAGCGGCATGCCCCCTTTAAGAAATATAGGGTAAAAGCTAGATCCAGCCCATGGTTTACCACTGACCTAGCTGATCTCGTTAACTGTAGAAATAAAGTTTGGGCTAAAGACAGTCTAAAAACCCCTCCCACTGGCTTGCATTCAAACATTTCAGGAACTGCTGTACTACTGCACTAAGAAAGGCTAAATTTGACTACTATATACATACTTTTGAATCTGAATACTTGAATCTGTTTTGTTTTTCACATAACACATTGTTTTGTCACATAACCTGGGTACTCGGTCACAGAATAGCTTGTTACTTCACGTTCCCGTAAATCAGAACTGAACTAGGAAAAATGTCATTCTCGTACAGTGCACCTTATACATAGAATAATTTGCAAACGGACTTAATTGCGTGTAAATGTTTTTAATTATTATTTCTACACTTTACCATATTGTTTTCCTGTATTTCCATTTTTAGCTATTTACATTGCTATTATTGTTTGTTGTTTTGTATGATTCTGTCTCTACCGTCTTTTGATTGCTTATGCTTTAAATGCCTTGTTCACGCTCGGCATCATTGAAAATGAGGGTCTCCCTCACTGATTTCCAGAGTCTTAAATAAAGGTTTGAATGAAATGCACAAAAACCAATGATTATCAAGACAGTCTAAAATAAGCAAAGTAAACTAAAACAAAGTGGACAGTAACAGTGTAAAATATGTGTGATTTTTAGTAGGTGGCCAAAAGCAGTTGTATAGTCCTTTAATCCATTTCCAATGCAGTATTATTCTAGCCAATCAACCTTTACTTTCAAGAACATCTATTGAACAATGGCAAGCGAAAGCATGGTGGGATGAAAAGAAAGAAGCGACAGGGAAAATCAATATAGCAATTATGTGTGCAGATAATGGACATCAAGGTGTTATTTGGAGTGACCGAAAAGAAGAGGTGACATAAAGCCAATTCAAATAGTGCAAACATTTCATTGTCTCACATCTGGCGCTTCTGGCATGGATTTAGTGTCATCGGGCTCTGGAAAACCAACAGCGTTTTTCTTTTTTGGTTGTTGTTGTTGTTCTCCTGCATCGCCACAGCTGAATTAGCATTGTTTAGCACTATCTAATCGCTGGGCTCTTCTTTATGTTCGCACACAATCACCAGCCTCTGTTAGAACTCCGTTAGCTATTACGCTTTTATCGGCCGCCCAAACCCTGAAAACACAAGCAACAAACAGCGATTAGCTAATTGAGATCACAGACAACAAAACCCACACACACACACACACACACAAAGAGAGAGTAACATGGGGCAGTGCAGAGAGAAGGACAGACAAACGCACACATACACACACACACACCCCCCCATGCTTTTTACCTGCTCAAAAGAGGTCACCTCCAGCTCTGTCAAGCTTTGCAGGTGGGTCAGAGATCTGGATTTGATAACTGGAGGGAGTTTAGAGAGCAGACATTTGACAAGCATGACAATGCTCTGACAGCCCTCATTGGGCCATGATTAATGACTGACATCCCTGTCGCCTGTCTCGTACAGAATGCAAATGCATCGCTGGGAGAAAATTACCCTAATGTGGCCCGTAATTGGATGCTGGAAGTATCGCGTAAAAGCAAGAATGCGACAGGGATTCTTTTTTTGTCCAGAAACAAGGCTTTATCATAGAGAACAGCACACAGATGATGAGAGAGATGCTGCAGCATGATTGAAAATGACCGCCAGCAAATCCCTCTCATTTGTAGTAACACACTGACATTTAGCAGTGAGTCAAGGATGAGCGGAGTCGATGTTTGGTGTCTTGGGTTGAAAAGTCATTCCTGAGCTGGCTCCCTCACTTCATGCAATAGTCATTTTGCCTTTTCACTGTTTGGTCAGATGTCACCGAGTTAGGGCCGCAGTTTTAAACCAGCGATTGTACCATAGATGTGAACAACCGTCTCAACACATTTTTTTAAATTAACTCTGTTTGTACCATGTAAAAAAAATGAGTACCGAGTTTATTAGCATTTTTGCAAAAGGCTTGACACTGAGTAGGTGCTCCAGGTGCTTCTTTCAAACAGCTGGCATCACATTTTAATGAATATGCATAAAGGATATCATGCGCTGACATTTGTCATTGAGCGTTTTGACTGGAACCGCAAGTTCCCTTTACCTCCTCAAGGGCACTGACTTCCAATGCGATGGTGCTGCTAGACAAACAAAAGTTTAGAGCCAATCAAATGTGAATATTCACAAACACAATATTTGGTTTCTATGGAAGCTCTGGGTTTTTTTTTCTACAAAAACATGTTAGTTGCTGCGGTGCTCTTTCACTGTGTTGAGCTGTGATGTGGCTCCATTCAGCTATTCAGCAACACCTCGCCGAACGCTATATCAAGTGAGCAGGAGCTTAAATGAAAGGAGTGAATTAAAAGCACAGATACTTTCATTTAACTCTGATTGCTCCAAGTGCTTCCACTGAAGGACATATGTCCATTTTGACACGCAGCTTGACTGTGAGATAATATTTACATTGAGAGTAATAAAAGCTTGTATTGATGTTATTAAACATTTGAAGAGGAATCAATTTGTCATATTTTTGATATGATTGCTCTCTCGGAGTGTGTTTATTGAAATAAGGCCAAAAATGACACCGAGCAAAATCAGTGCAAACTTCTGTCATGATTTGTCTTTGATCGTCTCATTTGTAATTAAAAAGCAAACTGTAAACTATGAAAGCCACCGGGAGGAGAAGGGGGAATAAATGTCACAAAACGACCTGGTGATGCTGTTGGGGGTAGGAGGAGGAGGAGGGGAGGAGGACTTCCATGACACTCTCCCTCTGGTGGGAATAAGTGTCAAAACGTAATGCTGCTTTTTAAAACAGCTGCAATTACAAAGACAAACAATTATGAAAAATTAAGGAAAAAACATTAGACACGGAGTAATGAGCAAACTTGATATTCTGTATGTGTTATTGCTAAAAGCAGGCGAGGCTGTATGTCTCTTGTGAAGTTTCTCATTATCTTGATTGTATAATAGATATAATCAAGCAACAATGTCCAATTAGGAGTGCATAGGCATGCCTCTGTCTAAAAAATGGAGGGGAAAACTAACAATTGACACTGTAAATTTGTTTTTATGAAACATTGGGGGTTGTTTCCACATCAGAGCGATATTGATGAATCGCAGGGCTTAAAAGAAGAAAAAAAAGGGAGCTTTGACGTATATCTGTGATATGATGGAGGCTGTGAGATGTGAACAAACAGTCCTTTCCAGGTGGTTTGAGTGATTGCCTAATCCCCTGTAGCTAGATGATTGCAGAGCAAGGTCAGTTTGAAGGCTCAGACTGATTGAGTGCTGTCTGTGGTCGGGGGCTCGCTCCAGCCTCTGATGCCATTAGATGGACAGCGGCTGAAGATTCACTCTGGAGTTTTTCAACGCTTGAACCGAACCTGTCCAAACTGAATGACACTGCTGTGCCAGTAATCATCAGGGAATACTGGGGAGGAACAACATACACAACAATCATCAGGGCTGCGTTATTGTTAATAATCAGGAGGAAAGACTGTTTTTTAAATTGTAATCAGAAACAGCGAGTTGGTTGTAATTTAAAGGGATAGTTCAGATTTTTGGGGTTGTATGGGGTACTTATCCATGGACAGTATATTACAAACAGTACATGTCAGTTGGCACACCCCCAGTTTGGAGAAACAGGCTGAAGTCTGACATGAAAGCCAAGCATTGTACTGCTGTGGAGGGGTCAGCAACAACATGTATTTTAGCTTTCTAATAAAATCAATATCAGTTAAAGTGAACTATATATACAGTGCCCCAGGGACTGCGTTTTTCTGCAGGGCGACACAGACGTTAACATTGCCCTGGTTCTCTCGTCAAAAAGACCATACGTTTTTTCCACTTCATTTTAGATTATAGTAGAAAATAAGCTCTGTGGCAAACAAATGCTTATGATACTTACACGTCTACCACTTTTATGACTTGAAGCCTAAATGCAATCACCAGAAGTAAAAAGTTAATGTTAGGCTATAAACAAACTACCACACGGTCACATCACCACCACAACAACGCTGTAAAGCCATGTCCACTTGCCATGATGACGTTCTGTCATGTAATTTAGCATTTTTAAATACACATGAAAGCTTCAAAGTTCATGAGTGGGGTATTTACTAATGGATTTTATGTTGCTTAACACATGGAAATCTTTTAAGGTTGTGTTAACCACAGACCTTATTTCAATCATTTAACCAATTAAAAACAAAACAATGACTTTGAGAAGGGGAAGCTGGGAATGCTAAAATGCTAACTAATTCCTGGTCCACTTTATTGAGAGTATTTCTACTACTTTACCTTAATGTCAAACAATAATCTCCAATAGAAAAATGAAGCAAATATATTGTTCTCATCAAGGCCAGATTCCACTGAGAAAGATAATGATTTAATAATGCTGAACACAAGAGCTGCTGGTCTACTGCTGCCATAAATCTTTTTTTTTTTTTTTTAAGTTTGTGTTATTGTGTGATTTAGGTGTTTAAAATAGTTAGTTCAGATTCACCAAAATCACTCAATAACACAAATTAACTAACTGACTGAAGCAGCCGTTGACCAACAGCTCCTGTGTTCAGCAAGCTAAAATAACGTTTTTTGTCAATGGAGTCTGGTGGTTTTGACAAGAGCATAGATGGGAAACTGAATCTGTTCATTTGGTGAGGATTATCAGTCATCCAGGTCACGGATATTTTAAGTGCTATATTAATGGAAAGTGAACTTGCTTGCAAGCAAGTCCACTTTCCTCCAATATAGCACTTAATAGCTTCTGCATTGCAACTGACAGAAATGTCAAGCTGTAAAAATGCTCTCAATATAGCATGCACTTAAACTGATATTTACCTTTTTGAGGTGGCTAAAATACGTTTTCTTGCTGACCCCAATCCATAGCAGTACTTTGTAGTGTCAAACTCCTGCCTGCTTCTCCAAACTGGGGGCAAGCCGACTGACATGTACTGTATGTAATACACTGTCTATGGATAAGTACCCCATATAACCCCACTTCAAAAAAACGCAGCTATCCCTTTAAGATTCACAACATTCTCTGAGTATTTCAAACTCTGTCTTACTGTGTTGTTGTTTTCATGCTTTTTATATACGTTCTATCACCCTCTCTAAAGTGCCGCGTTGAAAAATACAAGTTATCAACCATGTTATCATCCCCAACTGCCTTCTCCTAGTTCTGCCTGATTTTCATTTGCATGACTTCAAATATCAACTGTTTTCTGCTAAACAAATCCTGTTGTCACTGTTGTCAAGCTGCATCTTGTACCTCATCGACACCCATTTATTTCTCAAGCTGTCATTTTGTTACTAAACTGGGTATGAGGCAAAAAAACTCAGCATTTCCTGGGGCTGCAATTGGATCACCCCCTACCGCTATGTACATTCAAATACCGAGGGAAAGTGCTGTTCTGTATATCAAACTCCACGAGTCTGCAGCAGAAATCCTTTGTGCGGACATCTCTGTGACAGCTCCTTGGCAACTTGTACGCCTGTGTGCCACAAGCTCCCTAAGCTGACTGTTTGGATCAAGTGGGAAGAGGCAGCAATCCCAAAGAGAACAAAATAGCAGATCCCAGCAGCTTTCACAGCCGATGCTATGAGATTTACTAGACTAGAGGGGGGGGTGCAAAAGTGAGTGTGTGTGTGTGTGTGTGTGTGTGATGGGGAGGAGCATAGATGTACTTTGAAATCTTTTGAAATGTCAGACAAATAAGAGTCACAAGAGGCATTATGTTTCCATAATGATGATGCAGTGAAGCTTAAGTATAGCGTCAACATGCAAATGGGTAAGATAATAAAACTGTGACATTTTTTTTTATTCTTTTGAAAGGCTTAAGGAATGGATGAAAGCCTTTTTCCCCTTTTACCATGTGCACTTTGAAGTGTCAAGCTTATCAACTGTCGCAAATTAACAACACATTTATACTCAAAGTAAATATGTTATATTTTTACAATTAAGTTCAAAAGGTAAATAAAAATATTTTGCTCGTACTTAATATGACTAACTGATGTCAAATATTAGCTTCAAAGGTGCAGTGTGTGAGACTGAGGGAGATTTAGCGGCATCTACTGGTGAGGATTGCAGATTGCAACCAGCTGAAACTTTGCCGTTAGATTTCCTTCAGCGTTCATTGTTTAGGAGGTTTTTTTTACTGTGAAACAAATTTTCTGCAGAGGTCTCTTCCTCTCTAAACTAAACAGATCAGGTAATTAAAACCTGTAAAAAAAAATTAGCAGTTTCACCTTACAAATCAATTTCACTGATTCATTTCAGCACATCGCAGACGGGCCGCTAACCAAGCACTGGCTAATGTGTGCTCACTATAACTGTATAAAAACTGGACATACCTACCGAGACCTCATCCATTGTCCACAGTTTGTTGACTCCGGTTCTAAAGCCTTCAGTTCAGCATCTCGGCAGTTGCCATCTTGGTTATTTGCAGCCAGAAGGGACCATAGTTGGGTGAGAGGCTGGAGCTGTGGAGAAGGAGGGGTGGATCTGAATGAAACGCGAGGACAGTATTGTCCGACAACCTGTCACTCAAAGTGACGCTCTTAATTATGCACAATATTTCACGTTACAAATCACAGTTTTTTTTCTGACAGTGCTCCACATGTGAGAAACAGGACACTAGTCTAGAACCTACTAATGTGTGCTCACCTTTTTGAGAGTTCTGCCAAAGTCTTCCCCTTAAAAACAAACAGGCCAGGTGATTAAAACCTATAAATACACAAAATAAAGTAGTTTCAGGATAAGAAAAACTGTCTTTTTCAATGGTCACATAATGAAAGGGGCTGCTGACTATGGTGGCTGTGTAAAAACTCAAAAAATGGTCCTACCTTGAGCCAGCGTTTGGGTTGTCCATTCTAGGCTACTGCTGAAACTGCAACATGGCAGACTCTGTGAACAAGGATGCCTCATACTAAGCGAACAAAAACATAATGATTCTTATTATCAGGTAATTACACACTAAAGAAAACAGACTCATTATATTATATTACATATCTGCCAATATATCCCCTAAGATTTTACACCCTGGACTTTTAAATTGTGTATTATTAAATTAAATATGGCATGATTAAAAAATTTTTTTCATTTCCTGAATTTTATAAGGCATATGCTGTAGGCGTACTTTGTGATAACTTATCTTTGACTAAATAAACAAAAACACTAAATCCAAAACTTTTTCCCATTTGTCGCCCAAATACAGATGAAATCAAAGATGGTTTTGAGAATACACAGCTTTGTTTGCATTCCATTTTTCATCTCTGCGCCCTCACATAATCCCCTAAACCACACACAGGTCCGCTTTCCACTGCTGATTCCCGGGCTACTGAGCTTTAAAGAAACGGGCAGAATTGGTTCCAGTCCGGTGGACACTCCACATCATTTAATGTATTCCAGTCTATTACCACTTTTGTTCTGACACCTCATTTTTTTCCACCAATATATGAGGGGGTCATTCAATAACTGACACCTCTCTTCCATACCGTAGTCACATCTCTGTTGCTGTTTGAGCATGTGTCACAGCTGAGAGGCCTGAATTTCAAGAGATAGATTTGCTGACAGAGACATCTCATCACTCCTTGGGCTGCGGCTCGCGTAGGAAATGCTGCACTGTAAAGGTGCAGTAGCCTTGTCACTTTCATCTGAGGTAATTGATCACAGCAGACAACAGCTGATGTGTGCAAGTCAATTGTAGGGGGCAAAAGGATGCTGCTTATTCAGATAAAAGATCTCAAGCATCGTAACCAGTCACTCTCACTGATAGGTTGGCATCATTATGGACAGGAAATCAACCTGGCAGGTTTGCTCTTCAGAAATATAGTTAACATTTTGGCAAAATATGACCATACATACAGCATAAGTCTTCAGCTTCAACATTTCCAACCAGTTAACAATTTCATCTCTCCGTTAGGGCACAAAATCCCTCACCACACTCGACAGGCTGCCCATATGATGCACTGGAAGAGAGGCGTCTAGCTGTCATAGTGCAGGTGCACTGGGAAAAACATTCTGACTTAAAAAAAAAAAACAAGCATACCCTGGGACTTCTCAAATGCCACTTAACATTCAAGGGCTTCGTGATTCATTAGTAGCCCAGCAGACTGGTTAGATGGAAGCATCTGTTATCTGGTTCCAGTCCTTATGCCATCAATGTCACAAATAATCACATACAACAGGTGGTTTTTACAGCTACAGGTACTTGAACATCCAGCCTGCTGCATTACCTTCCATTATTCTCTATTCATTATTTATACATCAAGTGTTTCCCGTTTTTAAGATTACAAATACAAATGAGGTGTATTTTTTATTAATATTATTTAATGAGTGTTTAGCTGTAAAGTTTGAATTTATTTTTAATAGATTTTTAAGTACAGAATTCAGCAAACTGCCCAAGGCTTGCTACTGGAACTGTTATTGACAGACAAAGTTACAATTAATGGATCTTCAGGATTGCAAAACAGTGACAGATGTATCATTATAAAAGAACATGACAGGTCATCATGCACTCGCCACTTAAGGCCTCAAACAGAAACCATGCGATTGACGATTGCATGATAGGGCTCTCTTTTAAAAAATAAGGCTGTAAATATTTGATATTTTTCTTGTCAACAAAACTCGAAAAGACCGAAACTAACAATGAACTGATGCTACCAGCAAGTACTGTCTGTGTATCCAAGGTCTGTTACATTTAATCCTCCACAGAGCTGCTTTGTTGCTCACAAACTATTAAAAATGTATCAGCGAGATGGGATAACATGTTTCTTTATTACAATGAATGGTCATTTATTTCAGTTCAGTCCCATATGAGCCCAGTCACCAGAATAAAATGCAGTTGTTTGCAAATCATAGATCTGTTACATTTGCACATTTCATACCTATCAATGTTTCTAAAGTGATATAGTATGTAAGCTCACTGTTTGAGGTGGAGGGAATGGTGGATGGCATGACACCAAAGCACGATACCTGCTTAACAGCCGGTTGTTTTTTAGCGAGTTGTCGCCGTGTTTCCAACATATTTATTATAGCCATGAAAAATCGAGAGATGAGGGGGATGTTAAATAGCATGGTACAAAGGCGAAACACCTGCTACGCTGCACACCATTGTTTGCAACAAGAAAACCACAAACCACTTGTTTAAGGGAATTATTGCTGTGTTTCCAACAGCATTTTAGCCACCAAATGTGGGTGTTTTTTTAGCGACCAATTTCTGTGTTCCTTCTTTCAAATAGTGCTACGAAAAGCATGTGCTTTTACAAAGAGATCACTGCGTCTCCTTCTGTGATATGAAAAGCGGCAGACAGGATAGTGCCAGCGGTAGCAGGTGTTTTGCAAAAACATGATCATTTCCTTATCATAACAGAGTGTTTATTTTTTTAATCATGTTAATCAGCGTTGTTGAAATCTAAAGAAATGTGAAGTTTCAACATATCTGCCACATAATAATGTACAAATGTAACATTTATGTGGTTTACAGAAACATATCATAACAGCATTTATTCTGGCGACTGGGTTTCCTAGATACACCATCCTGCTGCTGTAAAATGTACTATAGATCTACAAATGAGTATTAATCCACCGATGAAAGTAGTTCCCAGCAAATGTATTATTTGCACAGCTGTTCTGGAAAGTAACTGTCTTGGAACTATATAGTTGTGATCTGTTTTAAAAGATGCATCTTCAGTAGGATTTGGTTGGTTTGGAGTCGAGTCCCACAGACCGGGAGTCATAAAATATTGAGAGACAGAACAGCGAACAATGTTTGTTTTGGTCTTTTTATGGGATTTGTTGACAGGAACAAAATAAAGAATATTGCCTGCACTATCGTTTAAAGGCACAATCTCCACAAAAGTACCATGAGCTGAGTTTAGTTAAGTCAATGAGGGTGTACTTAAGCACACCGCCAATGATAGGTTGCTCACTATCATAAACAGCACTATAATTCAAAGCTATTCAATGCAAAAATCACAATGTTTTTTTTTTCAGAAAATGTAGTCCAGAACAACACAAAATATGGCCTAAAAACACCTCCCAAACACAGTCTCAACAAAAACAAAATACGGAATATAAAATTCAGTAAACAGCATAATTCAATATGCACTCTCTTGGTTGTGTTGATTGATAGTGTAATGTTTAATTCTGCATGGTACAACATTGAGGAAACAAACACATATCTAATTCGTAATACCCACCCAAGCTAGTAGAGCAGTTTGTTATTTATTTAATGTTTATTTACACACGCAGGGTTGGCTGATCATACGAGCTCTTTCCCATCAACACACAGCCCCTCACTCTCCATCACAAACACTCAAGTTTATGATTTTGTAGTACTGAGGCCATCCATGAAGAAGTGGACAGTTTGCCACAGATAGTTCAGTTTATTTATTTGCACAGTAATATAAAAAAAAAACCAAAAACAAAAAAAAACATGCAATAGAATGGGCAGTAATTTTACTACTGGAGAGGAAGCAAGACTGAAAGGCTTATTTAGAGTGCTCCCCTGTTTAAACAAATAAAAATGGACATTATTACTCATTAAAAACAAAACAAGTTAACATAAATAAAACAACGAACAGATAATACAAAAAAAATCTAAGTACACACTACAAGAAACACAAAAGAAATTAAAGAAATTAAAGAAAAAAATGTTACTTTTACAAAGTAGCCCTGACACAGGTTGAATTGGAGGGTTCCAACCCATCTCGACACATCCCTCCTGCCAAGAAAAGTCATCATAATTACCAGAGGCTGTGAACTTGACACTCGTCCCCTTTTGAATGGGGGAAATGATAGAAGTAAGAATGGATGTGGAAGTCTCCTGTGGACATAATCACACCATCTTCAGAACCCAAAAATTATTGTGAGAACACACAACAGGGAGCATCTGGAAAGGCACGGAGAGCTCTGCTGAAATGGGAAGCAGGAATCAGGTTTGACATTAGGTGGATGATCCGTACTACTGAAGACTTTCAGCCGTTTTCTCAGAAGAATTAGTCAAAGGAGGATGATTTTGGTTAATTTGTGACATTGGTTAAATTGGATACTTTGCTGATTTTCACCCAGCTTTGTGTCATGACAATGTGGTGAATTTCTGTAAATGCACGTCCCTCCATTTTACAAACACCGAGGTCTCTGGGTTATCGCTCTCTCTCAGGCTCTATGACTGTTAATTAAACTACAGATTGTACTTATTCGTATGTCCAACAACAAAGAGTAGAGAAGTGGACTGAGCGAGAGACCCACCCCTCTTGTCCTATTTCTTTCCTAAAATGTCCTCAGAACTTAACACATTTAGTACAATGTTTGAACATTATACAAAAATGTGTTTACAGGAAGTGGGCGCCATACTGTTTCCTGTATTGTAAAAACAGATGGTGAAAAATCAGATCAAGCAGTAAAACTAAGCAGAGCTGATCTATTATGAAACAAGAATCTGTTACTATCTGCCTGTTTCTCCCCTGTGATGTTTTCAGAAGATATTTTGGTCTACCCTTCAGCTGTTAATACCAACACATTTTAATGCGCTTTGTAAGCTTCAGCATCTACATATTATGCTCCAGGTATTCTCCTGCATCTGCTGTAGACGTTTTCAGGATGCCGCAACCAACGCCACAATGTCAGCAAAACATATGGTTAGGATTAGGCATCATTTACACGCTGCCCCAGGGTTCTATCCTCCGTTAGCATAATGTGTCATTGTTTTGTAGATGATAAATTTGACCTTGATCAAAGGCAAGGGTAAGGTTTCGGAAAAAACATCATGGTTTGGCTCTTAATTCATACAGGGAGTGAACAGCAGACTACTGGGTGAAAGTCTGGTGTTTGTTGGACCCATCCAGTGCCTATCCCACCTGCCTGCCTAGTAGGGACCCTCGCACTCAACCTGATGCTGTCTGGTGGTGTATCATAAGGCCGTGACTGCTGCGTTAACAACTGATGCCACCCGTGTGTGTATCACGCAGCTGCACCAGGTGCTGTCTGACGAACCAGCAGCGTATAGTGCCGCAAAAGGTTCCGTCCGGCCGCATTACAAACTGACGCCACATGGTGTCATATAATACCGCCGCAAAAAGGCAAAATGAGGACAGACTGGTAATACAAGATCATATGTTATCAGCCTACTGTCATATTGCTCCCTGTGTCATAACAGCCAGGCTCACATTGTGTCACCCACCAGCAGGAGCGGTTATTGGTCTGGTGTGATGCAGTGCATTCTGGTAGTAGGTTTTCTACCTCTGGAGCAAAAGCAAATGCCAGTCCTTTAACTCTGCTTTTGTCTGTTCAAGTAGGACCAGTTTAAAAATTATTTCCATCTTTCTATTGCATTGACAGCTTAGTTTTATGAATAGACCATCTTTTGGCAGTGAACTACTTTTTTAAAAATTAGTCCTTCATATTTGTAATTTCGGAACCGGCTATTTAGCTGTATTAATGAGATGATCAATGTCATTTTTTCACTTTCTGACAGACTGATGCGCTTATTCTTTTTTTTTTTTTTTTTAAAGATTATTGAAGGTTGGAATTAAACCCACGGCCACTGCGACAAGGATGTAGCCTCTGTACATAGCCCCTCTGATGCACTTATTCTTATGCAACTTCAATCTGTTCTCATCATGATCATAGGCCAGGTTTGAGTGTTTCTAATCATTAACTGTCATTTTAGTCAAGAAGCAAATGACTCCACTTTAGTCCATAGCTTTGCTTCACAGACATCCCTTCATAAATCGTAATTCATAATATCAGAATTAAACATCTGGTTGGTCCTCCCATCCAAGCTGTTTTCAGTGTTTCTGATGTTTCGCTTCAAGTATCTTGTGTCTAATGTTTAATATACAGCTTAGACACACCTTACCAGCTGTGTGGATGCTTTTCTCTGAATTCACACTTTTTTTCTTATGTTGCTGTGATCCACATGTTAACATAAAATTGGATCATGTTAACACATTATCTTTTAATCACTTTCGTAATTCAAAGTGATGTTAATTACATTAAAAACAGTATACTGCAGATGTTAGATTTTCTTGACTAGCCTCTGGAATAATTATCAGGTTTTCTTTTACTTATGAATAAAAGTAAAGTAGAAGAATAAGACGCCTTATTTTTGCTGGGAAATTAAAACGATGCACATAAAGACGCCTAATTTCCATAAGGCACATGAAAGGGTCTAAGGCAAAATCTGATTCCTCAGTTTGAAATAGCCGTGGACACAATAGCAATTTCAGGGTTGTTCAAGTTGAGACGGTGCAAGAGATCTCTCAGGCTTGTCGACCTTTATCTCAGCAAACATCAGAATCCCTATACAAAAAAGCAGAAAATGAGCTATTGATTTTCCGTTTTTCTTTTCCTCCCTCACTTTCTTATTCCCCTCTGGTATTGTCATTCTATAGTCTAAATGAAGGTCAGCATTGGTTTCCTTGTCACTGCCACAGAGATGCACAATAGAAATATAGCAATTCATGTTTTTGAAAGAAAAAGGTCTTGTAAGACGGGAAGAGGATGCTTTTGTCTTTGGAGATTAATCGGCACAATGCAACTTTTCTCTTTAAAACAACAGTTTTCAGTATGTGCTAGATGTGTGCATAGGAGTATATGAATGCCTGCAAACTCAGACACTGAAAAAAAAATATTTTGCTTCACATGAAGTACCACTCAATAACAAAATTTAGATTTTTATTGGTGGCATTATTTTTACGTGGTTGACGTTTTCTAAATAATCTAGGGAGACTTTAGCAGCAGGGACCAGGGCACGGATCCGAGTACACTTGACCTCAAAATCCAGGGGCCAGATGCATAAACAATGTGTTCGCACAAAAAACATGTGTTCACCTTTTCCCACACATAAACTGGTATTCATAAATTAAATGTGTGTGGTGAGGATGTGTGCACCTGACACATTCTTCAGAGCAGGCAAAACACACAGGTTTAGCTGAGATAGCTGCAGGTAATATGAAAAGAAGCAGGTTAAATATAAGTTGAGAGATGGATAACATTGTTTTTAGGTTGTTTGCCAGTTTCAGTGATTGCATTATTTTGTCTGCAAAAATCAATTAATTAGAAGGTGCATTTATAGACTTCATTTTAATTTATTTATGAGTGATTAATCTAATCAATCTTTTTATTTTCATTCATCTCACTGCAAGTGTTCTAACTTTATCTTGTGAATGACTTTGTCAAGTCACTTTCTACATGAGCACTATGAATAAATCATTGATCATTCTGCTGGAGTTTGATAATAATAATGTTTAAGATTTTACAATGATAATGATTTGCAGAGATATCATGAATTTGTAGTATGGGCGCACTGAATTGCCACAGTCATGCATAATGATGGCTGCTCTGGTGCTGTCAGAGAACATCACTGATGCGACACAGTTGGTGAAATTTTACTTTCTTTACCAAATTTCCCATTGACAGGTCTAATTAGTAGTGGAGAGGCACAAGTATTGATATGCAAATAGTTGTTTGAGGGCGTTTCTACATCATTTATGACGCTCATGCAAATATGCCCAGCGCCGCAAAATCAGGTGTACGCACCGCTTTATAAATCTGATGAAAAGAATGCGTGCATACATGTCCGCCTTCGATTGTACACACAGTTTCCGTCGTGAATCTTCAGAATTTTTAACATCTGGACCCAGTTTGATTGGTCAGTGTGTGAATACTGTGTACTGTACACAGGCACAGTACATCAATCCATGCATGTTTTCACTTGAAGAGGTAGTCTCGAGTACAGTTCATGTGTACTCAGATTAAACTTGCATTAGTTTGAAAACTAACAGTATCAAAACACAGAGGTGGACTGCTTTTTAATGCAAGTAGCAGTTGGCAAGCAGAGCTACAAAGGCATTTTTCAGCACCCCTGGTCTCCTCCGAAATCTGAATTTGTGTGCAGCATGCATCAATTTTATCATCTGTACTGCACAGCCATGGGTGATAAAGTAGAAAGGCAGGCAAGAGCGTCGTTCTTGGCACCGTCTCCAAAATATAAACAACAGTAGGCAGACGTAAAGGTTGACTGTCTTCCAAGTTTGGGATTTTGTCATTAGCATGCTTTTCTACAAAGTAGTAGTGAAAACATAAAGAAATGTTGCTTATATGATGATGCAGGTGTACTCAGTACAGAACATAAGCTGACCGGCGGGGGAGTAGAGGATGAGGGGCAGTCGTACTCTGGCATGGTACGATTTAATCATAGCAAAGATGAAAACGCCGTTAGCTAATGTGTGAAGTTAAAGACATGACAGCCTTACCCTCTGCTTCTAGCAGTGAATGGGAGCATGATTTTTATCAAGTGCCATTTCTGTGCCAAGTTTTTAGTCTAAGTAAACTCAATAATATCAGTTTCATTGCAGCAAATAAAGATCTACAACATCACAGATTAGGAAATAAACACTTTTGTACTTTGCCTGGCTCTGTGAGGAATTTAAATGTTCGCTAATATAGACTGAACTGTCCCAGCAAATAAGGATAACAGCTGGAGTTCGGTGTCTTTCCCCTTAGGATGAGCCTAAGTAATCTTTCATAAGCTATCATAGCTACTCTCTAGTAAGACTTACTGCAAGATCAAATGTTTTTGTACCTGTCATGTGTTTTGTCCTGAAGTGCCTGTAATCCTCTAAGCTTTTTTGCTATCTAAATCAAGCTGGGAGAAAAGAACAAAATTTGATGTTTTCTTTTACGTGTTCACACCCACGGCGCGACCCAATCAACGACATCATGTTTCGTTTGACCCGAGATTGTTTTCTTGTCGTCTAATAGGCGGTGGCAAAGATTCCTGTCATGATGTCGGGTACACCAGCGGGATCAAACGCTTTCTTAAATCTGCAGTGACATCAGTGTGTTTGACTTGGCGTGCCTCTCATCTCAATTCATCACCTCCCCAAGGTGAGCACGCTATCTTGCCAAATCCAACTCAGTGTACAGTGCAGAAGTCTTTTTTGCATATTCTTCACACTTGTTTATGGTTTACTGAGCAGGTCACTTCCCCTGCTTGCTTGAACAGCTGCTTCAGTGATGACCCCCCCCCCCCCCCTCCCTCTACCTAACAGGGGTAGGAAGACTACTCGTGTGCTGCTCCCTGTCAAGTTCTCCTTTGCTTGTGAGGCCTGCTGGTGACCTCATGCACAGCCTTTACTGGGGCCATATGAATAATTTATCCTTTGAATTTAGCCCAACCCTGACATTTCGATGTTTGATGCCCACAGGCTTTGGCTTTAACAATATAGATAGTGCTCCTTTCCTCTGTGCATCATCAGATAAAGTCTGAAAGCACAGCTAGTGCACTCGCTATCAAAACCATGAATATCAGGGATGCTGTATGTTCCACACACTGAATTCCTCTATTCTATTAACTCTTACGGCAGTATCTGTGCCCATACAATTGGATTTAATATAGGTTGCAGACATCTGAGTTGAAAACATTGTGTTCTGTCAATAGGAAGATAAGATAAGATGAAAATTTAATCATCACCATGGGAACACACTTACAGGAAAACATCAACAGGCTACATTTTGCGAAGAATATTAATAAAAATAGAGCAAAAGAAAGTCCTGTAAACACAAAAGATACAAATTTAGACCGTTTCAGCTCTGGAGCAGGTTAAACTAGACAACATTTTCTCCTAGAAATTACATTTATATACATTAATTTGAAGCAGTAAATACATTTTTGAGGGACACAAAATGTTAATCAAATTAGGTTTTCTGTTAACATAATCAGGAAATGTTGCCAATTGAAACAACGCTACACTAGCAAAATGATCATTTATGTATCAGTTACTCACTGTGAGTAAACTTGAATTCTGGAAGAAAAATGTTTTTCTTGCATTCCTCCTTTGTAAACAGAGAATCCAAAAAAAGGCGAACATGTTTCAGGAATTGAGGTGTCATGCATGTAACAACAGAAAAACTATTTTAAAAACATCTCTTTAAAAACTATTACAAAACTCGTACAGTATAATCAAAGTCTCATTTATGCAGTCGTATGCTCAGTGCTTCCCAAACACATGCATTTTCACTACAACCACTACAACTTAAAACTATAGGCCGTATGAAATAACGGCCTTAGCTACTGTGACGTCACCCATTGGTCGGTGGACTCCCATTTTGAAGCCTTTAGTTCTGCATTTTGGCCGTTGCGATCTTGTTTTTTTGGATCGAGAAGTAACCATATCTGCACAAGAGGCTGGCGCTGCGGGAGTGAGAAAATCTGACAGAGAAGCCGAGGACACTATCAGCAAATAGCCTGTCACTCAAGGCAATTGCTTTGTTGTATTATCGTGTAACCATTTAGCCAAAATCCAGATCTTTGCCTTACCTTGACCAAAATCTAAACCTAAACCACACACAGGAGTATGAACATAAACCGAAGACTGGTTTCATAGTCCTGTCCACCTTATACCCCAAACAACTCCCTACAATTCCAGCACTGGTACAAAGGCCTAAAGGTAGTGCTTCATGAACTAAAACAATCGTCCCTGCACATAGTCCATGTTGCAATTATGTTGTCACCACAATGCAAGAATTAAAACAATTTAGCAAAATAGAAAGGTAATTTCTAGGTGGACGGTGATGACTAAAACATATGGATTGCATGAATTAGTGCACCATAATATATAAAACAAAACAATCAGAACAAAATAGTAGTAACTGCACAAGAAAAAAATGTGTAAATTGACAGCCTTTTCACCAATTTTCATAGTACAGCTTGTATTTATATGCCTTTGACCCAAACTAACCTAAATGTATAGACACAAAAAACAATTCCCTGGGCTCAGCTGCGGGAATAAACATAAGGAGCAGTCTGCTGCATACACCTCCTTTAAAGGAGCAGTGTAGGTTGCTTTCTCTCGCAATGTCTCTCTTTTGTCAGATCGGCCCGATTTGTTGATGTACACACACGGGTACTTGTAGGTCTGCACCATCTCCACCTCCTCACCTCGAGTGATGACAGGTGTCGGTAGCTTCTCGCTCTGTCGGAAATCCACCACCAGCCCCTTGATCTTACTGACATTTAGCTGCAGATGGTTCTCCTTACTCCACCAGACACCCACTATAACAAAATCATCAAAGAAGTGCTGGAGGGTGCATGATCCACAACTGAACCTGAAGTCAAGAGTGCAGCGCGTGAATCATAGGGGGGAATATGACCCTTGTGTATTTAAGTGGGAAGTGTTTGTTTCTTTATTGATGTATGTCACTGAATGCTTTTAAAAACATCCAATTACAGAGGGAATGATATTTTGAGCACATTGTAGGTCATTATATTGCACTGCACACAAGAACAGTGAATACGCCTCTTAACGGCAGACCTGAATTCACCATTACTCTTATTTAATTCCAGGTTTCATGCTGTAGTTTTCATTTATCTTTTTACATAAAATCATTTTGAAATCATGGAGCATCACTAATCAAAGAACATCCATAAGTGTTCACTTTTTGGCTTCTTCTGCTGTTTTATTTTAAATAGGTTTTCGAACACTTTCACTTCTTTTTCCACACTATCTGTACTTCTGTTAAGCATTTCACGTTGAAAAAAAAATGTCACTTAGACACTACTGAATTCAAACAAAACCAGGGTGAAAGAAAAAAAATCTCAACCTTCACAGTAAATTGTTTTCAATATTCAGTACAGCTTGCTAAAACCTTGGATGAGATTTATCAATGAACAATTCACATTACATACCTATTCAGCCTCTCACACAAAGATAAAATTTGATTGACTGAATGCCATCTCTTAAACTGGCAGCCACTCAGCTGATACAATGAAGAAATTTGTTTGCTCTCAAAACATCTCACTCTCATCAACATCAGGTGGCTCATGATAGGCTCACGTGGATTCAGTTCTTCGTTATTCTTCTTATCTAATAAAACTCCCCCTCAGTTTACTTTCTCAAAAGACTTTGAGGGACGTTTTCTAAAATGTTGTACTCTGGCATTTTCTCAGATCTGACTTTTTTTTTTTTTTTTCTCCCCAAGGATATCTCCTCCCGCTGCCAAGACCTGTCAGGCAGGAGCATCTCAGAGTAAAGGGGTGAGAGGACACCAATTAGAAAGCCATCCTCGGCCAAGAGAGCCAGCGGCACAGCTTGCCACAGGAAGTGGGATGTCTGACTTCCTGCATGGGGTCACAGCTGTTTGCGGTGAGGTTACCGCTACCAGCCAATACGCGGTACCATTTAGCGTCTGACGAGGCAGGCCTCATTTGAATAGCAAAGAACCATCTCAATGTCACCAATAAATTTACATGATTTCTTCCCTGCTACAGCTGGGATCAGAGTGGGGACTTTGCTGGAATTAGGGGAGCGTGACAATGTCAAAAGAGCAGGACCAGCTCGTTTCAAGTTGGCTAGTTTTGAAGTAAAGATTATTACTTCATTTAGATACAGTTAGGTAGAATTTGCACATGTTAAAAACCCTTTAATCACCAATCAGTAGACACAAGAAAACCATATAACTGTATGCAATGCACCTCTTAACTGGGAATAATACTACATATTTTTTCACAAAAGTTCCCCAAGTTTTACATATGAGCTCTTTTTTTTGCATTTATTTTACGATGACAGTATAGAGACCAAAAACACAGCGGGAGGAAGTAGAGTCAAGACCACTGGAGTTATATCGTATGAATCTTAAACCACTCAACCACCAGGACACCCTGCTTTTTGGTACATTTGAGGAAAATGTGTTAAACATGCTTTTTTTTTTAAATTTTACATAGTCTGTATTAAGGATGTGAGGGGAGTATGCTACTGTAAAATATGTGTAGTTAGAAATTAAAGGAGCAGGATCTAGGATTTAGTGGCTAGAATTCCTTCAGTGTAGATTGTTTGGGAGGTTTTAAGCGGAAGCCTAATCATCTGCAGAGGTCCTCCTCTCCAAAACAAATGGACCACGTAATTAAAACCAGTAAAAACACTGAATAAAGCAGTTTCATGTCTAAAGTCAGTGTTTGGCTCATCGCAAGGAGGCAACTAGCCATCTACCTGCTTATGTGTGCTCACCTAATATTCAATCCAAACGTTCAAGAGGTTTTTACCATGAGCAGAAATCTCTGCAGAGATCTTTTCCTCTCCAAAAATAATGGTTCCAGTGTTTTGAACCAATAAAAATGTCGATTAAAGCAATTTTACATTAAAAATTTGTGGGTTTTTTTGTTTTTTTAACTGTTCAGCTCATCCCGGAGAGGCTGTCGTAAAATTGTGAAACAATAGCTCTATCCATAGGTAGTGTTTTGTTTGTCCGTTCTGGGCTACTGTAGAAAAATGGCAGTGTAACACGACAGACTCCGCGGACAAAGACCTGCACCCTATGTAGATATAAACGTTCGCTCTAAGGTAACGAAAACACAGCAATTCTTATTTTCATGATTATAAACTGAGGAAAACACATTTATTATACTATTTTCCATTTTTGTCCCTTAAGTACACACTGGAAATGTACATTTTAACATTTAGAAAAATGTAAATCAATGTTACACCATATATAGTAATGCAGTGGCGATTTTCTAAAAACTTTATTTTGGCTAGTAGTTCTTGAGAATGATAATAAGTGATTCTATTTATTCTTTCTTCTCTTCGAACATCAGACAAGTAATCAGATTCTCAAAGCAGCTTCTCTGGGACCAAAGAGATTCGAGTATCTTTACCTGAGGTGGCGAACAACTGGAAGCGTGGCAGGGATGGGAGCGTGTGATTGGCTCCTGCTATGAGCAGCTGTCTAGAATGCCCATATTTGGGCTCAACCCAATTACATCCTCTGATCCCGAGTCACTGGGCTGATGCAGTCAGAACCATTAATCTCTCTGGCTGAGTACCATGCCATGTGTTAACGGCCAAGACCCCCCACCTCCCACCCCCCCTCCACCAACGCTTCAACGCCAAGCCCCGCCACAAGGTTGAAAGTCATACCAATCATATTGACTCCTTTGACTCTGACGTCCCCTTGGGCTCATCGTGATTATGGGCAAACCTCTGATGACTGCGGAAAACACATAATGTACAGTAAACAGGAAGCTCTCCATTCAACACCGTCAGCCTGGTTTTCCTGGACCGAGGTTCAAACGGGACTTGCAGTGTGTGTTTTCAGATTCGTGGTGCAGGTGTGCTGTGCTGGAGAGGGTATGGGAGGGGGAGGAGGAGGTCAAAAACATTTTTGGATCCGGGATGTTAACTACAAAATATCCTGGAGCTGTGTCAGGGACCAATTCCAACAAATCATTTTCAAAAGGGACAGTAGTAAACAGTAGAGTTTCTTTTTCTTTTTTTGCAACTACCTATTTCAGAGAAACGAAAGGCACCTTCAGCTCACGGTCTACAAACGGCTCCCTGGACAAAGAGAAAAAGAAGGAACAAAAGAAACAAAACCATTTTTCTCTTTGCTATGGCTTCTCTGAATTTTCTAACTATTTCAATAACCGAGACCTTTGATATAAAACCTTTGGTTCCCTAACTCAACAATAACCAATACAAAATGCAACCCATCAGATAGTTCTGATCACTGATTGGCTTGTGTAACTGTGATTAATGCTCATAACTGGGGGAATAGAAAGCCAGGCTAATGTAAAATTAGGGAGAAGTGGCTTAATCAGGGTCTGAATTACATGGACCCTCAGTTCCAGTTTAGTGAGCCCTTTTTGTTCAAAGAGATTAAGGGAGGAGTCAGGCAGCCCTCCATTGTTCCGCTGAGAAAAGAAACTCATTTGCTTTGAACGATAAATGTCTTTCGAGCATAAATCATGTCCCCTAATCCCTTAACCAATGCCACGTAATGCAAATTGTCTCTCATTTACAGATCACACAAAAGAGACAATGAGGGAAGTTTGCACACAGAGCTCGTAGCATTGTCCTTCCTGCTGAGGACAGATGGACTTTCACCTCAGATTGCGAGATAAAAGTTGTCTGCAGACTCAAATAATGTGCACTCATCCTGCATCTCTCTTTGTACTCAACAAACACTTCATCTCAATTCAATGGCAGCTGAGACACCAAGGTTGAGATACAGTTTTATAATGTATGAAATATGAAAAGAACTCTTAGACAAAAAAGTAGGTGTCACTCCTTTTTAATAGGCCAGCAACCACAACTTTTAACTTGGGTCTAACTTGGGTGTATTACATACCTTTCTACTTCAGTCTCCAAGCACCACATGAGTCATTTACCCAGGGGAGGAAGGTTGACATTTAGCTCTGTGTGTGCATGTACTCCATCTCTATTCCCATGACAATGGTGACTTTACAAAACATGCAAGCGTCTGAATTTCTAAAAAGAAAAATGGATATTAAAAAGGAATAAAAGCAGTCCCCTATGAGCTGCCTCCTCATTAGGAAGAAGCTCCTAGATTTACAAAGTTTTCAGAGCGTGCATGCATGATTTTAAAATTCCTGGTTTTCTTAATTCAAGAACAAAGATAAGACCACAAATGAAAGCGGAGAGCAACACATCCATAAAACCTTTATGGAATAGTAAGTCAGAAGATAATATATGATATCAGTGTTCAGGATGAATTTGCTCTATAGGAACTTGCTGTCTGTAGCTTGGTGTGACCTTACCTTTCATACTAAAATAAACACCACAGGGCACGCTGAGCGGGTTTTATCGACAGCTCTTCACTGTGTGATGTCCTCTCTGCTATAGAGGCTCTGAGAATAAAACGCAAACAAATAAAGCTTGGCTGATGTGCGTTTTGTGTGGCTGCAAAATCCCACTGTATGTCTGGGGCTGTATTTGTGAGTCTGCGTGATATCAAAGGAGTATATTCATATGTGTGTGTCTGCGTAGCCTACAAGCAGGGGGCACACCACATAATATATTAAGATCAGTGTGTGCTGGTCTGTGTTTTGTTTGCCTTTGCCTCTGTGTGTGCTTTAGTTGGTCCTGGAGGATCACATTGTGGGCCCTGTGCGTGGCGGCAACATCTGCTTTGAGCGGGTGATCCATCTCCTCTTAGCTGCCATATAACAAGTCATGAGGGATTTTATTCAATGAATGCCCAACACAGAGGGCTCCATCATAAAATTTACCGTCTCGCAAGGGCATTGTAGAGGTTGTGCTTTTTTATGTCCTACAACTAAGTGTTAATTCAACTGGTTTCTTCTTAGTAATTACTGTGAATAAAGTATATTTTCTGCCTTGATCAGAAACAATGGTTTTCTTGCTGTAAAAACAATTTTTACATTGCTGCATTTCAAGTTGCTGATAAGAGAGTCTCAGCACTGTTTTGTAATAACAAAATATTCCCTGCTGCTTATTATCATTAGTGTCATCTATGGTTGGTGTGCATTTCAGCATGTTTGCACAGAGCACAGCAACAGTGTCAGCAGTGCACTTTCAACACTGGCAGCATAGCAGGAGTTAAAAGTAAGCTTTCATCCCTTCTTTGGATAGAAGACTGTTTTTAAATGCCCCTGGCTTTCTTCCAAGCTCCTAGCCTCAAGCCTACGGGTCTAACAAGCATGATGCTTTGAGGATTGACTTGTGATTCAACCCAAATTTACAAGCTGATTACTATGCAGACACTGAGTCAAGTCGAGTACAAAAATGTGCTCCTTATTTTTACCAACAATCTTTTGGATGTCCAGAGAATTAAATGGCGTGCATGTGTGTTTGTATGTTTGTGTGTCTGTGTGAGCATGAATTTAATGGGCACCAGCTGAAACTTTGATGTAATTGATAAAATAAGCTGTTCCCCTAATCCTAATGGCACAATTCCTTATGATCCTTTATGCACAGACTTGCAGAGGATCAAAGAAACGGAATTTTGCCCCGGGCAATAAAAGATGTATTAAAAATGAGTTTGAAGGATATATTAGCAGGATAAAAATCCTGCAATTTATTCAATTGATAAGTGCGGCATTGCCTGTAGTTCACAGACTATTTTCATCATTCACAAATAAAACTGCTCCAATAACTACTAAACCAACTGCTCTTTGTTATGACTAGAAACATACATTTTCCTCTGTCTCTAATGAGCTGTTTTTCAAAGTTAAAGTTACTGTGGGCATGGGCTTGTCATTTGTCATACGTTTTCAACTGGGTGATTCATATATACTTTATATGAGCATAATTTTGCTCCAATCTCTGCATGTGGCGGTTTTTTAATCTGAGGGCTTTCATCACCCATGCAGACAAAGAGTGATGTCAGACCAGCTGAGATCAGTGGTGAATTTCTCACTTGTGTAACAAGTCTTCTCCCCAATTAAGCACACACCCGTACCAACACAGAAGCATTAACAGTGAGCAATCCAAATCTACCTTCCTGAGAAAGTGTAGATATAAGGACAGAGCAGAGGAGAGCACAAAAGAACATGCTGCAATTGTGTCTTCAAAGAAAAGACTAACTGCATGCCTAGAAATTAACTAGAATGGGGGTAGATTTTCCAACTCGTGATCACAATACTTGTACTGTATCCACAAAAAAATGGCTTCTATTAAAACTAAACTGGCTGTGAGGGTGAAAAAAAAAATTCAAAAAGTCACACAAAAGGCCCAAGTTGTCCTTTTGTCTCGGGTAGAGTGATTCCAGTGGCTGAGGAATAGAGTGAGACAAGTCCTGGTGAAATAGGGTGCTGCTCCCTCACAGGTGATCTATAGTTTGTCAGCACCAATCAGCCTGGAATGGGAGAACAGTCCATTCATCTGCTCATGGCTTATTGAAGAGGGTGGGCTGCTTTTGAATGCCTCAAGCCCACAGCTCCTTCCAGAGGCACTATTGGATTGAGCCTATTTATCTTCCTCTTTATCAGTTGAGAATGCACTTTTTGATTTATACGTCCATATGATTCTTCTCACTGTGAAGAATTCCCCTACACACTGCACCAGGGCTGGAGCTCCTGAGCATGAGAAATAGTTGCAATGAATATGTCTTACTGACATCGAGTAAATATCAACAGGAGGTCTCTGCAAAACAGATGTAAATGGCATTACCTCAGTAGTTCTTCCAGACTTTAGTGCAAGTGATTAAGATATGGATGTTTTTATACAGAGAAAAAATATGGTGTTTTAGATGCTCTGAAATGGAAACATATGCATATTACTTAGATTTGCATTTAGACAAGGTATCTCAAGGTCGACAGTTTGGCATCATAGTACACAGTACTACCGATAAAACTGTTTCAGAAACACATGGTTGTAGGTGTAATGTGGATTCATTCCAGGATGTTTTAGACAACATAAATTCCTGTTTTAGTCTTCGAAATCTAGTGAATATCCCTTATGCCTGATTGCACCAAAGCATCTTTACTCATCTCACTGCACATTCAGTTATAAAATGCAACACCTTTTGCAACTGATACAACAAAGGAGATACTAATGCAACCCTACATTATGCTGACTCATAGATTGTGGTTAACACACTGTTATATAATGTATAGTTTCAGCCAAGTAATGCGGTCAAAGATGTGCTCCAACTGAGCCAATAATTCCCATAAAGCACAACTACCCGTGTTTTATCAGTTGCCATGCCAATTCTTGTGGAAACTAGGGAGCTTGTTAGTAATATTTTTTGTGCTCCCTTGTATATTATGTAGGTGCACTCCTTCAAAGAAAACCTTTCTTTGGAACATGTGTTTGGAGCCACTGTATCAAAGCCACAAAAATATATAGTGAGGAGTAGTCGCTCCCTATAGTCATTGTGTTTGCAATACCTGCGAAGGACATACTTTGCTAGACATGCAACCATTCTGTTGTTGCCTTTGGCTGTAAGGATAGGTATGAAAACTCTTCCCTTTAGGATCCATCTATTGATTGGTGAAAAGGCTTTCTTTCTTTAAACTGAAAAGCAGATTAAATAAATTCAGATTAAAGCAGGTGTATGCAAAAATCTGGAAAAGTCTAAAATAAACCAGCAGAACTTCAAAATAAATCTCGGCTAAATCAATGTTGTTTACAATTGAATGTTTTGAAAACTGTTTGTATGTTTTTTTCCCAATGCCACGATGCAGATGTAGATGTAGATCAAGATATTTTTATTTATTTAGGAGTACAAATAGATGAGAAACTTGGCTTCATAACACACATAAAAATGTCTGTAATAAAGTAAGGTTCAGTTTGCCAAATTTTAGGCTCAACAGAAACTTTTTATCAACTGAGGCAGCTATGATATTCCACCATTCATTGGTTATCTCCAAAACCACCTACTGTCTGACAAACCGGTCTAACACACACATTACAGCGTAAAAAAAAACACTGGAATCAATGTACAAACAGCACTTTAAACTGAAGACAAGAAGCTGTTTAGTTTTCATCTTTATATTCTCAAGAAATGTAACCTGCTCAGTTGGGAAAACATCATAAAATACAACAATGTCTGCCTAGTTTCTAAGATTATGCATAGCTAACACCTCCTCCTTTGTCTGGTTTCATCACCTTTAAATCTACCGTGAATATTGTGTGCCTTTTTAATTTGATGTTCTTTGACTTTACCCATATTGTATCTTCATATTGTTTTTCGTATTATTACTTTAGAATGCCTATTAATATCAGGCAAGGGACTACTGATGAAAACTAGCTCCCACACTAACTTGAGGGCATTTATATTTGTTTCAATGTGGATTAATGGATATTGTCCCTTCTGAAATACATAAATTAAAAATTTAAATTACAAATCTATTTTTTCTTGTGTCATGGTAGTGTTGCACACAGCACTTTTGCTCAGCTCCCCCTTGCCACACTCTCTCTGTTCATTAGACAACAAATGAGAAAAGCATGAGCGAGCAAGCCATCCCCACAATCCTTCCACTTTGCACACGCTGCTGTGGACTGATGCTTGGAGGGGAGCAGGCAGCAGCTCTGGAGAAGGACCTTCAGAAGGCAACTGTAGTAGCTGGACTTTGGCTGGTGCAACCCTCCCAGCGCCATGTGTCACAGTGTGCTGGTAACCAGTGGCAGCAGCAGGTCTAACACATGTCACTGCAGCAACAGAAAGTTTGCTGATGCAGTGAGGCGTTGGGGCTGTCCAGTCCTCCAGAGGTGAGATTTGCACTGGTTTTGTTTGGGCTGCAGCAGTCCCTGACTGGTTGTCCAGAGCTGCTACCCGCTCACCTCCATTTGAGGTAGTCTGTAGTGGTAGGGTGTAAGGCGGGGGACAAACTGTGTTTTGATGCTACTGCTAAAGTTAGCAACATGAACATAAACTTGAAGCTGCAGCCAATGGACTTTAGCTCCAGTTAGTAGTGGGCTAAAAGCGGACTTTCACTTAATCACTGGAAATCTTTGCCGATATTGACACATTTTGTTTCATTTATTATCAGACACTCTTTTTAATTAGTCTGACTAGCTTTTTGGGTCACTTTGCATTGTACGCAGTTGTTGCCAATTCTGGAATAGTAAAATTCTCTGCAGGATACTGCACCATTAAATCAAGCTTTAACTTTAGGGACATGGACGTGCATTTGCATACCCAGAGGAACGCCCTCTCTCTGAATTATAGGTGATTGGCCAAGGTCTTACAGGCTAGATTTTCAAAAGACTGAAAAACAGAGCCCAGAGAAGATGCAGAAGTCTAGTGTTCTCTCAGTCCATTTGAATTAAAATATGCTAAAAGTATAGTTATCTTTGCCAAATGACGTCAACAAAAAACAAAACCAGCCAACCCCAGTTTTAGATACAAAGCACATGACCTCCAACCACAGCTGCACCAGTGTATTCCAGTACTAATTTCTTTCACTTGGTGGTCTTTGACTTCTTAAGTATTTGTCTTCACTTGTGTTAGCTGT
Organism: Plectropomus leopardus; assembly: GCF_008729295.1. NCBI lineage: Eukaryota > Metazoa > Chordata > Actinopteri > Perciformes > Serranidae > Plectropomus > Plectropomus leopardus. Next base: position 18,744,957 of record NC_056471.1, on the reverse strand, counting down.
CAGGCATTCATGAGCAGCACCCTTCCTCTTGCCACTGCTTGCAATAATGTTAATGGTAACAGTAAAAAGGTAAATACAAATATGTAGTCAGATACAAATACAATAAAAACTGTTTTAAAATTAAAGTATGTTAAGCAGTAATGACTATGAGACAGCCAACTATAGTGAAAATTGTCACAGGCATTGTGGGACCCAGTGTAAGTTGGGAAATTAATTAGCTAATGATTAAACCACTGTCTTGTTGAATATGTTGTTATCTAAAGCTAACAGGCAATTGTTAGTTTGTAAGTCTACACATAATAACATAAATTTTGAATGTACAGTGCAAGTCTGACACTTACAGGGACAATTAGATGAAGCCGCTGTGGAAAAGGACACTAGAATACAACAATATAAAATGCTGCAACAGCTAAAACAGTTGTTGGAAACATTTACCAGAGGATAAATTTTCAAATTATCTAATTGGACAAATAAATACTTCTCTGCAGGTTATTCAGATTAAGACTGGTTGTTACATTCTTCTGTACTATCCCATGCAGGGACAAGGGAGGTGGCAATTTTTTTTTCTTGTTGTCCTGTCAGTTTGGTTTACACTATAAAACTCATATTCTGGGTACTTTAATGATGCTGCAGGCGTGACGTGCTGCCAATACAAACCCATGATCATTGTTACGAATGCCCTCTCACGTATTGACTGCTGTCCTTTATAAAACTTGCATCATCAGAAATTGTAATGTGCCTATTTATGACATCAGGTAAAATGTCATCAGCCTTCATCTGTCATTTGAATCCTTTAAGGCACAATTAAGTCACCTTTATGTTTTTGATGTTCATGCCATAGGATGTTTTAAGAAAGAGTAAGTCGGTGAGTGCAAAAGTGTTATCAGTGTCAATATTGAGCTGCCATGGTGACAACTTTTGAAAAAGAGCTGGATTTTGTTGTGAAGCTCAACTGGTTTATCGGTTAAATAAATCCCACTCCACTGCAGTTTGCTCCCAACCCTAAACCACACCTCACCCACACTGCATCTTCCAAATTTAGCCTGTGCCCTCTGTGCTGCTCAGCACCACCTTTTTCAAGTAATTCAAGATTTCATCTTAAAAGAGTGGAATTTACTGCACTGCCATAAAAGCCAGCACTACCAGAGAAGCACAATGCATGTTCAATAAAACAATATGAGATCATAAAGGGTGAGCGATAATGCATCTTGGAGTCAGATTAAATGAAAATCAGGGAACCAATAAGGCTTGTAATAATGTACTCTGACAAGCTGGCCATAAAACGGAACAGACACTCTTACATCTCAGCATGGCATACCATGTTTTTTTTTGTTTTTTTTTTGGGGGGGGGGGTCCCACAAAAAAAATAAATAAATAAATCAGTGATTAAAATAACTTCAAAAAACATGACTTACACTTTTAAATTAATAACTGTCTGATAAAACAGGTGTTATTAATTTTTGAAAAAGAAAAAGCACACCAATACTTGTGTAGTGAAGACACACCAAATCTGAAAGCTTAATCTGACTGTCTCTGGTTGGAATAAATATACTCTTTCTGAGCATGTCAGCCCCGTGAGGGGATAACATTGCGTGATGTAGGGGGTACAAGATGCTGCATAGACTTGCTGCCACAGCTGTTTCTACCAGCCTCACTCGGCTGATTTTGACAAAGAATTGTTCATAAATTAATAGAAATATATATCACTCTGCTAGTGTTAGGTTCTTATGTGGGTGCTCTGATTAATAATGTATTTTTTCATTTTGGAACTGTAGCCTTAGATAATGCTGTTAAAGGCTGCAATGAGGAGTCCATTTGAAATAACATTACCAATTGCAGTAGTCTACATATTAGATATTTAGGGTACGTTGGTAAATTTTACCATTACCAATGGTCTGCATGTGAGGCGTTTATACATCTGTAATTCAGAAAAAAAACCTTGGTTAGACTTCTGTTACTTACTACTAAATTGTATATACAGGTGGAAACACTTCTTCTACTTCTATACTATACTAAATGAACTGAATTTTATCAGTAAGCTCGGGGGGAAAAAACTACTTCCACTGTTGTATTTTTAGCAAATTAAATGCTTCACAGCGGGTAAAACTACTTTGGGCAGTTCTTTAAAAGTTCTATTCTGAATAAATGCTTTGGGGCTTGCAAGCACACGCCTTATTGAATCACTTTATTTTGCATCCATGTAAACAATTCAGTTGGATTGTGTAATCAGGATGATTTCAATGGGAGTGGAGATATATTGTCCACGAAATAGCAGTTATAGGAAGGTAAAGAAATGTTCTCACACACTGAAGTCACCTCATATAGAAATGTTTTAACTGTACAAGCTTGTATGTAACACTACAAGGACTCTGTGAGTCCAGTAATGGATTACCATTTATAAGGCCAGTGCCTTTTCAGCACATACAAAACTCTTTGTGAAATGTGATTTTTAGTGTCATTTCTCTCTATAATAAACTCAGACATAACTGAACAAATGGAAAAAGTAAAGTTAAAGTTAAGATTCAATGGGTCTGAAGGTTTCATCATGGTACAACAAGTATTTTAATGGCAGACCTATTCACAAGGTGCAGTACTGAGACGCAAATCCATGCAGTCTTTCTCTGTCTTCATCATTCCATGCCCAGAGGTATCAAAGCCTTTCTCTTTGTTGCCATGGAAACTTTTTTACCCTTTACATTTCCGTTTGTCGCTTGTGTTTTTTGTGCTTGTCCATCTCAATGAGGCAGAGTTCTGATGCTATTCACCACGAGACACTTACATCGGGGTTGTTGGCGCTAATGAACTCTGAGACATATGTCAAGTAAGCCATCGTGGGACCTTGGCTTAGGGAAATAAACCTTTATTCAAAGGAAAATTCAATAGCATAGTGGTAAAGGATAGAGAGCAGAACATGGATCTGGAGAGAAGAGCTATGGTAATAGTAAGACCTTTTAATAAGGTCCAGCAAAAACCGTTTCACATAATTCATGTATTCATCAGAGTGATAAGAGGCAGTGTTGCTACAGACATTTGAAATGCCTGCTTGATTGAAAAGCTCTGGAGGTAACTCGCGTCCAGTCAATGCCAGTGTCACAGCATATAGAAATATATATTACATTTATCATGTAAGTAATCAAACTTTTAGGGAAATATCATAGAACAATCAAAAAACACACAATGGATATATTTTTCAGAGCATTCATAGAAAAAAAGCTAATTTCCTCATTTAATCCACATGGCTCAATTGTGTTCAGTGTAAAAATCCAATAGCTTTCTTTGCATCACAGTTTATTTACAATGTCCCCTCCCCATGGGGATGAAGAAATCTTTTCAATACCCCAGAATTTCAGGGCAGAAGCCAATCTGTGACTTTTATTCAAATCATGACATACCATTGCAAGCTCAAGATTCTGAGTGCAAAAGCAGCCTTGTTAGCTGCAATTTTCTGTTTTATAGCTTGTTTAGCTTGGCCAATGTACACAAGACCGCAGGGATATTTCAGTATATAGATAAACTAAGTGCAACTACAGTTTATAAACCACTGGATTTAGGCTTTCTTCCCCACATGAGAGCAGTAAGCACAGTGAGCACACTGCTAAAAGTAAACATAGGGAGATGGTGTCCATCCAACTTGCCATACCTGGAACTTGTGTATGACACCTGTTGTCATAAATCACTCAGTAATGACCCACAGATGACGTAAAAAAGAGACTGACAATTTTATTGACAGTACTTTCAAAGGAGATTTGATTACAGAAGAGGAAACGAGTTCCTATGCATAAAACATCCAATCTGTCAAGCATTTTATGGCTTTCCTAAAATCCATAAATCGCTCAAAAACACCCCCTTGAGACTTAAAGTGGCTACTTTTGGCAGTTTAATGGAGCCTCTGTCCTAATTTGTTGATCATATTATCAGAAGAGATGTTACAACTTTTCTGAAGCTCTACTGATGTTCTGAATATGAATGAAAATGATCTGCTCGGGACTTTTGGTGTACAGAGCTTGTACACTTGTAGCCCTTTTCAGACGAATGTGCTAGCTTGGCCCAACTCAACAAGTCAAATACAAAAAAAAGCTAAAATAACAGATACAAGTTAACCGAATAGCCGTCAATGATGACAAAGCTAATTCGACGTCACTGCAACGTGCTTGTAGGTCAGGTGTGCTTTGACCTAACTCCCAAGATGACAGTCCACATCAGGCACGATTTGGTGGACACGGTGCAACTTGGCGTGTTAAAACTGGTTATATATACTCAAATCAATATGGCACGGCCAACAGTACCACTGGAAAAGCCCTATTGTTAACCCCCACACCACTGGCTGTTATTGCATTATATTACCAAATGCCCAGCTTCGAGGCCACAAAATAGAACAATGAGCACAGAAATTCCATAAAAGACTAAAAAAACTGACATATTTTATAAATCCTTCTCAACAAATTCTATTGTTGAACTATTTTGTTATGTTTGCACACACAAAATATACACATGAACAGGACCTGAACATTGCAATGATGTTTGGTGAAATGCCAGAATGAAGGGGCTGCCTCATAGGATGGCACCCAAGCAATCACAGTTTGGTGCCTTGCTCAAGAGCTGTTCCCCTCAGCTGTGCCCAGAAGGTGAACTGGCACTGCTCCAGCTACCAGTCCATACTCAGTACTTGGACCAAGTTCCCAAGCCAAGTCCTTGCAGACTGAGCTATTTCGGAGATACTGAATAGATTTCCTCATCCCCTTGGGGAAGTGACAGTGTAAATAAACTTATGCAGAAAAAGCTACTGGATTTAAACACTGAACACAAATAAATTGTATGGATTAAATTGGAAATTAATCTACCTTGTTTTCTGTGAATGCTCTGAGAAATTACTATATTGTAGTGTGTTTTATGACTGGTCTATATTGTCTCTATCAGTGCTAGTTTTATTAAACTACAGCCTCTGTGAAAATAACATCAGGGTGACATAACTCTCAATCACAAAGATTCCTAACAGGAAAAGGTATCATTTGGCCACATTCAGCAGAGCTTTTCTTGCTGATTACAGAGTGACTCATTGTTTTGTTAAAGACTGGCCATCAATTTCGGAAGTATCTCTGTACGTGTGTATGCATTTGTATGACGTTCTAAGAAAAAAGATGGGATTGATATATTTTCAGCTTTACCACATGTTAGTGCCATCTAGATGTGGCTTGTGAAAAAACAAAAAACAGACTTTCACATTTTAAAAAGATATGAGTGTCCCCATAACAAAATGCATAATAACATAATCGAAGCAATACAACAAAATAATTGAGCAGATAACTGTTTCAATGATGGAATCTTTTTGTTTGCAGGTTCATAGCCTGATAATTGGCATGTTCTGAGGCAATACATCACTGGCTGCAGAGTCTTAGTTTACTAGAGAAAAAAATATTACTAAGATGAAATAAGTACCAAACAGAAAACCTGTCTTAAACCACTGACTGACAGGGATGAAACAATGTTTACTGAAATAGTCCTAAATGAACAAAGTTGGCAGATTTGTACATTGAAAAGATTTCTTAGACATCTCATCAATGTCAACAGACTTGCTGGACTTCATTTTTCCAGATGGCCCCAAAGATCACATCTATCATTCAATTTTGTCCTAAAACTGCGTTAAAAATGAATCACTGAACACAGGATGGCATGACCAAAAGAGCAGCTATTGCTGTTTATTACACTGAGAACCAACAACCCAACTGGAAGTGACAGCTTTCAACTCATTGTTTGCCATTTATAGCTGGAGTTGGCAGTTTTATTTTGCCACAATAAACTTTCAGCACATTGTAATTCAAGTGGTCTGCGAGAAAAATACACTTCTGCAACTTGTCCTGGTTCTGTTTTCAGGCTTAGAAAATGAGACTGATGGGAGACTTTGGTCAATCACAGGTCATAACAGAGACAGAGGGCATTCCTCTTGACTGTTTAAAATGCAAATATGCATGCACGTCTCTTTAATGAAAGCCTGATTCAATGTGAGAGCTCCTATTCCAGTATTAGAAACAACTGTCTACACTGCAAAGCAACCCGACGCAGGAAAAAGGACTAATCAAAAAGAGAGTCTAAGAGAAAGTCTGACAATAAATAAAATAAAATGTGTCAATATCAGTGTTTAAGTGTTTAAGAGAGAATGCTGCTAAAACTTTAGCCTTCTGACAACCGGAGTTAAAGGCTCACGGCTCTGGCTTCAAGTTCACATTCATATTGTTAAACTTGGCAACAACCTTGATTTATAGTGTGCCCTCCACCTCAGTATGCACCACTACTGACCACCTTGCCAGGAGAAGAGCTGGCAGCTGCTCTAGAAATGGACCTCCAGTCAACAGCCACAGCAACCTTGAATTCAGCCAGGACAAACCCCAGCTCTGTGGGACCGGACAGTCTGGAATTGCAAACTTTCTGTTGCTGCCGTTACACAAGTTGGCACAACCGGCACCGCCATTGGCCACCAGCCCCCTGTGACACCTGATGCTGCGGGGTTTTGCTCTGGAACAATTTGAGCTGTTACAGCCACTGACCGTTCTGTTACGACTCCCGAGCTGCTGAGCTTGGTAGTCTGGTGGAAGCTGCAAGAGGAGTTTTGTTTGTTTGTTTGTTTTAATTCTGTTGCTTTTTTCTGCCTTTTCCAGATTTCTGCCAACCTCAGCTTTGATATAAAATAATGGACATAAACCTAAGCCTGCAAGCTCATACAGGATTTGGTACCTCTTGATCAGCTTCAACAAGCATTTCAGTGTGCTACTATGAATGTGGATGTCAAAAGAATTTTCTTAAATATATGCAGTGAAATTTTAAGATCTCCACAGTTTAGAAGCCTTCACAATAACTGTTCTCCCAATTAGAGCTACAATCCCTTATTTAAACTGATATCTGGATTTAGGTGAGAGAAAAGGAAAATTAGATTGTTTTAATGAAGGTATGGCAAGAAAGGGAATCTAATTAAAGTAAAGGGCAAGAATCTAATGATGAAAGATGTTTCAGGATAAAAAATCTGAGTGTCTGAATAAGAAACAGAGTCTCAGATCTAACTTAGTTACTAAAAATGCTTTCATTCACCTGGACAACAACCATATTACTCCATACAATGTGTTCCTTCATTTAACAAAGCAACTCAGTCACAATTGCGCATAATTGCATACATTGCATATAATTTAGACAAAAAGCTCTCCCCCACAGCTAAACTATGCTGTCACTGTTAGAACTCTTTCAAAGGCTTTGCTGAACTTGTCCTGAAACCAATAAGAGTAATTAAGTTGAATAAATTAATGTGCAAATGATTGCTTCAGTGCATTCTGTGGCAAGGTCTTCAATAAAAAAACAACGTCTAATACCAGTATGTGCCGCCTCCAGAGACAGGACTGTGCAGCAACAGCTGTTGTCATTCCACCTCTTTACTTTTCTTTAAACTGTTGTTTAATTGTTTTACAGTTTAAGTGTAAATTTCACAAAGACATAGCCTGTTGCTGCTGCTGTTACACTGGTGTGTCTGTAGCACTAAAACAGTTGTGAAAAATATAACTTGTTATAATTGGTATTTTAACAACTCGCTTCTGGTTAAAAGACAGAAAATGGACGGATGGATTTCAAAGTGTGTGGACTTCATTTAACTAACTAAGAGACTGAAGGGCATGTAAACAATACAAAATAATCATTTAATACAATAAATGTCAACAACAATATATGTGATAAATATATATATATAATATATATATATATATATATATATATATATATATATATATATAATATATATAGCTGTCTAACCCAAAAAAAAAAGGTCGGCAGCATTATTGCCGCTTTATCAGAGCAGCAGAACGTGACAAAAGTGACATTTTTGAGGGATTCTTTGGTCTGAACTATGCATTTTTCAATCATATTTTATATGCCAAAAATGTGATGCTGGAGCAATACGTTTTTCATTAGTTGCACACAATTACTTTGACTTGCATGCCAATAATTAATAGCTAACATTGCTCGAATCAAAATATAACTGACTGTACAGGTGAACAACAAAGGAGTGGATTATGTGTCAGAAGCAAAAGTTTCTTGACATTTTTTAGCACCACTGCAATTCACTGTAACCACTGTTAATACATTCAAGCTTGACAAGGAAATAACCTTCACACGTTTCTGAGTCACCTTCCAAGCCCACAAAAGGTGAGTATTTGGCACGTAAATTAAAATCCTTAAAATTTAAGCCCTAGTTCATTTGGCGATCCCTGTGGTTGGCATTGGTAACAAGTTAAATACTACCTAAATGCTCCATTAGCAACTATTTTGTCAGCAGCATAACATGAACAATTTATCTATTTATGCCCTCATCACAATGAGACACGCCGCTATAGGCGCAGCCGCCTCACAAAGGCTAACAGCTAACTAGCTATCTAGCCTGCTAACTACAAATCTATGCATGTGTTCACTGTTTAGTATTTAAATAATGGGGGGGGGCTTCATTGTATTTAGATGCTCCTAACATCAACCTTCTGTCTGCGTTTGCCATTGTCCCACTGTTCCTCCCACATCTACTGGCAACAAATAAGTAATTCATCCTGCCCCTTGCTTGATTTGTTTCACTGAGACATGCATGACATTGATGAGCAAGGCGACTCCACGCTTTTTTGCTGGTCTAAAAACTGCTTTAAAAATGTGACTCATTATGCTAGATAGAAGCGCATCCCAGGTAGATCATATCATAAGAAATTAATTGTTTTGCTGGTGATGTGTTTCAAGGGATGCTTCTCTGTGTGATGGGGGCCAAACTGTCAGTGATATATAGAAACTGGTCAATATTAAGTCTAATTTCAAATGTAATCTAATTCCATGCTACATGCAGTGAGTCATTTTCCACACAACAGCAGGGCACAGTGCCGATAACAGGAGTTGATTACTGGAGGAGTAGGTGTGCATTTATCTGCTTCTCTCTTTCCAGTTTTCTCTGCAATGTTTAAAAATGCCCAAAAAATCCAAATTATCGCAGTCAGCACTAAACTCTATCACAAATACAATAACTGTGACTTCTGTGCAGTAAAAGCCTGTGTTTCACTAGTGAAAAATTTCAAAAGGAAGCAACATCATAGGAAATGTTGGGTTTGCATTAGCAGAAATGTAACAGTGCTCTGGCACAGAATTAGCAGAGCAAACAGAAAAAAAATGTATAACACATCAAAGATACACCACTGTCCATCAAATTATAACAAAGATAAAGCTTCAGCTAAATACGATATAAATGCCAAGAGGCTATTGTAATACTTGTTTTCACAAACCTTCCTTCTTTAATACCTTTATTCCAGGTATTTTTAAAAGTTAATACTTTAATTTTAAAGTAATTCAACAGACATTTTGAGAACTGTCTAACCTTGCCAGATAAATCACTTTGAAGAAAGCAACATTAAATATTTAATAAAAGCATAGTTTGTGCTTGTGGAATCAGTTTCAGTTATTGCAATTTCAAACTTTTCACTCAGTAGCTCAAACACAACATTATCATGCATAACTGAAGGCTGAAATGATCTTTTTCTCTGTCAAAATATTATTTTTAATTGAATAAAGTTAAGACCAAGTGACTACAAAATGAATTTAGTGTATTAATAAGTAGAAAGTGGACAAACTCCAAGAGTATTTCATAAACATACATGAGCCAAATCATTAGTGGTACAAATGTTACCAATATTAAGATCTGCTGCATATAATTAATATCCCATATTGTAATATTTTAAATTTGTAGCTTGATTACCATTTGAATAACAAGTAAGTGAATCTGTTCTAGCTGCTGAAATGCTGCTGTCCACTTTATCTTCTGTGTGGTAACCATTTTTTCATTAAGGAGATAGAATGAGATGGAGGTAAAGACACCGGGTTCTTCATCTAGAGCTTTTGGAGAGCTCAGCTGGAGGCTGGATGCAGGCCTGGAGATGGTGCAGGCAGGGGGTCTATTAACGCTTAGGGGAGCCAAGCTTGACAGCTCCTTACTCATCTGGGCCCCACAGGGAAGCTTGTTCTCGCTCCGGCACTGTTGTGATGGTCAATACTGGTGCTTCCAGGGACACCTGGATGCTGGCTGGGATATTCGGTCATTGTAACGATACTACTCCATCTGGGATTTGATCCAGTGCAATACTGGAGCAGGGCATTCATTTTTTGTTCTTGTTCCTTCCTTTTTTTGCTGAGCTAAGAAGGCAATAAGCCTGTGAATATTAATGTAAGCACAATGCATGTCAACCTATACATATTCTACAATCCAGCTGAGGACTTTTGGATGGAAAGCAACACGTGGTAATCACAAGGCCATCAAGCACATGGTTCTTGTTATGCAGAAGTTGCTGGGGGCTACAGAGCCATCACGGCAATAATGTCATGCCAACTCAGTTTTGCTGTTTCGCGCCAAATGTGAATTAAGCACATAAGGCACGTTCTTATTAATTCTAAAAAGAAAAAAAAAAAAAGCATTAAGCACAAAAATGCATTGTGCTTAGTGCATTTGCACTTGTTAGTTTGCCATGTTTTTTTCTTTTTAATATTGGTGTATCCCACCGAAAAGAGAAAAAAATAAACGGAGCAAGTTACCACACAGCTAAAGAAGCATTGACTTGCTGTAGATAATGAGTGGTAAATGAATAACTAGCCACTGCTGTGAAATGATACAGTGAACATACACAATAAGCAAGATCTAGTTTTATGTAGCTCACCAAGGTTGCATATTCCACTTATCATTACCATAGACTGTATATAAAGACGGCTGACGCATCTCAACTTCCTCTTACTGTACGAGAATTAAGCCAAAGTATCCCTGATTCAGCCCAGTCATCTTACACTGGTGACATCCTTTTGGAGTCTGCACAATAGACATCTCCACTGTATCTAGTTCCCGCCCATTTACCTGGCTGACCAATCGCAAGCACACTGATTGCCACACACATCTGTCAATCATGATGTCAAACCCACTTGTTATAGCAACAATCAGAAAAGGAACACTTACAACATATATAAAAAAAAAAAACACTTTATAGAATGACCAAAGAAAAGATTAGTATGTTATTTTTTGATACACAACGGAACAGGCTAGCAGCTGGCAGTTGTGTATCAGCACACTGAGTAAAAAATAATAAAAGTTGAGGTTTGTTAAGTTATAAAACTTTTCACAACTTATCTTTTCTCTCATTTACTCATGATTATTTCATAATCTTACATTGGTCCGTTTGGAGTTCCTTATTTGTGTACACTTCACCAGAAAAAACATATTGTGTTCACATTTTTTTTTAAATTTACAGCCAAAAACGTGAATGTAAAAACAGCAAACAAATGGCCAAGGAATCAGTGCTTTCATTTGTCCAGTCTGTACAGTTTCTCTGCAATTGCACATTTGGAAGATACGCTCTTAGACAATAACACCTCTGCAGACGCAAAGCTGCTGCATGACTGAAAAATATATAAAAAAGATTCTATGCATGTGGCGAAGTGTGTGTGTGTGTGTGTGTGTGTGCGCTGTTCGATATGTGTGTACACGTGTGGGTGATATTTTACCTTGAGCCAATGTGGCAGTTCCCGTCTCACAATAGATTCAAAAGGGAGTTCATCTTTGTGTCATTCCAATCCATCTCACCGAGCGCTTCCCAGAAAACTGATATGCCTATGAATATTTGCTCCCATCCTTATGTAGATGTGTCTTAATGGACTCTGACAGCTGTGTGGCTATTATTGATGTCCCTGCGAAGCATAATGAAAGTGAAATCACTCCTCAACAATAGGTGGCAGCTAAATGGTGAAAATATTCGCCCACTCTGACAGGTTAACATGTATCAAAAAATTACCCCACCATACCTAGTCTGGAGTCATTAGTGAACTAGAAACATCAAACTCATTTTATATGAGATGCCTCATGGAGATATCTATCTTGCACATGTAATGAGTTACTGCTGCATAATCCTCTGGATGATCTTACCCATGCAGGAGGATTTTTAATAGCACATTCCTGGACAGATATTTGAAATTAAACCTTTCACTGAATAAAACAATAATGGCAATTTTGTAACTAAAGTTGCTCATTTGTAAATTTCCTCCGTATTTCAGCAGAATGCAGGTGGCAGGCATTGAAATTCTGGGCACCTCCCAGCTATGGTCATCGTTAATTAAGGCGGCTGTGTTCTGACTTATTGACCCCCGTAGCTCAAGGGATTTTGATGGGTTATGGAGGAGCTCATGGAATCTGGCCCGTGGCCCAAGTTCTTTCCGTTTTGGTCATCCGCAGTGTTTGATGCATGGCAATTTAAATCCTCTCGTCTAATTAAATGTGATCTGCACTTGTGCTAAATGACTTTTTTCTCTGCTCGCTGAGAGATATCAGCTGCCTCTCACACAAGGTGACATTCCACTTTTCCATTATGCAGGATTATAACAGGTAGGTAGGACTTGGAGGATATAGTGTATGTAGAGGGCTGCTACCACACTGGAAGTCCTTTTTTTTTTATTTCTGGTGAATAAGTAATGGTGATGAGCAGACTGCCAACCGGGGGGAATCGAAGGGATTTGGGGCTTAATTCACAGCTTAGCTACCCCATCTCTGGTGTCAGCACAATGCAAAGTTCAGTGCTAAATCATTAATAAAATAATGCCATCAGTCAGCCAACAGTCAACGCAAAAATGTTGAATTCTAATACCTTTTGTGGTCAATACTTGAACGCTGTGAGGCAGCAGTATGGAGAGAGAGAGAGAAGTGTAAGTTCAGATAACATATGTGTGTATTATGAAAGACAAATTGAAAACACTAGAAATACCTTATTTGTTAATATACTATTTTTATCTATTATGTACTTTAACAATCACAGTAATTCCTACCAATATGAGTAAAGGTGTATAGATTTAAAAAACTAATAAGAGGTAATTATCCCATATTATTGACAATAGACAGGTATAAGTCATGCTTTTAATGTCTGCATGAGTCAGTGTCTGACAGACAGCAGATCTTTCTCTCTAACAGACTCCTCTTTATCTCTTAACCTGACACTTCAGCGCATTAACTAATGCATGTATTATATCAGAAAAAAAGCCTTTCACAGTACTGATATTCTGCTTAAATGGTCTGAAAAGTCTAAATTATCAATCACACATCAACCACACAAAGAATATTTAACTAGTCTCAAAACTCCTCACATCCACACTTGTAAGGGGATTCTTGTGTGCCTATTCAAATTACTGTACAAGTCAGGGGTGGGGTGCTTTCACTCTGTGAATCACTCTGTGAAGCACTTTGTGTTACAGTCCACTTGTATGAAAAGTGCAATATAAATAAAGTCTGATTGATTGATATAAATATATATATATAAAGTACTTGAAAAAAACACAAGTCCAAAGTCCAAAAATGATGCAAGCCGCAGTTTTTTGCTGAAAACAGTTTTCTACAGGAACCAAACGCAGATACAGTGTGCCAGCAGACATGCAGCAGTGCAGTTCAGGCATCCCAGACGCCAATAAAAACACATTCTCATCTATTTTTGACGTAGCTGAAGCGCGTTGCACAGAGCAGATCAATTTCTGCTAAAAGGCACTGTATGTGAAATACAGATATGATATAGTCATGCAGATTAATGTTTTTTTAATAACTAAAAAGCAGCCACAAATCTATGATCCATATCATTAATAACTGGATTTTTAAGGGTATTAACTTTCTCTCTAGGAGGAAATAACAATAAACAGAAACACGGACAAAAACAGAAAAAACACTTAACTGCATAGCCAAATTACTAACTTACAGTCTAAGAACAAATAGGAAAAAAATCAAGGAAAAATGAATCAACAAAATCTGTAAATCTACAAAATCACGCAGGCAAATGCTCCGCTTCTAAAACTCTCCATGTGTGGTATGACACCGTGTGGAGGCTGGAGGACAACTGGGTCGCAGCCATACCACGGAGAGAAGTGACCTGTGGAATTGTTAACCCCAGTTCCTTGATTGTCAAGATGGCAGTGAAAATGAATGGGGATTTATTCATCTTTTACGGTGCCTAGGTTTAGTGGCTCATGACATAACGTATATGAAATTAATAATTAATTTTTTAATTATTAATTATTATTATATGAGCCAAACTTTTCGGCAGATGTCAGCTTTTGAGCCACGATCAAAGCCAAATTTTAGAAAACTTGCAGCCCGTACTGGCTTTTTAAGAGGAGTGCAGTCAGTGTTCGATGATGGTATAAAACAGTCAATAAAACAGTTTTTTCAGCAATTGTAAATCACCACAACCATGGGAGATCCTTGAGCACACAGTCATAAATGTGCACACAAAATATGAAGCTTAATGGTCCAGTAGTTTGCAAGATTAGCTGCAGACAGACAGACAGACAGACAGACACAAACACACACACACACACACACACACACACACACACACACAGAGAGACACACACACGACCAAATACATGATTTCCTCCAGGCTTACACCTGACTGAGATAAAAATCAACACATTCTCACTCCCCACCCCTCAAATACAGGAACTTGGTCTGTGGACATATCAGGTTATGTTTCGTTTGGGTACCCATCTAGCGTTGGTTTTGGGCACTCAGGGACGACCTGTCTGCTTCTGCTCATTAGGCCTACATACATGTTGACTTTTCAAAATAAACTTCTGTTTTCACAGGAAATGTACTTTCCACTTGTTACATCCGTATAGTCTCTCTTCATATTTAGCTTAAAGCAATGTATGCTTACTTCCTTTCCAGGTTAAGGCAACAAAAGTACTCAGTTATATTTTTAAAAAAAAAAGAAAAAAATCACAGTTTGGCTTAAAATCAGTATGCTTGTTAGTAACACAACGTGCCATATGTCTTGAGACTCACAGCACATACTATGTTACAGTGGTCTCCTGGGTAAAAGTTCTGTGTTTGTTTGACCCATCCACCCCGTTCTACCACCCACCCTTTGCGGTCTTTCTATTTTTTTATCCTACATGGGTTGCTCAGAGCCTTTAATAACAGTACAGACAGTTAAGAGTGGCTCGATGACTCTGGTAGACCTAACCACTCATCCCTGCACTCCTTCCATCTGTGCTGAGACGAACCGGAGGGGCCTGTGGGGACTGCTGTTCAGCATATGCCACACCTTGGTCTGCATAGCGAAACCACACCAGCCGAGTATCAAATGCCTAAAATGCAAACATGGCACAAGCTGAGCTATAACAGAGCACTCACTGCTGAGCTCTGTAGATGATTAAACGCAGACATTGCTGGAACCGCAACTATAAAAACCCTTAAAATGTAGCGCATCGTCCTCTCTTTCTTGTGTACAAACATGAATAGTGGGCTAAGCGTCCCTCTAAGATTTCTCTCTATTGGCCTACAGTGTAGTGACCTTTCACAGTAAACCTATTCCGGTCGCTCTTCTAGTTAAGCTGTTGAGCAGGAAAGAGCAGGCCACTGGGCTTGGCCCAGTTAGCGGGGCTTCTTCTTTAGAAAATCCACACCCAGCTGTACACATCAATGGCTGGCAGTGTATTTTTTTTTTCGCCCTTGGGGTGTGAGCAGCACTTTCTCACTTCTTATTAGGAAAGGTCATCTTGCTGTTCAGATGCAGAAAAAAAATCCAACTTATCAAACAAAAAAAAATAAATAAAAATGTTTTGTTTTTCAAAGATGCTGATCACTTATGGTGAGATTGGGCACTATTGGCTAAACTGCTCAGAAGTTAAACTGTTGTTGTTGTCTTGAATGTAGTGTATGAACCAAACTCAACTGACAGGATTTATATAGTTAAATGCATGCGGCTATTCCAGCCAAATTTCTCAAGTGAAATACTATGTACTTGCCAGTAACTGGATAATTATCAGAATGTTTTTTTTTTTATTTATCTCTGTCTAACCTACTTAAAGTATTGATGTAATTATAATCAACAATTTCTATAAATACAAGATAAAATTGGATGAGCCTTTATTAATTCCCAGGGGGTAAATTCAGGAAAAGGCTCTGCTGGGATTCAAACCCAGGATCTCCTATTTACTAGCAGTGTTTACCATTTTCCATTTTCCCATTAATTAATTACCTAGACCTGCCAGTTTCCTAATGAACCCAAAATATTTTTATACATCTCAAAATAACATGAAAGATCTCTAGTGTTGTGTTTTGTGCCATTGCTTCTGCAAAGCATCTCTCAGTCACTCCAAGACGGTCAGTTTCCCTGAAAAATGCACTACTTTGGCTTTGATGTAGTCTTTTTGTCTATATTTTCACCCTTCGGAGCCTCGCTCAATATCCCACCCACAGCTCTATCTAATTGGTGACACGTCACAAGGAAAAGCCTATCCTCCCTGAAAGGCTGTGGTACCTCAGACCAAGGAAGAAAAGAAAAACACAAAGTGTTTTAATGTTTTGCCATTAGTAATAGAAGTTACTGGATGTAACTTCTATTGTGCGACAAGTGCAAAGGGAGGAAAGAGGTAGACTGTGTCTGAATGCGGCGCGAGATGTGACCAGATTATTATAGTTTATGAAAATGCAGGACAGTGACATTTCATACACCAAATGTATACAGCGCCGACCTGCCGGTGCTCACTCAACCCACACTGGATCAATCATATGAGTCAGCCATCACTCTGTCAGTATTAGTGGAGGATTCAGTCTGAAGTGTAGTTCATACACTTCACCGACAAACCAGGCAACACTGTAAAGTAACACTGGTCTTAGTGGTCAAAGAAAGCTTGTATTGTGTCAAAAGAAAAGTGGCTCTTCTTTTATGATAATTTTGAAAAGTTTTCTTTTGCAGCATTTAATTAAACTTATGCTCTAAATCAGGCATGTCAAACCAGTCCACAGGGGGGCCGGTGTGGCTGCAGGTTTTGTTTCCAACCAAGTAGCAGCACACCAGACTTGACTCATTTAATCAACTGATCTCCGTCTTCAGACAGTTGATTGGTCAAACTGTGTGCTCTTGGTTGGTTGGCACAAAAACCTGCAGCCACACCGGCCCCCCTGTGGACCAGTTTGACATGCCTGCTCTAAATGTTGACTCTAAAATTTTCATTTTTAATGCAAATGTAAATCAGCTCCAAGAATCACTTAACGGTCTCCTTGAGTACCAATAATCTGTATCAGAATCCGCCTTAAAAAAGCCATATTGGTCAACCCCTTATATCTATACAGCTGATCTTTTTATAATTAAATTGGTATAGTTCTTCATAGATCTAGCCTCTTAATGTTAGCTCTCAAGAAGCACTACATTAATACATTTAATTTTAAAATGTGGAAAACTTTCATCCAGGGGAGCAGACATACCCACAGACAACAGACGCATATATTTACACAGTGAAAATACAACTTTTAGCGTATTATCAGTGCTAGGGCCCTCTTTTTCAGTTAACTAACACCCTACAATCATCTAAAGGCAGCAGCACTGCTATGCACATTTAACCTGATGTCTTTGATTTGAGGTAAATGCCACAAATTACTGACATGGTATGAAAAGGGGATAGAAAAATGTGTATTAAAACCAGCTAAATACATTCAATTCTGCATTCACCCGCCACCTGCATTCATGTTCATTCACACTAACAACCTCGACCTTGGTCAGAGTGCCCGTGTAAAGAAGGTAGCACGCCTAAACTGACCTTATCAATAACAGGCCAACTATTGTTAACAATGATGGGCATGCAAGAATGTCTTCAACTTCCAGGAGCTGTGTACAAGTCCTTGCAACATGGGGCCGGGCATTGTGATGCTGTAACATAGGCATCTTGTCACTGCATTTCTCTGAGTTTACATTGCCATAAACAGAGTGCACCTGTGTTTGTGTCCGCAGCTTATACCACCAATACTTCAACTCCATTGCCACCATGGCAGCATCTGTTCCCAACAATGACAGTATCAACCAATCCTTTATACAACGCCATACATGCATCTGCTATATGCCCGGTGCAGTGTTATCCGTGAAGAGAACACCTTTCCTAAGTGTAGGACGCCATCAAAGATGATCATTTGCCCACTCAAATTTGTTAAAATGTGCTGTCAGGTCAACACCCTGGTGAGGAGCACACAGAGACGCTTCCCTGAAATTGTTTCTGCAGAAATTGTTTGGTTGCGCAAACTAATGGTGTGTGTAACTATCGCTTAGCAAATAAACTGAATCAAAGGACTACAAAGGACGGCATTTTCATTCTCTTATCACTGAGATGAGAGCTAGTTAGCTGTAAGCAGCCATCACGCATTAGAGTTCTGCAGTGTGTTATAGTCAGCACTAACAGCTTACTTACTTGAGCTAACAGCTAACAAAGCAACTTATTTAGTTTAGTTATTTAGTTTGGGAGGACTGGTTACATTTTAATCAAATTCTTGAATTTCAGTTCGACTTTAAGTTCTGTCCTCTGTTTGCATGACAAGTTTAGTGAAAAGATAGTCTGACATGAAGCATTTCATACGGGGTGTTGAGGACTCCTCTGCTGAATTTAATTAAGTTATTGAGATCCTTTCAAAGGAGCCCTCCGAGCACATTTGGCACATTTCTCAAGTCACTGGCAATTAAGGTGGTGTAACTACTCCTTTTGACCTCAACAAAGAGCGTGAGTGATTTGTGTACCTTTCGGTAAACATGAGCTGCATATTCAAAAGAGCAGATCTGAGTGGTGCGTCAAGCAGAATCCATCCCTCTTTCCGGAGAACATTTAGCTCCGATGCATCAGCACGAGGCACTCAATCCTCCCACCGTAAGGATGACAGGGACAGTGACAGAGAGGTTGCATAATTTGTCCCAGGAAGATGGCATACCAAAATGGGATCCTCCTACAGCGGTTTGTGCGCGCTCCTAAAGAAGTGCTCAGGCATCAAGCCTTGTTCAGTGCATCCTGTGTGGAAAAGAATTGTGTTTCATTCCCCCGTCCATTCGTCAGATAAACCTGCTGGATGTATTTGGGTCTTTCTTCAGGGTTGTGCTTAAAGGATGTGAGTAAGACACTTGTTGTGAGAGAGTCGTACAGTGTTGATGCACTGTGAAGAGCTAAAAGGGTTGTTCAGTGCAGTACAGCTTGTATATTCATCACGAGAGCCACCTCGTTCTCACCGAGCTTCTGCTTCTGCTACTCTAGGGATAGAGTAGGTGTGGCAGGCCATTGCTGGTCGACCTGCTCCACTGTGACATCAAGATATGATGCAGGAAAAGCAAGAAAGATAGATTTTAGTCTTTCTACAGTACTATTGCAGCAGGGTGTTCAAACAAGTACAGTCCCATTAGAGACTAAAGCCCAGGATAAACTGAAGACTGTTACAAGTAAGCATACAAAATGTGCTCAGACAGATTGCAAAGTAAGTTTAATGGGGCAAGTTGATATAAGTTAATTTATAGCCACAAATGAATGCAAATGGACACCTATTTGCTCTGGGTGCATTTGGGCAGAGACAAATGCATGCAGGCTGACAGTCTTTCAAGTTGAGGTAAAGGTGCACACAAGGTTTTAAAACTTCAATTCATCATAGTAAGGAGATAAGATAAAGAAAGCTGTTATATATGTATGTTTTTTTATTGATTAAACTATTCCAAAGCATGTACAGGGTGAAATTGTTAGTTATTAATCACAGAAACAACCATTTTGATAATCTCTGAAGTCATTTTTCATGGAAAAGCATTTCATGGTTTCAGCTTCACAGATGTGAGGATTCGCTGCTTTTCCTTTTAATTAGTTTAATTTATTTTTTCATTACTTAAATCTGTGCTGTTGGTTGGACAAAACAAGCATTGTGAAGCTGTCACTTTGGGCTCTGGGTAATTGTGATGGGTACTTCCCTCGATTTTCAGAATTTTTACGACCCAAACAATCTATTAATCAAGAAAATAATCAGGAGATTAGTCCATGATGAAAATAATCACTAGGTGCAGCCTCATATAAAGTAGTTAAAATCAACTCCACCTCAACCATTTGCAACAATAAAGACTTGTTTTTACATTAATATAAAAGTAATAACAATTTATTCACCAACAGTGATGATGATAGGTTTTCAGTGTAGAGAAGTTCATCAAAAAACACACATTTTCCCTGTGCCCCACCCAAATAACCACCTGTGGTTCCCAGGGAAAATGTGTATTTTTGGACAAACTGTAGTGTTGAACTTGTGTTTGACGTTATGTATTTCCAATTATGGTTTTATTCATGTATGTTGAAAATGGATCTGATAATCAAACAAATAAAAACCTCTGTCTTAAATCCTATTTTACAAAACCACAGACGTTATCTTGATGTAAAGTCTAGGTACAAAACATTAAAGAAATGTCACATTTTTATTTGATTATAGAGGGCAACAAAATTATCTATCCAGTATCAAGAAAACCAAATGTGGTAAGTGATTGTAATATGTGGTAATCCTATCGAAATACTATTCCTATAAATAATTTGTAAAAATTTAAATGGATTTAATAGCTCAGCATTTTTAGAAATATTGATTCTTATGTATTCCTTTCACTTATTTACGTATTTAGACTAAAACTGTATAGATAGATAAAGATAGATAGATAGGGTAAGAAAATGTTCTTAACGCATCACATTCCCTGGACATTACATCACTGTATCATCATTGACATGAGTCAATACAGTATGGATCAGTAGCACAATCACATTATCACAATGTAACATAATCACAGGAAAAAAAAGGGTGCATCTCCTTGCTGGCAAAGTATCATCAAGTCATAATTAGCATGAATTGAACACAGCATCTGCTGTCACAGCAGACGTTGCAACATAAGAAAACAGGAAAGTCTGTAGTAATAATCTACATGTCCATGAAGTCGGGTACATTGTATGACCTTAAAAATATAAGGTTATTGTCTACTAGCGATCCCTGGGGACCTCCATGCCCCGCCGTTGCCACCACAGCCTTGGCCAGGAAATGGCAGCGTACCAAGCTTTGAGAGAGAGAGAAGGTAAGTGGGCGGGCGGGGAGGTGTCAAGATCTGCACAGGGCACCGCAACAAAAACACCAACACATCACCGACAGCATGATAATAACCTCCAAAACACAATCTCGAATTCAGTGGTTTCTGTGACATGAGAAACACTTTTAAAATAAGTTCAGCCACTGTTCTGTGATTTCAACACAGATTTGTTGTGTAGTATCACTGGGGAAAATAACAGGGTGTGCCCCCTGGATGCATCAATGGTGAGTTAACTGCATATTAACAGATTTTAATGCGTCAGAGACGCGGGATTGCAACATCACTGAATTTTATAATGTAACAGTTACAAGAGCCATTTTTCTGTCATGAGTATGCTTACTTTATTTCAGGCTAGGGCTGGGCGATGTGGCCTAAAAATAAAATTTCCAATTTGTTCATACCAAATCCGATTTTTTTTCCATCTGTGAAATAAACTACAAATGACAAAGATATTACTCAAAACAAGTTAAAAGGCAAACTTAATTTCCCTTTTGTTAATAAAGTAAACTGAATTTCCCTTTTGGGGTTTAAGTAAAAGCTGCAAACTTTAAAAAGTGTACTATGTAGTTCCAGGGGAGCGGGAGCTGTTTACATTTGCACCGAAAGTTGCAGTAATTTCACAGAATATATTTACATAAATAAATTTATATCATATTTTTAGCAATATGCAGCACAACTGCATCAGCAGCAGCTTTGCAGCGGGTGGCTTTCCTGTCATACGGGACACAATGGGAAAGTGAATCTACTGTCGGCTGCTTTTTACCGGCCGTTTGTGGGCTGACGCGGTCTTGTGCATCTCAGAGTGAGACACATTTCTTCCGCTCAGCTGCATGCTTCTGTGATGTTGAAATAAATCGATCGTGCTGCTGCCTTTAGTTACAACAGCTTTTAAACAAACGTTGTAGCGGACTGTAGTTTGCTCAAAACTGAAACCAGTTCCATATGACTGACGGGACTGTGTCTTTTGGGGACCATACTCTTCCCTGTCACTAATGTCTGTCATGTTGTCGTGTGTGTGTATCTCTGGGTCAGGGGCGTGTGGGTAGGGCACAGCCCACTGTGAATACGGAAGCCAAAAGTGAGCGACGGAGGAGAAAATCGAGCTTTGCATTTTAAAAAAACGTCCGTAACCACAAATTCGAGTTAATTGATACATTTGATTTAATGCCCAGCCCTACTTTAAGCACATTTTACTTGCTATCATACTGCATACTCGACAATACCTGAGTCACATTTTCGCTGCAGGACTTGACTTTAGTATTTTCACAGTGTGGTATTAGTTCTTTTGCATAAGTGAAAGATCTAAATACTTCCCCCACCAGTGCCTGTCAGTGATTACAAATGTGTTATGTTTCAGTCAGTACATGAAAGTGGAAAAGCTGATAAAGAATCAGTAATCTGTTGCATTCTTAGGGTCATTCTTCAGTACCACATGCTGCAGTGCTGTATATATTTGTCTATTACTGTCCAATACATTCAAACACTGGTACATCAAAGCCTGTTGGAACCAGAAAAGGCTAGTCTTTGCCTCACAGCGTATGTCAGTTGGCTTTAATCCATTTGAAAGAATTGTACATCACAAGACAGTATTTTCAAAAAGACACTAAGAAAGCTTTAGTTGCCAATACAAAGTCTTCTTTATGATAATGAAGCTTTGTGTTGTTAGAGTGGGTGGCACACCTCTCCCTCTCTTCCCTTTAGTTCTCTATCATTGTCCAGCAAAAACTCCGTTATCTTGATCATACTCTCTCTTTTTACCAACTTTAGAGGAACAAAGCAGATCTTTATTCTCTTAAGGGGATTGAGATGTGCTGTCAGACACTCTGATGCTGTAAACCTCCAATATAATGGTTACCTGATGCACGAGCTCCATTCTCGTGAAACCATTCACACAAAGCGCAGTAAATGATACTCACTAAATGGAAAGGCAATGTACAACTAACTCAAAGGAGACACATCAATTGAGTCAGAATGTGTTACTTTTTAGCAGCTGTACATACGACCAGAAGCACTCGTAGCTTGAAGTGTGCTTAGTGGCGCTGCCAATTTTGAAATGAATACCCTCTCTTAGCGTCCGATACTAACATTAGCAGGCAATTGGCTAGAGTAAATGGGAAAGTGGATAAACATTATCTATCACTTTATGCAAACATAAACAGTCTGTTCACATTACTGCTAAAATATTTAACAAGATTACAGCTCATCTCAGAGTAATACCTTTGAATATTCAAAAGAGGCAGCACCAGGCAAAACGACACCTGATAATTTAAATCAAAGTGTTCACTTCAGCTGTTGCTGTGACTTTGAATGGCACTTGTTTTCCGAGCGGTCAATGTCAGGTAAACAAAAGGAAATTAATGTGATGAATGGTCAGGTTGATTTTAGCAGCACATGATTTCCTCTAAAAACTGAACCTTTGGTTGCTCTCCAGGATTTGATTAAACTTGGCTGACCTGTATGCATACTAATGTGATGAAGTGCCCCAAAGTGTCCAGGCGTGATTGCAATATGTATTTTGATTGCCATTATTTTCAACAGACAGTCCTTTAAAATTGAAGGGTGAAGTTCCGTTTGACTCATATTTATGTGATGTTTGGGAGAATTGCACTTAAAATGGTACTGAGACCAATTTTGGAAGCAAGGGATTTGAATCAGCACAGAATGCCGAGGGAAACAAAACAAATGGTCCTAATTCTAACAAATTGTTGCAACGCCAGTGGGCTTCTTCCCAGCGGTTCTTTTATAAATTGGGACATAATGCGGCGGTAAGTCAAAGCACCCCTCATTTTTTATGGGACAAACTCGATGATCTGTGTGCCGAGTGTGGGCTGGAAGACACACACACAAGTGCACTCAGACTCCATCAGGCGCATACAGACACTACACCTGCAGAATTGTAGGCCGAGCTTGCTGGCGATAGTGGGAGGGGATATAAATGGCCCATAGCGGAACCATTCCCAGCGGGCTGATAGCGACAGTCAAGCAAGTTCAAGGTATAATCTCTGTTGGCCCATGAGGGGGACTAATGAGTGACTGGAAGAAGGGGGAGGAAGATGATTATACTTTACATACTAACCTTGGCAACTGGGCCTGTCCTTTAATGACGGCATAATTCAGCGTTCACCTTGGGAGACTGCCACGGGTTTTGGTTTATGAGGTCACCCGGGTAACCTCAATCATTCAAGTGCATGCTCTGTCTTTGCTTCAGTGACTTCCCTCCAACACACACACAGGCGCACAGGCACACACACACACTGCCCCTGTGTTACAGATAGGCTGCCTGCCACCACCACCAGCGGCAGAACAGGTCAGATCACAATCTTCCTTTACTATCCCTCCCGTGCTTGAGATCCTTGTGCGGGGCTGACTTGCAGTTATGAGTGGATTGATAGATGTGCATATAACTCAGGATTAATCTCCCGCTTTGAGTAACAAGGCAGAGTATTGACTTCAATAAATGGATTGTGTATATAACCCAAACAATAACACTGTTCCTTCAGCATCGTTCCAAATCCACAGAACAAGTTGATCATTTTGTCATCCAGTGACACTGTGTTGTTTCACTTAAAAATGTCTATTTAATAAAATAAAGAATAACCCTCGCGCATGCAGAAGCCCTGCAATTGTGAATAAACACAATCATTTAATTGCTCGATTTATTGCTATGCCAGCAATCATTTTGTCACTGTTGTCACCTTTTCAGAAGTTGTCTTCCTACAGATGCAAAAGTCTTCATGCGCTACAGAGAACCAGGCAGATATAATTCCTTTGATCAATAGAGTGGTTATAGCTGAGCCACGGCATAATGATGCAGTAAATCTCAAGATTTCAATATTCTGCTTTCAAAATGCTACTTTTAAATCTTTATCCTGTGATTTGTTTATTCCTGCTGCTGCTGCAGTGATTTTACTGTTATTTTACTTACTTTTAGAGTTGCCATTTTTCTGCTGTTAAATCTCTACCCTCAACCATCACTAATTGATACTAGATCTTATTACATATTGATCAAAAACAGGCTGTGCCACGTCCGAGAACATCGTCTAATTAGATGATGTATATTTCATGTGGCTCTTTTGCAATACAATACAACACGCTGATGTATTAGAATATCCATTATTCATACAGAACGCCAATACATTTGACATATTTATTTTTCAGTCTGCTTTGGCTGCCAAGCCATTTCAGAAGATGCATGCATTTGACACTAATTTTTGGATGCATTGTGCGGGTGGGGCAAAGTGGCTCTCTTGTCTACATTATTAAAGGCCTCAGATGTGTTTTTCTTGTTTTCAGCTGATGGAAATATATTATCATGAAGCTGTGGAGAGCTGGAGCAGCACAGAAATGTATTAACAGCTCCTGACTTGCTCTGGTGCAAAGTACAGGATGAGTATGCTTGACTCTACAAATATTGCCTGTGCTCCCCGTGTATACAGGAGAAGAGTCGAAGCGTGCGTGTCTGTGTGGTGATCAGAGCAGAGTTTACATTTCAAGTGTGTGAAATCATCACTCGCACTTGTTATGTTAACTCTGCTAAGAGTACAGAGCTTCACATGACCAGAGGGTTAAAGTATAAAGGGAAAGGGGTAGAAAAAAATGCATCTAATGGGAGTAGTAAAATGAGGATTTAACAAATACATTTTGTCAGCTAACAAAGCAGTTTTCAGATGGCAAAAAAATGTCCTGCAGTAGTTGTCGATATTTTTTAAGCTGCATAAGGCATTTTTTAATGTAAAAAGACAAAGTGAGGCTGCATTAGAGAAGACACTTCCATCCTTCACTAATTGAAAAACCATTGATTTGGCCTATATTTGCCCAGATGAAATTCTGATGCTGCAATGAATTTGTCTTAGCAACTGAAACTCTGTGCAGGGACAGACAGAGTAACCAACGGATTGTTTTATCCCATTTTGTGTATTTTTTCAGTGAAGCTAGGGAAATGATAAACATCTTTTTTGTAGTTTACTGGCGTCATCTTACAGATTGTGTAAATGAAGCTGTAATCTTCAGCTGCAATTCCAAGTCATCTAGAAACAGAGTTACAGCGAGTAGCTTTTACTCTTACAATGGAAATGTGGGACCATAAATCAAGACCAACGGGATGCGTCATGACAATCCATAAAAAACTGCACTGACAGTATTTTTTGACAATGAACATACTGTACAATGACAGTGAAATTCGGAAGAATTTACAGCTACTCTATCACTCAATCTCCTGCCATCTCAATTATACTCAGTACTTAGTCTTGTCAGATTTAGCCATGCAGAGTGTCTTTAATGACGACTTTCAGTTCCTCTTTAGAATTTACGGAGAGCTTTGATGTGAGTTGCCAACTCCGATTGCATTCAAGCACCTGTCACTTTTCCCACATTTGAAAAAAGGAAGAGACGGAGAGACATACAGACAGAGAGAGACCAGCAGGTGTGTGCTAAGCCAAGCAATATACTGTAGCCAGACACAAGCCACATCCCATATACGGGCAGCCATCGACAGAGACGTTGTCATCATTATCGCCGTGTGCTACTCCTCAACCAAAAGTCCCCACTTTTATTTGGCCAAGGTTTGGGCAAAACAGTGGAATTGATCGGGAATTGATCAAAACACCCGTACGGCTCTCTCATCTAAAGGGGATTTCATTGATCTGCCAAAGTCCTTCTCTATAATTGCTTCAGTGAAGTGTAGGAACAGCAGTTTCAGGTGGGTAGGTATCACAGGAAAGAACACAGCTTGGACAATTTACAGATCCTTAAAGTAAAAAGACCCCCCCACCACCACCACCACCACCACCCCCACCCATCGCAGCACAGACTCCATCCCTTACAACTGCATCGACAAACCCAGTGATCTACTAAAAAGAGGAGAAAAAACCTGATTTTCATAGCCAACCGGACTCTTGATGTTTCAAACTTATTTTGTAAGTTGTTGGGGTTTTTTTTTCAAGCCAAACATCAAATTATATATTCTGATAAAGCTGTAAAACAGCCAAATCTTGTTAATCCATATTATCGGCTCATCTCTCTGTATCTTGATGTATGCATGCAGGCTTATATCAGCGGATAGGTTGTATGTAACTAGACTGCCACCTAGTGAATGCTGTTCAAAGGTCCCCCTCTGGTTTCCACATGAGAGGCGACTGATAGATAGATGCAGCTGCTTTGAGCGAGAAGTCAAAGCTTGTCTCCTGCAGACCCTTTAGATGGCAACACATTTAGGCTGCTGCCAGCGATAACACAAAGAAATGAATTGTAGGTTTTGTAAAAAATCACTACAGAATCCAATCAGTTATCACTTGGCTTCTTTGTTAGACATTTTAGATATAAAAAAAAAACCTGGAAAGTGTTCTAATACAAAATAGAACATGTGTCTTTCATTTGAGACTAATCGTGATATAAGCTAAAGACGCAGAAAACTGTGTTTAATAAACAAGATGCCGTTTCAAAACCAATTAGAACTGCAGTCTACCCATCTGTCATCCTCAGCATCTAACTCTCGCTTCCTCCCTTTTCTCACCCCCCCTCCACCCCCGATCCTTCCAAGGAAAAGGCAAAAGTACACTTTCCATTAGTCCAATCCACAGCCTGTGGAAGAGTTGTCTAATGTAAAAAGCAAAGGCAGTGGCTTCACAGAAATTGAAATTACTCAGCACAGCTTTTATTAGGTACATAAACCACAGTGAGTTGGCTTCCTGGTGCGCCTGACAGAGACTCATAATAATTGTCAAAACACAAAAAAATGGGTTTATGAAAGAAGGAAATGCATATGAGCGGGATAGAGGAATAACATCAGAAAGGTCAGAGACCCTTTGTCTACCAGTAAAACAACTGTTACCCCTCCACTGAAGCAGAGCCTTCTGATCTCGCCTCAGAACAGAAAATGCATACACAGTTTGTACAAACTAAGTCCAACTTTTTTTTTCTTTTTTTTTTTTTATAGCCGCAAAAAGCCAAGAAATCAAAAAGCGAGAGAAATGCGAGCAAGACATTGTGAGGATTTTTGTTTCCAGCCTGTCACTGGCTCTTGGCAGTCCAAACAGAGATTTTGTGTTTTGTGGCCAGCATTTGAGCTTAACTTGACAAGAACTAAGAGAAATAAATAATATGTAGGTGGCTTTAACAAGCAATGAAACAGTTGTCAGTTAGTTTTGATGAATTTGGATAATTTTCTATCTCTTATTCATAATCAGGAGCCATCAGATTTGGATCACGTTTATCAGACTGTACATTATGTCTCCAAAATATGCAGAAAGCGCTCCCCATCTCATACAACTGAGTAATGACTAGCCTGGGTAAGTATTGTTAAGGGACTGTTACAGCAAACCCAATGAATTGCACAGCAGGGGCTAATTGAGAGAGAGAGACTGAGGCATGATTGTTGCATTCTCCAGAGATGGTTTTGTCTGAGGCCAGGCGAAGGGGAATGTCGCCTTATCTCTGCTGTGATTACCATGCGTCAAAAGCAGATTACACTCATAAGTATTACTAGGTTACAGCCATTATTTATTAAAAAGCGACATAGCTTGGCAACGGGATTACTCTCTTTAGATTAATCAAACTTCTTTTTCATTCACAATTCATTTCTGATTCTAAAATGGATCTTAATAATAGATGAGCTATAGAACAACAGAAAGAAAAGGAGAAAATAACATTTAACTGTCATGCCGGTTCTGGTTTTTTAATGTTGTGCTGCAGTGATGGGGTATTTTTGCAGGCTTAAATCAATTAAAGCGCTTTAAGAGATGAATTACCCAGCATTTTACTGTAAGCATATATTCTGGCAATCTATCGAACAATGGCATTTGTATAGACATGATTTAATGAACATCTGGTTTTCTGAGGATGCCTAATGATTTCACATTCATCTTCCTCTAAATGGCCAAAGTGCACGCAATTACGTTTTTAATTAGCTGTGAATATGTTTCTGTCAATTGGAGTGATTTATCTCTTATACATGAAATGCATCATGTGATTTCAGAAAGGGTGTATTTAAGAACAAGTGCGCATCTTCTGGGTTAAAAGTTCTGTCATTAGAACATAAGTCTCGCTGAAAAAAAAAAAAGCTTTAATAATTCTTGATATTGCTTTGTTCTCCCGTCTGCAGGAGGAGACAACTGGATTATCTTAAAGCAATATTCGTTCTTTCCCAATTCACAACACAAAAAAAATGTAATGACAGGAACACAGATATATTTAATCATTTGGCTTCCCAGCCTGGCCGTTAAACCCTGCTGTCTGCCGCTCAAAGCGAATCAAGAAAATCTCCAGGTCCCTAATGAATACTGTTTGGCACTTCCCAGTCTGTGAGACCTTTTGGACTCCTCAATGCGGTGCTGACAGTCATTTCTTCTGGACCGATCACTAATTCCTCATTAGAAATGATGAGCTTCTTCATCACCTCTCTTTGGAAAAGGTTAGGCCCGGGCCCAGAGGAGAGGTGGGGAGTCCTTCACTCCGGACCTGACGGAAGCTTCACAGGCCTGCAGCTATTGATTGGGGGCTTCAGGTTGCCTCTCCACCAATGTCGGGGTCTGCACTGCAGCATACTAAGCTGATGTGTAATCAATGACTCATACCACAGCCGGCCTCTGTGCACAGACCCGTCAAATTATACAGTAGCCATCCAATATCTGACATAGTGTGTTTTTAAAACTGCCTTCCGGAAGAATGACGCACACAGTGCACACACACCAACGCACACAGGTAAATACACTTTGGAGCGCGCACAAGCTGAACGGTATACAACGATGTGCATACATGTGCAAAAACCTCACAGACACCCACAAACAACCCACATACGCACACACTCAGGCACGCACAAACAACTGCTGGGTCCTGCAGGGCTACTTTGATTTTTCTCCCTCTGTCCAGATGAAATGTTTATCATCTCAAATACTGTGTGAAAAAATATACAAGTTATAAAACCCAATCCTTCTTAGAAACGGTTGCCTTTGGAGTCTAGCAAGCACCAGCTGTGAGACGTGGCCTATTCGTGCACTTGGCCTGGCAGCAGCTCCAACGTGCCCTCCTCCTCTTCATGGGGCTTAATGATATGCACAAGCACACTCCGGGGCCAGCTTCCCAGAGCATTTAATCCACAGAGATATGATACTATGCTGGATGTTGTGTCATCCATCACAATCTCTCTCCTCTTTCTTTTTTCCCCTCCCTCTATACCATCATACCGTGCTCACATTGTTTGATTAGGTGCTCTGTTATCTATCTATCTGTCTAACTGACCGCCTCATCTATCTACTTTTAATTGATAGAGTAATCCCACTCTTTTTAAAGTTTAAATTAAAGACTTTGCCAAAAAAGTGTTTCTGTTTTTTTACTTTGCCGCTATCTTTCGTGCTTTATGCTTATTGCCGCGGTGCCGCTGAACTAAGCTGCCTGGAGATATCCTCTCAATCAAACAGTGTGTTAGGTTCTGTTGCCATCTTTTTGCTTTGATTTCCCATTTATAAAGGTTGAGTGTCTGTATGTGGTGTTCCTTTTTTTGTCTGCTCAACATTAAGAAAGCATCGTCTCTCATTATAGCAGCTTAGTTCCTCTTAAGTTCAGTTTCTGTCATTGTCTCTTCCAAACAAATGCTGTTTCTGCTCATGAAAATGCAGAGCATCACCTTCTATATGCACCGCAGTTTTTTTTTCTTCTTCTTGGAGAAGTCTGTGTTTAAAGCGGAAAATCTTAAAGCTTTCATGCTCTCTTATATTTTATACTGACAACGATTGCAAAAGGACATTTGTTTTTATGAAAATGTCAGAGATTATTACTTTATGGTGATACAAAAGATTCAAGCTATTCCATGTATAAATCACAAAAACTGCATTACAGCCTCAGTGGAAAGTGTTTCTTGCATTTATCAATATAAATTCTCCAAATCAATATTGTTAAGTCAACACATGCCCATCAACACAATCCTTTATCCATTACATGCTCCATTACATTGTCCCTACGGTTTCCCGACAAGCCATTAGGTAACAAAATCTCGCAAAGGAAACCCAGTCTCTCACATCGCAGGACGGTCAGTGTGGAGCCTTTATCACGATTTGTTTCCCCGCCTTCCTCTGGGTTTTACTGCGCAGTATGGAAGACAAATGGATGGCCATTAGTAGTGTATTAATTACATGTAGAGAATTACTTTGTTCATCAATCAAGCAATTTCTCCCTCATCTTGTCAAGTGTAATTTGGTGACACAATGAACAAAACCTGGTAGGCCTGCTCTGTTCTGATCTGTGCTGTTAACAGCCTGTGTGGTGTTGACAGACTGGAACACTGAATGCATCTGCCTCTTGTTTCTTCTTCAGAAGCACACCGCCGTGCCACCCTGCTGAGCAAAGGTTCACAAAAACACCTCAAATAGAACTGACGCAAATTATCATGTCAAGATAGATTAATTGCAAAGATCGCTGAGAGACTAATGATTACTATTGTCAGAATGCATAGATGCGCAGACACAGCAGTAGAACCGCTTTTTTGTGGCCATCATATACAATTATCTGTTCTTCTCTGCAAGAATGAATGTCAAAGTTGCAACGTGTCTAAATCCAAATACCACAAATGATTAGAACATGTAGACTTTGGGCCGTCAGCACAGAATAATGGGATACTGCTGGGGAAGTATTTCTGAGCTCTTTTTAGATTCAAATGAATTACTCCAAAAAAAGATTTGCAGTACTATACCTCTGTTTCTGGAGTACATGTGCAGCGGGTGATGTCATGCATCATCATTTGGTACACACACTGTGGAGTTTAAGCAAAGATACTGACGACAAATATACTGTGCATGTGATAAATGTAGGTAAAAACCACCAAATCATGTAAGGGTGGGGGGGGGAAATCATTCTTGGATGCATTACAATTTTCTCTTGAAAGATTATATCTGCATCAAAAATCAAAAACTGAAAACTGACATTATGGTCGCCTCAGGATTAACGTTAGCTGGCATATGCTGGCTTTTTGCCGGTATCAGGTTTGCAGTACATGAAAATGCCAATGGCAAAAAACTTGCGGTGCAAAATAAATAAACAAATTAATTAATCAATAAATAGCGTATTAAAAAAATCTTATATTGTGTAACCTACAATAGATTTTGCCAAGACAACTTAAATATAAACATATATTAAGCAGATCAGATTTTAGGATTTTAAATATAAATATATATAAATATATATATAATTCTAATGATATAATTATTCATCCACTAAAGCTGCGCAGGGTGCATCCCTGCCTTCAGAGCATTCAGCACATTCAAGGCTGTCACGGTCTTTGCATTAGCGGGCTCTGTCTAGTTAAGTGATCGCATCATGGATCACATTCTCCAGGAAGACTTTCAACACACCAGGGATCCCCTCAGAGATCAGAACACAGATGAGACTTCACTTCAGCACTGCGAGCTGAACGGTGGATAGCAGACTTGGCAATTTATTATGACGCTTATTTTCACATTGTTTAATCTGACGTATTTCCTGCTGCTTGAATGTAGGCTGTTATATGGCTATTTTAAAACATCTGTCTAGTAGTTCTGTATGACCAAAATTCTAAAATATTAACAACCACATTACCCATCAAAAAAAAAAAAAAAACTTGTGTAAACCCTGGATTTCCTGTAAAAATTGTTTAAGACTGGGCTGTATGTTCCCTAATGCTAATCATATTGGATGGGGAAATAAAATGGACATAAACATGCGCATCATGTTTACATTCTAAGTTAGGCCAGGCCTCTGTTTCTTACTGCTATTGTATTAATATAAGATAATGAAAGTAAATCCATTGGATTTTATTTTACTTATGGATCATTACAATTACATTTTGAAGGTAGCAAGTAGTCACACAGTGAGAAAAAATATGTATAAAAATCAGAAATGTTGACGCATCAACATTCATAGATAATATTATAATTGCATTGTAGCCCTCTGAATCTGAATT
Organism: Plectropomus leopardus; assembly: GCF_008729295.1. Lineage (NCBI taxonomy): Eukaryota > Metazoa > Chordata > Actinopteri > Perciformes > Serranidae > Plectropomus > Plectropomus leopardus. Next base: position 18,712,110 of record NC_056471.1, on the reverse strand, counting down.
AAATTAAATTTTGAGGTGCCCTGAGATTCCAGTTCCCATAATTATGCGCTAAAAAGATATACACCGCATAGAGACACACTGAACAGATATATCTGTGCACTGATTTAAATCATGATTAAAGCCATTAGTGATGTTCTATTCTTAAAAAAGGAGCAGATGGAGATAAAGAAAAGCAGCAGAGTGATTTTTAAACCAGGAGGTGTATTGGGCCAAAGTGTCTTTAACTCAACAAAGAAGGGATGCATTTAATATTTTTTATACATTCAGTGTACAAAACAATGCACTGCACTTTTATTACATTTCGACCTTCATTTTTTTTCTGTAGCATTAACAATTACACTACTTCTTTTCAGTACACCAATAATTTGTGTCATTTCTATATATATGGTTACATTTAGTCTTTGCAGAACAGTAAGCACAATATTGGATTGTCTCTGCAGAGGTATGAGTAACTCTGGTGTAGGCCCTCAGGCACGGGTATGACAACAGAGGTAAGAACAAACATTTTTACCTCCTCTGAGCCTCTGCACTGCATCCTTGGCCAGTTTAGTGCGTACAAGGCCCCCTGCAAATACACCGTGTGATACCATTGACACAGATTATGGATTTTACCTTCTTAAAAATATGCTATGTGGGAGCGTGGAAATGTCAGGGAAGGCACCCAGGCTCTGAGATTTACTGGGAATTTATAGATCACCAAATGCTGCTCTCTAAGGAGAAAGAGAGGGAAAGTCCATGTAGGAGGCTCGTCAGAATGCAACCACTGCTTCCCATTTCACCTCGAGCAAGAACCGATATCTGGCAAATTTGCATATACATGCATTTGCACAGATCCAATCAAACGTCAAGGTGCCGACACAATTCCAGGATTCAAAGCAGAATACCAACCAGTGTTTCAGCTGTAACTAATACCCACAGCCCAAGGAAGTAGAGGGGAGGGCGCTTTATCTTTGGAACAGATAACATTTAAACCACAGAGGGGTTTTAAGGCAGACGGCATACACAGCACAGGTCAGGTCACCTGTTCTTGTTACAGCTGGAGTGTGTCAAGCAAGTAGAATGGATTAAAGGTGGACAAGCCATGCTGTCATGTAATATTCAGTTCAGTGGGGCATCTGTTTTGTATATTGCTAAATAATTATTTGTAGAAAGCATCACATGCCTCAACAGTACATGCCTGATAAACAGGATGTGACCACATTTTCATGGTAGACGTGTGACCAATTTCGGATCAAATCAAGGTTAGCTGGTAAAGCTTATGGCTGTATTGAGATAAGAAGTTATGCTTACATCAAGACTTGTATCTTGCGAATCTCTGCATAGAAAATCTCAAACCGTGTGCGGCTCATTTTGTGGTCTTGTGCTGTTTCAAAGACGTCTTTCTAGGTTTTATTGGAGTATATCAGCAGCCAGTGACCGCATACTGTAAAACCAAAATGCAGCGGTTGTTAAAATCATATCAAATCAAAGTGTAATGATTGTTCAAAATCCCCCCACCCCCTGAAATACAGTTAATGAAAGTGGAGAAACACAGTGGAGGAAAGGAAATGGAACAGAGGTGAGTGAAAGAATATATTAAGGCTTGAATGGAGAGATGGAGGAAAAATATTCCTCATTCGCAGCCTTCAGAATGTGTTATTAGGGAATGATTTCAACAGGCTCTTAGTAGCTCTCATTAGATGGTGTATCAAACCAGAACAAAACTCACTTCTCCTAACTATGTGGAGGAAGTGGATTGGAAAATTAAATGGGGAGAGGAGAGTGAGGGAGCAGTCTCTGCCACGCTCTTGTCACCGTGCCCCTGCTCCCACTAACAAGTCCGCTCAGTCGACTCGGGCTGAAAGTCATTCACATGGTCTTTAATTTCACTTCATTGATTGGAATTTAAAGCCCCGGAATATAGCAAGGAAGACATTAAGATTATCTATTCCCTAAACCATGCACCGAACATTTGTTTTTAAATTGCGGTACAGTATGGCTGAAACCTTGTCTTTTGAGTTTGCAGCCCTAAAACTTCAGAAACTTTGCAAACTGAGTTTGCACTCACTGCTGGGTACTATATGAGTGCCTGCAGTTTCTAAAAAAGTATATATTTATATACTGCATGCTGTAGATCAATAAAAGTAACATTTCATTAATCTTGACATGCTGTTCCTGCTTGATGCCAGATGCTGGGGACACAAGCTGTCGAAACAATAGACATGCTCTTCAGAGCTTACTTTCCCCTTCCCCGTTTTTCCTTTGTTTGCACTTCCAAAGACGGCATTACATCTGTCAGCAAGATATGATTTACATAAACATCAAACTAGTCTTCTGAGTATCTGTCAGGGAAACTCTTGAGACTTGCAAAATATTAGCATTTCAAGGTTGCATTTACACTATGTTCATATCTGTTTTGCATATACTATTTTTGTGTGTTTTTAATTTACGGTTATATGGTTGTTTGTGTCTCTGACCAAAGCCAAAGTGTTAGCATTTTAGGCATGGAATTGCTCAATCATTAAATAGTAATAACATCGGTTTTGAGAATTAAAAGAAGAAAAAAAAACAATCGCCGGCTTAAATACTTGATGAAAACAGTCCATAACTGAGCATCTTGTGTGTAAGCGGCAAGAAAAACATTCCAAATCATGCAGTATTCAGCTGGTGATAAGAAAATCAATCAAGAAAAGAAATATAAACAGTATTTCAATTCACTCAGCAACTGAATGCAATCACATCTTGAAATAGAAATTACACCTTGGATAAGTGCATGGCTATTTTATGGATTACTTTTGCCACTGATTGTATACCACTCATGTAACACGACAGCTTTTGCATGATGGAATTGCTGTTAACGACAACTGTATGGAAATTACATGATGTTTGACTGCGGTATTTTTTTTTGTGTAAGCTTGTGTTGGTTTTGTGTAGACATGTGCGTGCTTTGGTCAACGCCTGTGATGATGTGTGGGCACAGAGTGTCACCTTTGAAAGAGACAAAAGTGGCACTCTTGGTTACATTTGCATGATTAGTTGTTATTGCTTAACAGAGCTGAGCACTGGTCTGGAATTACTGCTGTACAGAGAGAAGCAAATGACCAGCTTTATGGATTTTTTTCACACCAAAAGAACAAAAAATCTCGATAACATGCCTTGTATCTTTGTAAACAGGTAATCTGTGCCTATTTAGAAAAGCTCGATTTCTTGGGTTTTTTTGTTATCTAGAGCCACTTCAATATTCTTCTGTTATTGTTCTATTTGCCCTTATGTACAGTGGGAAAGAAGGACAAATGTGCTATGATGGCCCAAAACATTTTCATTAGGAGAGATATGCTGCAGATTAAGCAATTCAAAAACACATTGGAAAATCCAAAACAAATACAACAATAACATACTGCATATGAACAAACCAACTGCAAAAAAGGCAAAACAAGTGAATTAACAACAAACACTCTGCAAATACAGAAAAGATGAAAAGTCAAAAATAGCGATCCACGAAATTCGATGTTTTCTGATAGGCTATATGCTGATATTTTCTGACTCATTTTGGCTGATTGTTGATGCCGATAACAATATATGCACATATGTATTTCCACCTAACTGCAGAGATTATCAAGAGTCTCCTGTAGTTAAATTATCATATTACACCTACTGTTATTGTGATGTCTCACTTGTGGCAGATACAGGCATAAAATTTAATTCTTTTAAAATTTACTGGGCAAAACAATAACACTACTTTCACCTTTCATGTCACACATGCCAGATTTATTCTTATGTAACAAAATTTAAACAAAACTGTACTATTCCTCCCACTTAACAGGCTTGGATGATGTTCTCCCTAAGACAATCCTGACGACAGACAAAACCAAATTTGGCAAATTTGACCTCTTTCAATTCATTAAAGTGGCATAATTCAATACATCATCTTGTTGGCCGTTCAAACAGGCAGAAAAATTTGTTACACCAATATTTTTTAATTTTAAAGCCATTATCTGCAAATACTGATGACATATTGATATTGTCGCGCATCCCTGGTCAAAAACACAAAAACACCCAAAAATAAATGGAACAGAAAAACGCTAGAGGACGAGGGAGTTTGTTTTTGAAGTGAAAAGAAAAGTGGAGTGAAGACGCAACACAAAACCATATAAATTTCTTTCATTTTTTTTTGATTCGGCCTTAGTCTTTTTACGCTATTACAAAGAGAAATAGATTTGCTAAGTAGGGTAAGAGTCATACTCCTATTTTTACACATAGCCCTCCCCCTAGAGGCCTGATGAACTTCTGTTTTGTTGACTGAATATGCAGCATTTTTGTAGTGCATTTGGGGGTTTTTTTTAGGTTTTGCATTGTTTCTGTATTCGCAGCTTTTTCCCTGATAAAGTATTTGCTTTGCCATTTGCAGCACACAGCTGTTGTATGTGTTTATTGTGTTTATGAAGCACGTTTCTCCTGATAGAAATGTTTTGGGCCACTGCAGGTTTGCCCTTGTTGGCCACCGTACTAATACCTCAACTTTCCTCTTTTTTTCCTGTGTCAACTAAAAACACCATTCTGCGCAAAGGCTGGAGGACTTACATGAGTAATAGCTAAGACCTGTGCAGACCTCCACTTGGACCTACAATATGTGGTCTCCTGAACTTATATCTTAAACATTCTACTTCAAGACTGTATACATCAATATTGCCTTTATATGTGGTATTTTACTTTGCTCCGGTGTAAGGATCGATACTCTATGAATTTTTAAGCGCATCTTAGCTCCGGGGATAGCCTGTAACCTGTGGCACTGACAATCTCATTTGTGCCTTCAGTCCTCCTCAAAGCTCTGAGGTAAGTTTGAAGTACCAAACTTATCTTGATGAGACACAGGCAGATGATCCTTAGTGTGCACAATAATATATGAATTTAATGTGAAACCCCATTCAAATTCTTAGATATATGAGACATATTATTTTATTTTAAGCAGACAATTTTTCTCCTGACTTTATTGTTGGTTTAAAAGAAATTGCATTCTGTAGATGGAAACATCTAAACATTTAAATTCCCTTGGCTCTGTGCTGTGTTAAGACTAATACGAAAGTGCCGGTGATGGATCCGTAAAGACGGCCTATCTCTTCTGTCAGAAACCAAAAAATGGTGGAGCAGAAGGCTTGATTTGGTTTTACAGTGTTCCATTTTTGTTACATGAGAAGTGAACAAAAGTGCACTTCAGGTTTAAGCTTTGCAGAATAGGGTCGGGAGTCAATAACGGTCTTGGGGTAAACTCTTCCGTTGAATCTTTCCATTGCTGACCAGCTCACACGTGCCTGAAAATAAAGCGTATGTGGTGTAACAGTTCACAGACAGCAACTGGCATGCCTGTGATGTATTTTCGACTAACACCAACTTACACAGACTACATAATTGGCTGCTTTGCATTTTCTGGATGTGTTCGACTTTTTTTCTATTTCGAGCTGACATCCTCAGCTGGCTTTTTTTTTTGTTGCGTTTTTTTAAAATGCTGAACATGTGCAGCGAACATTGCTCTCAACTCTAAACATCGCATCGGCTGCAGTGGGAGTGTTCAACGAAGCAGTATGACCTTCGATAACCAAGATTTACTTCTCCCAAACTGACATGTGCCATTATTTACTGCTGCTGTGAATTAAGTTCAGTTCAATGTTGCTCTGAAAAATACAACAAAGAAATGTGACTTTAGATTGCTTTAATCCCATCGTAAATCTTTTATTGTGGGTATAATCAGAATTTTTAAGATTCACTTTATTCTGAAACTATTTCAAAGGGATATGAAAGTGTTAGAGCATTTTTCATCAGAAGAAAATGTCAAAAACATCAAATTATTAAACAAGAAATATATTAAATGTGTAGTCAAGTTCATCTGAAGGCACCCTGTGTGAATGTAAATATAAATATATAGTTGATTTAAATAATTTAAAAATATTCAGTCACTGTAATTTTCATGGAAAAGCCCTCAAGCTATCTCCAGGCATTGGCAGGTGAACCTGTCCATTTTCTTGGAATTAAGGCCAAGAGCTTTTGCCCCTGATTTCAAAAGCAATGGGGCAGGAGTTAGAGATAAATGATTTAAATATTTCTGATGTTGTGCCCAAGTTGAGAGTTAAGCTCCAGCACAGCTCAGTGCTGAATACGAATAATTTTGCCTTGATATGGATTTTGGTGGCATTTAAAGGAAACATCAACACAGGAAGTCTGTTTTGTGGTGTGGGGCCACTGAAAGAGAAGAACTTCTTGAGAAGCTAAAAGACTGAATTTGAAAAAGGCTTATTTTGGGGGGCTGCAGTAGAAAACTTTTTTTTTAATAAAAGACTCACAAAAGCAGGTTTGGCACACAATGAGTACTGTAGAACTGATGTCTATGTAGATAAATTGTAGTATCTGTGCTGAAATGTTGTCCATTAATGACGATTAAATAGAAGACATTTCTTTTTAAAAATCTGCTTTCTTGTCTAATGATTACAGACCTGATTGGATCCCTAAGTATGTACATACTGATATCAGTTACTTCAAAATTCCAGTACTCACATTAAATTATTATTGTGCACTTGAGTATTCACAAAAGAAAAAAAAAATCTAATGTAAGAATAGAAATGAAAATTGTTAACTCATGGAAAACCAGTGCAACCACCAGTAATTCACAGTAAATGTAAGAACAATCTGCAAACTTTCTGTCATTGCCTTTACATACGTGAGACACAGCACTGACGGGCCGCTGTCCCCTGGGTCTCAAGCTGTTTAAATACAGGTTCATTCAACGTCTGCCCGATTGGCACCAGCTAACAGCAGCAGCTGTTTAACACTCCCAACAAACTCACACAGACACCAAAATGGTTTGACTCCGTCCATTGATAACCATTTGGCCACATTAGCCGTAAAATGCTAACAGTTCGCCCTGCCACTGCTTGTGTGTGCGCACGAGTGGACTGTCACCAACTGTTCCCCGGTGCGGAGCTTCCACTCCCGCAGCAGCAGTCTTATGATAAACAGAAACAGAGCAACAGGGGGCCAAGGAGGCGCTGAGTAAAACAATAACTCACACTGCACACAGCTCTACAATGAAATACGATTTTACCCATTTTAAATAATAAAAAAATAATGAAGTCATGTTCACATTTAGGAGATTACGTGCCAAATACTCTATACACTGAATTAAAACTGATGTCCAAATAAAGTATTTCAGGACTTATGCCCATCCTTGATGTATTTAAGGACTTACATATGTAGCATATTTCTCTACGTGTGCTTTATTGCTGTGACTTACTGATCTGTTGAATTCAACTCATGATAAATATGTGCGTTGCTTTATTGATAGTACATCATAATTTAAAGACATTGAGCCCTTTTATAAATACCTAAGTTGTCAAATTTCAATGAAAAACTGACTTTCATTATACAAAAATAATTTCTGGTGATGACTGTGTTAAAGACTATGGCACAGACATCATGGTCAGGGAGTTGTGTCTTTCCATCTGAAGCTCAGCACTTTGATTTGGGGACAAAGAATGGCACTGGTGTAGTCAAAAATAGGATCCACCTCTCAGAATTTGATGCAGTCTGAAATGACACATGATTTCTAGTCCTTGTCATCAGCTCAACCTTTCTTAAGTTTCCTTGGCAGAGAGAGGTAATACACGTTGGGATGGGTTGGACTATAATCCCTGTGGATACAGTGAATCTACATTGGCAAAAGGACAATAGTAATGATATTCACCTAATCTCCCTTGACAGATTCAGGACATGCTTTTCATTAACACAAAAGTGGATAAGAGAGCAATAAGCACTGTTTCAGAGTTTACCTAAATCCTTTAAAGCTAACTGAGATTCACATTCTGGTGTCGCCCGTCTCTGTCTGCTTGGGCTTAAGCCAATGCAGGTACCATATTTACAGAGCTCTTTGACATACTTTTTCAGCTGCATTTTCAGGGTGTGACTACAAACAATAGCAGAGACACAGTTAATTTCACAGCTGGCCATGTGAACTTAAGGAATAAAGAAGGTCCATTTACGAAGACGCTGTGCCTCTGTTTTGTACTTTAATGAGTGCTTTTGACATTTAGCGTGAATGAAAAAAGGTTAGTATAAAATCTGTGCTGTTAAGACGCTGCTGAAAGCTTCCCTATTCAAAAGCATTTCATGTTTCCTAATGTGCTTAATATCTTTATAAAAGCATCTCTATATAAACTAACTGCTCGTGCAGTTTAAGTGTTAAATCCCAAAGCATTATAAACATATTGCGATAAAAACAATCATAAGCTGATGATCTTATCAGATTATGATCTTATTCAGTTTAATTAAAACACACAGGTTGCAGTCTGTTAAGCGTGTCTACTTTGTCAACAACATCCTTTATTGTCTGAAAAAAGAAGCATCAGATTGTGCTGTCAATTATTTTTGTCAAGAACAGGTGTTTTATAAACGCTGGCTATGTCATTTGATAAAGAAACTTAGCATGTCTTGAGGTTTGGAAGAATCTCGAAAACGCCTAATTGTCTCTTTTTTATGTGAAGAGAAAAAGTGTCAGTGGAGCTTCCATTCAGATTGCAAAGGAGGTAAGAAGAGGGAGGATAGCACTTATTTTTCTTTTTAATTAGCTTCATCTGAGGAATTATCCAGCACTAATATAATGGCTCGATTCATCTCCCACACCATCTGGTGTGAGAGCGGTGTACCTCTGGAGCTGATTGCTTTCCCCCGGTGCTGTGTCGAGGTAATAGGCTGTTCAAAGGCTGCTCTGGGCTCGGACAGCTGAGCAGAGGTGGGGCAGGAGCAGCTGGCCTTGGCGCCATCACCTGCTGCCTGTCAGAAGGCTTTCAAATATGGTCCATCCACACCCTAAGTGTATGTATCTATGTGTGCGTATGTGTGTGTTTGTGCACATGTGCAACATACTTGAGAGTCAACTTTAAGCAGAGCACGAATTTCAACCTCGTCCTGAAGACGAGTGGAGTGAGGGGGTAGAGAGAGAGCATGTCATTAGGACTCTTGTGAACATCTGGGAGAGGTGAGACAGGTGACAAATAAGCAGTAGTGTCTGGAGATGATACCGGCACTTCAGTTAGTTTGCACTTCTGCACCCCATGTCAAATGACACAGTTAAGAAGACATATAATTTGCTGTATATAAATGGCTTTTTGGTGAACTGTTCAGAAGCCTCTGTAGTATTTCAAACACTTGAACGGTATCTCAGCATCCGCACTTTTTTTTAAATCGTGTCATTGTCACTGAAGTTTTGGTTCAAAAACTATATTTGTCGCAATAGCGTGGGTTCATTTGACAGTTTGACAACATCTGGTTTGCCCCGAGTCGTTCAAGTCTGTCCAACAGTGCAGCGCGCCCACAGCGTCTCCGCATCGCTGACACCTGTTGACTTTGACCTGTTTTTGATCAACAAACGTGTGGTGTAAATCTAATTTACTGCAGCTTAGAGGATGGAGGCCTGACACTTCACTGTTTTGGTGCAGTCCTTAAGATATACTATGCATGATTTCTAAAAAAAAATGCACAGACTCATACAAAAGTGGTCCCTTTCGGTCATCACTTATGACCCACTAGAAGTGTGTGCCGGCGTATTTTTCTGCAGAGACTGTCCCTGAATTTTCTTATTTTCGTCTTACTTTGCTATGTTTGAGACATTCTAGGGCACAGCACAGAGATCAGGTAAGGACTTAATGAAAAGGTAGCAACCAGGTGTCAGACCATAGACACATCGCCGAAAAAAAGCAAGTATATCAAGGCAAAACTCCAAGCAAAGTCAATCTGGGTTGGATTTCACTTTTGCCAGCGATACTATTTACAACCAGTAACAATGCCTGTATAGTATAACTTCAACACCTCCATCACCCCTGTTTTCAACAGCAAGTTTTTTAGGGAAACAGCTTTGATCAACACACACCAAGCTACCTCCCCAGAGGCAAATGGCAGACAGAACAGTGAAGAATTGAGCAACTAAAAAGCCAAATGTTTTCCTTAATTGCTAAAGACAAAGAGGCTGTCTGTGGGTCTGAAAAGCTGAGCCAATAAAGTGCCTTAAACTTGCATTCTTTGTAATATCCAGCAGGGGGCAACCTACATCTCACTTGATTTAATCAACTCAGTAAACATTTTTCTACTGAGTTTATGGTCTCAATTACCAGTTTCAAGTTTTCTTCATTACAGCATGTTGTTAATTTTGTAAATTATGATCCCATTTAGAGTAAAATAGACAGTAAAGCAGGGTATGTGGAAAGTGAATCTACCTTGTGATTGACGAGTTGATACCATGGTGGTGTCCTCAGGTTCTCATTCAGATCGACCCCTCGCTCCGCCACTGCTCCACCGTCTTGTTGAAATGTGGTCACATCCGTCTCCAAAAAAACACGATGGCGAGGGTAAAAATGCCAAACTTGAGGCTTCAAAATGGTTGTCTATAAACCAATCCTTGACATCACGGTGGCTACGGCCATTTCTTTTTTACAGTCTGTGGTGGAGACCAAAACAGAGACAAAAAGGACAGTCATCAAGTCAAGTCATCTGAAATTTGACTTGAGGTAAATACTAATGTGGCAACAGTTTGCTAATAATAATATAATATAAACCACTTACCATATCAACTAAATAAATAATATTATAAAATTGACCAAAATAATAATAATAATGTAGGTTTAAGTAACAGTTAAGGCTTTGTGGACTTCCTCCAAGATGCTAGCTAATAGCCAATATACAAGGACATTCTAGGAATCTCTGATTGTTTTCCTTAATTCTTGTCCCAAAATGTCTTCCATCATAACATTATGCAAGATGTCAAACTAAAACTGTGAAAACAGCAGTATTTTCGGGAGATAACAGGCCAAAATAAAGAGAATTTCATAGGCTAACTGGCTATGCTGATAACAAAAACTAATGTTAGCTTGATAAAAATGAATCTCAGCCCCTCTAGCTTCTGCCTTCCTTTTTCTGTGCAACTGTCAGCTGTTTGGTCTGCCATCTACTGCGACCCTGTTGCAACAAGAACAGGTGCTTACATATAAGGGCACTGCTCCGTGCTGGTCTTAATCAAGTACAACAAATACCTGCAATACCCAACATAGAGAAAACGTGTGATATAATGAAGACGCACTGACTGCACAGCATTAAGTGCGGGAACTGAGTGTGTGTATCTGTGAAGAGGGGGAGGAGGTGAGGAGGAGGAGGAGGGTTGGGGGTTATTGAGGGTATCTTATCAAACAGTTGAGCAGCTTTATGGCTTCTAATAGGCACCCTGTCGGATTGAATTGTAAATATGGAGCACCATTGTGCATTCAGAGGTGTGTACATCCTCTGCTTCATTTACCAGATGCTAAGTCATGACCAACCCGTTTATTACACCGTGCAATCCACAATTAAAATGGAGAGAGGCTCACAAGGAAAAAGCCATTTACCTTAGCCCGAGCTGCACTTACACACCAGACACAAATTTTACTGTTACTTGAAAACTTTCCATGCATGGAGCACATTATCATTTGATTTCCATCCAGAGTTCTCAATTAAAATTATACAGAGGTTGCATTTCATTACCTGAGCTCGGGGCAATTTGCAGGCCATTAAGCTTCTACCTGTATCAGTGGAGATGTTTTCGAGGTGAACATCTGGGGTTGAGGAGGCAGAGCATGAAATGAAATGCCCCTGGCTCTCTGTTCTGCCTTTTGTCCAAAAAAAAGGGCTAGAGGTATTAGAACGCCATGCATAGTAAAGAGTGTGTTTCTACGGGCTGCAACAAATTGGTCGGGGATCTGAATTGAAATTGAAAATCGACCATGAATGTTATGATATCAACTTTGTCATACAGTCACCACAAAAGCCACAAAAATACATTTCAACATGTACTACTGGATCGGGTTTTACTTATCAAGCTAAGGAATTATACTGGAGTTGGTTCATTATTATTATTATTATTACTATTATTATTATTATTGTGCTTTCCCAGAATGCATCTGGCTTTGAAACACCTTGAACATGTCACCAGTTTCTTAGCTGTCTAAATCCCGAGGACCTGTAAAAATGCAAAGTGTTCCTTGCTGAATTCCCCATAAAGGGATCAAGGTTCTCTATAAAACTGTAATTGATTTCTGTACCATGCAATAATAAAGACTTACCACGAGGAAACTACTCTTACGAGACCTTTTAGGAATCAGACCTCATTACACCTCGGATCTAATGTTTTTCTCTAAATCATGATTTAAAATACAAACTGCAATTATGTTGCCTAATGATATAATGTAATTTGGTTGGTAATGTAATAAAAAAAACTGCGGCTTACGACACTTAATCTCTGAAATTCTCTGATCAGGATGTGATATGTATTCCTTGTGCGTATTTTGCTCAGTGTGAGTAGAGACTGTAATATGCCCACAGACTGCAGTGGATGATAAAAATAATCATATCAGATTTTCATTTCAAGTGATTTAAATGCCACAGTGATGTGGGTTGCATGAACTTCTTGGGAAAAACAAATATTTTTGTAATAACTTAGCATTGTTTATAGAAATACATTAACCTGATGTGGATGTTTGGCCTTATATGCAACAAAGCAAATTTTAAATTTAATAATATATTTAATAATTTCATTTATTTATCATCAATAGGGTGGGGGAGTAATGGAATACAAGTAACAGAGTTACATATTCAAAATACAAAAAATGAGTAAGAGTTTTACATTTACAGTTTAAATTGGTGCTTGAATGCTGTTTTTAAAAACAGATAAATTGAGGGTATTACTTTATTTTTTAATTTGCTCTAACACCGTGTCCTAACTGGATGCGATGCAAGGGAGCGTCTGTTTGACAGCATTGTTTTCTATTGACATGTTCAACACCGCCATGCCTTTTTAAGCTGAACTTTTACCGAGCGTTGTGTTTCTATTTATTCCTGTTGCTCGGTTTGAAAGCCACACAATGGAGGAGGAACGGTCGACCTGTGAAGTTAAAATGAGGAGTTATCCACACAATAACAACTCATTTCACTACGAAAACCTAAGTCACCTAAATAGCACCTTATTTATGGAGGGGGCTGAAAGTTTCTGGTTAATAACTATCACTAACCAAACTTCCAACTTCCAATAAAAATTGCAATATAAAACTTATTTTATCTTCAAAAAAACAAACAAACACAGAAAGATAGTAAGTACTCTCCTAATCTTTTAAGTGGCTGCATCTCCAATTATCTCTACTTAGCACACAGCTGATAAGAAGCCTATGTGGTTTGTTTACATGACGTAACAGAAGTGCATATTTAACAAATTCAGTGTGGACAGAAAGCAGCGCTTGCTTGCTGTTAGGACACAGTGTTAAAATCATCTGAGGCATGCATTTCCTGTAAACAGATTTTAAAAAGTGGAAGGACATGCACAACCAGGACACTATCACACACAAACACAAGTTTTTGACATGGAAATTTAAGACGTAGATAAATGAGTTCAGCAAGAACATTATGTAGTATTTAAAAAATAATCCAAAGTATTTAGAATATGTTACTAAATTTGGGTCATCTAATGGAATATGGAAAAAAATACATTTTAGGGCATTTATTTAGTAATCTGTGGTGGTATACATGTTGATACACTGATCGTCACTCATTATCATACCATATGTCAATTTTACAATTTGCCTCAAAATGTTGACTTATAGGCAGCATTGTATTGCTGTAGGCTCTAAACAATCTGGATAATTAGAGCTGCATGCTGAGGTTTGGTATTCACAGTGATGGAAGAGATCTTATGAACGGATTAGAACAAGTGAGCTCTACTTTTCATTGTCTGTGATTTAGCATTTCTCATTATATTTGACAGCATGCTGTCACAAGCAAAAATTGCACTGACTTTTCTTTATGGAAGAAGCAATATCTATGCAAAAAGAGGTTTTATCAAGTGTTACTGTGGTTGCTATAGAGCACCACCCTTTAATCTTCTGTAGTTAAAAGAAGTGAAAAGAATAAAAAAGCCCGTCTAATATCTTTCATGAAAAAAATAAGAAAAAAAAAAATGATCAAAACCCCGTAGCAAAACCCACACTTAGTGCAGGGCAGCTTTGGTGTGTCTCTTTTAACACTGTTGTGAATAATAACATTTCTTTGTTGGGGATTATAGGTCCTTGCTACAGGGTGTTCCAAATAATTTTGCTTGTGACAGCCTGAAATGGCTTTCAGTTTGTCAAATAACTGCAGAGTTGCTGTCTAAGTCATGCAGTGAACATTCGAAGATCACTTTCCTCAACACTGCGAGGCGGCTGCGTTAAGAGAGCCCCAACACAAACTAGCTTTTCATTTCTGTTATCATACTCCAACAGTATGGGGATCTCACTGGAGATTTGTGTGGTACAAGTTGTATTCTAGATGATATGCAGTAATCAGGCCCTTTGAGTCTCCTTCTGTCTCTCTCCCTCTCTCTCCAGTCTGTCTCTCCCTCTTTCCCCTGCCCTCACTAAAGCTGGTGAGCACTCAAGTTTTGCAGTGTTTTAGCATTACATCATTCCACATGGCACGCTATTAAGCTTTTGGGAACTGGGAAGACAGCCCAAGCCTTCAGATTTGTCATAGCATTGAGCTCCATTGTTGCACTGAACAGATGAATCGCATGCTGACCAAGCCGGCACTAAGCTAGGGGAAATAATTAATGCACAGTCCTCTTTTTTTCTCTATTACAGCGCACGGACAAGCGGTGACACTGCGACTAGTTGTCAGATTTTGTCCCTTTTGTGTCAACACCGGGGACACATATTTATTCTGCAAGGGGCATGGCCTCCATCCATCTACGCCTCCATCTGCCCATATGATATTCCATCCAGGTACGATGTCATGGCGACGCTTAGTTATGCAGTGGAATTTATTGTCTGCACTGCGGCAGATTACCATTGCTTAACATGCCACACAGGAGACTTAAAGAGGCAGCACCTTTCACAGTGTTGCATCCTGCTGGCAACTATGTTGGAAAGCCTGAGGCATGCTGGGAAGCCTGGTCTTTATGCATGGTTTCCTATGCTGTGAAGGACATAGGGCTTACAGTACAGTGCAAGAGAAGTGAAGGGAGAGACTGAGTATATCAAAAGTGTAATATTCAACCTGATAATATATTCAAATTAATATTTCATTTATTATCTTTTGCTTATATTTTTAGTGCTTTTGTTTTATTACTTTTCAAAGCCTATTTGATGCTACATTGCATACATTTACAGAATACCTTCAGCCTTCCTCGCCATAGAGCTGGGTGATATGGCCGATAAATAATATGGCAATATTTTAAGGCTATATCACTATACACAATATATTAGGGGTGGGAATCACAAGAAGCCCCATGATACAACATTATCAAGATAACTGAGTCACAATATAATATTATTGTGATTTTAAATGTTTCACAATACAGTGAGATAATATATACTATGATAAATTGTGATTTATTACCTATTTTCAGCTGTAAATTCTGTCCTCAAAGAAAAACTCTCAACATCATCTAATAAGAAAGTTTTCAGTCTGTTTCATCTAATTTCAATCAAATTTATTACACCAAAAGGTATCTAGTGGACTGAAAAAAAGACAACTTTTTTTTTATAATTTTCGAAGGCAATCAAAAGTTTAATTATATTTGGAATATTTAATATTTATACATAAAAAAATTAAAACTTGACATCTGTGTATCAACACAATATTACCATGTGAAATATCATAATGCTGTATTGATTTTCCTCATCCCATACAATATATATATTCTCCTTTAAACAACGAGGCTTAAACAAAAAACTACTACATAAAGTATTACATTAGTTACATAAAGTACTGTTATAACAAAGTTAAATAAGATACTTTATATTGAAGGTAAATAAAGTACTGTTATAGTGAAGTTGAAAAAAATTGTGTTATGAGACAGTCAAAGTAAGTTATAATTAAGTTAAATTTAGTATTGTTATAATAAAAATAAATTACAGCAGAACCACTGGTGCTTTAATTCTGAAGCATTGGACTTGTCTCGGGCTGGAGGTGTTGATTTTTTCAGCGTGAACTTTGGTGTTAACTGGCTGTTAAAAGAAAGTTAAAATTGTTTCAATGGCGCCATTAAATGTAAAGATTTATTCACTGTGAGCAGGAGTCAAACTAACAGCTCTCCAGTTTGTATATTTTTAAATATCTGCAAGTTGCTTTGGTGCTCCATGGTCACAAAATGCGACTAAATGTTCACTGTTTGGAGCCCTGCAGGCGCAAAAGCACACGCCTCGTCTCACACACTATCGCCCAAGAGAGAGTAGTCTGACATTAATGTTTGTGCCAGTGAAAAAAAAAAAAAAAAAACATTTTACAATTTATACTTGTGTTCGCGATGCTCATGTTATACATCCCAAATGGAACAAGTCTCTGCTTTGATGATGACTATTATAAAGTATAATCAATACATCGCCGACCCCTACTTTGCCATTTTAATGACAATTTGGAATTTGTGTTGACTATTGAATATAGAATTCTGCTTTTTTTTAATTAAATTGGGTAATGTATTGTTGTGCAATTCCTATTTGTTTTGTTTTTCTTTTTTCTTAATTGTATCTATTGCATATTTGTGCATAGACCTTTGTCTGTGTTTTATGTTGTACACTATGGACCTTTCTCTGTGTCCTTAATAAAGTAATTATACTATATTATTTATTATTATACATTGAGATTGTAGTCATCAAATGCCAGCTAGCATGCAGACCCCCCTGTACAAGTTTTTCTCCTGGGTACTTTCACTTGCTAAAATGTGATTAACTTAGGGGCAGTCAGGGGAAACATTAAGTTATGTAATGATCTGGTGTACAAGCCCACTATTTAAAAGGTCAATATCTTGTGTTAAATTCACCCGAAACAGCCCTCATATCTGGCATCTTGATACATTTTAGTATTCCATCCAACTCCATCCAATAACAAAATACAGATTCAACCTAAATAATTTATCACCACTGCACGTCAAACAGGGGAATCAGGCATGAGCCTCAGGATGAATTTGAAGGGAAAGTTCTTTACCAAGCTAAAGGCTATGTAACAAAAGACTTAGGCTACTCTGAGTACAAGAGATTTTCCTGCAAAAAAAAATGTGTAGTAAGATGAGAATTAATCTTTTGAAGTTGTTATCTGCATGCATATGCTATGAGATTCAGATACCAGGCTATAGGAGGATAAGAAAGGTTCAGCTTTTGTCCACCGTGGGCAATCCTCCTGGCAATATGGCTGCCATGTGGGTTTTGCCTGTGCGATGCTGATTGCCTGGGGTTAAGCAAGAAACAAAATGTTCTAAAAATTGATTAAATCAACCCTGGTGTGCCTCTGTTCAGATCCCATCTGTAGGTAGTCACAGACGATTGCCTACAGCTGAAACACTGTAGCAGGAGTGTTCAGTTTCTCAATATCACGCCATTGTACTTGCACATTTATTATTGCTTTAGAACTTTCATTTCCTCGTCGTGTTCACAAAGCTGTCATTTCATCACTTTGCATGTCTAGTGTTATGACTATCGTCGTCAGTGATTTAAAACAGGTTTGACCTAACTGTCTTTCTCTATGGGATTTTGAAATGAGGACATATTAGTGTAAGATACATATGAAGGATTTAAAAGTGATTTCAAGATTAAAGTAATCCATTACGTTTTTACATAAATGAATTTCTTTTTTGTTAGTCTAATCACTAGTGTCTGGCAGGACTTTCCTGGGGGAAATCCCTTTGCTGCACAGGATGCAACATACCATACGGTTTTTTACTTCTCTTTTTTTCGAATTTTCTTTTTCTTAACTTTAAAAGGGGGGGGTCAGGTAGCATAAAAACAGTTTTGGCCACTCTGGCTAAAGACAGAAAACAACACAAGCTTTTACACTTAAAAAAACACTCATTATCAAAGCAGAGTCTCTGTGAGGAGGTGCACAAGAACACAGCATGCTGGTACCACACATGATGCCAAAAAAAGCCAATAAACTGCAGTACAGTTTATGTCAAAGATGACTAGGCACGTATGTTCATTCAAAGCCAGGCAATCAACAGATCAGTCAGTGCACCGGTGAGTCAGCAGCTGTCTCACCATATATTACATAACATTCATTTATATAAGTTATAATCAGAGTGAATGCAGATAACATTAGCTTTACAAAAGGTTCTTTGTATTCAACTGCATTACTTCTCAGATCATGTTTGTTAGAAAGTTCAAGCTGTGAATTATGTTGCTTTTTTTTGTTTCCTTGACACGAGATTTAACATTATTGTTTGCCATTTTAAAACTATTTTTTGATTTGACTCAATTTGCTCTTCTTTCTGATTTAGTGGAGGCTCTATCTGTTTGCCTTATAGGGATAGTTCACCCCAAAAACAAAAATGCATTTTTCCTCTTACTCCAGACCTATTTATCAGTCCAGATTGTTTTAGTGAGTTGCTGATTGTTGGATACCGGCTGTAGAGATGTGTGCCTGTCTTTTGGTGCTCACGGAGCCAAAAAACACATACACACAGTTTGTTTGTTGTTGTTCATGTATATTTTGGCACTTTCAGACCTAAAAGCTGAGTGCTATTTTGTACCATTATACTTCTGAGAGAAGGCAGACATCTCTGCGGACAATATCTTGTAAACTCAAACTTGCACCACAACAACCTAGATTGATAAAAAGCACTACAGGTAAGAGGAAAACTATATTTTTTTTATTTGGGGGTGAATGTCCTGTTTAAAGCAGTCCAGCACATTCCAGAGGAAACTGTACCTGAATACAGACAAAAGAAACAAGTCGAAAGCAACATATGAATTAACGAATAACTACTGCCTTAATCAGTATCCCATATTAGTTTGACAATAATATGTTGTGGATATAGTGTGGTAAATATTTACATGTTACAATTGTGTATTCTTCTCTATATCCTTACTTTATGGCGGCTGAGAGCTCAACACTGCATCTTGAGAAAACACAAATGAGGAAACAGAATCGCTAATTTGACAATGCATGTACGCAGCTTTAAGAGACAAACTGCAAATACAGAAAGAAGAAGAAAGTATAGACTCATTTGTTTTGAGTGTCCTGCACCATATGGTGCCCAGCCCACATGGGCTTACAAGCCGCTGGACAGCAACAACACCTAGGAATATAGAAATGCCTGCAAGTCATACACAACAACAATATACAATCAGTGTTGTGCAAGTTACTTGAAAAGTTTGATCAATTACATGTTAGACATTTCTCATTGAAATGTACTACTTATTATGCAACAACAATAAATTACTTGTTACTTTACTGTTGTTACTCAGAATAGCTCTGTCAAAGCTGCCTTTAAACAACTCCAAAGGCTCAGCACCCACACATCACGTCTTCTGTATTAAACACTTGTGGAAATATAAAACAATGCATAATGGTTCAACAAGCAGCCGGCCTACAAGTGAGGAGGTATTTACAGAACATAAGCAGATACTTTAACAGCACTCTAGAAATCCCATTCTTACAACAAAGCTGCAAGGTTCAAACAACTTCCAGCAACGAACAAAACCCAGGTGACTCTTAAATGTAGGCTTACCAGCGGCAAACATTTCCAAGTGAGCTGAGGAGACACAACATGTAGCTTAATTAAGGTAACCACGGGATCACCGAAAGTCACATCTCACCTCCTTTGGTTGCAGCTAGCTGCTTCTCCAAACCTTGATCCCCTGTGCCAACTCAAAACATCCCAGGCTAATCTCTCGACTAAAACAATAGTACAAAATCACTGCAACACGATGTGATGTGTTGCTGCTGCTCAACTGATTATGTTTCAGACTCAGAATTAAACATTTGGTCCAAAGTGGTGCAACACATTCATTTACGGGAGTAACTAGAGGTGTAAATCACAAGTTCCATCACGATTTGATATGATATTCTTTGGACAATGATGAGATATTTGTTGATACTACAAAGTATGCAACAATAAAATTTTGATTCAATTCAATTCAGGGGGCTGCAGATGCTATGAGACAGTGTCAGTAAATATCCTCCGTGCCTCTTTCTTGGCTCTGTACTATTATCTCCCTGGCCATAGGCTGCTTGCAAGTCAAGTCAATTTTATTTATAAAGCCCATAATCACACAACACGGTTTGCCTCAGAGGGCTTTACAGCCTACGACATCTCTCTGCCCTTAGACACTCACATCACCTAAAGAAAAACTCCCAAAAAGAACCCCTGAAACAGGGGAGAAAAAAATTGGAGGAAACCTCAGGAAGAGCAGCAGAGGATGATGAGAGATCCCTCTTCCAGAACGGACATGCCATGGGAATTTTCAAAATAAAGGCTTATCTTAAAGTTAAAGATACGAATTGCTTATTTCACTTTGTATCAATAATATTGGATTGTTGATCATTTCATCCATATACTGATCCAGACCAATGTATTATTACACCTCTAAGAGATACCTTTTCAGAACAGATTTATAGCCATAGTCAGCATTTAAATCAAATAACATGTTTTCTACAAAAGCAGAACAAAAACTCACATTAAACATATACAACACTAATCATAATCATATATGAGAACAACTCTGTATTATTCTCCACACAATTCTCTTGTTTACTGTTTACATACAGGTTGAAAACCTGGTGATTTAAGGTGGTAGCCTAGCCTAACAAACCCTGTTACCTGCTCATTTATGCTGGCTGTGTCATTTAAATAACCTAGCTTTCAATCACTCCTGTCGGACTTATTATTCTCTAATAAAGAATCAAGAAAACTTTATAGTCTATCACATAGTGACAGGAAATCACCTTTGATTAAAGGCTCAAGAAGTTAACATTCACATCCATGAGACGCGCTTTAAAAAAATACTAAAAGTTCAATACATTATTAAAAGCACGAGTGCAAAGCAGGTTAAAAAGTAGTGTTTATCTGGTCTTAGCCATACTCCCTACAGACTGACAGATGTATCTCTACTAGCCTGGCTCACTGCCAGTCTGCTAACAACAACTTTTACACAGTCTTAAAAACATGACACGGTTTACAGACCACAGTTAAAGTTTTAAAATAACACTCAGCTAACGTTACAGGGGTTGGTCCACATTTAAAATACCGACTCTGAACGACAATTTAAGCTAACCGTTAAAACGTTAGGCAGCCTGTGAACTGCGAGTGCTAATCGTCATTTATGCTAAATGCTAGCGCTAACCGGTTATGCTGATGGCTAGCCGGTCAAATCGTAAGTCCTCCGAGCACATACACATATCCCAGCACTACATGACAACTCAAATTCACAATACTATTTGGGAACAACGCACGATTTTACTGTTTACAGACGTTTATAATGTATTTCACCGCCATAACCGACGCTTCTGTGGTGCTCTTACCTGTGCAAACACAGTCTGCAGAGCTCATCATCTTATCTTCATGCAATATTTCCGCAATCGTTATTGACGGTGAACAAGGATCAATTCAAGCGCACATGTGCACTGACTGATGGCACCGAGATAGTGAAACTATCTGCCGACACTGCATTTCTTCAGCAAAGACTTCGAAACCAAAGCCCCAAAGCCTGGATCCACGTTTACTTCCGGTCAGTTGACATTACAACCGGAAATAGAATTATTTTTAAAATTAATTTATTTTTCTTTTTATGTTGTCAAATTTGAAACGGTCTCTGGTGCTGTCACAGTCACAAAGGATAAAGCAATTTGATGCAGAAATGGGAGGATGCATTTAACACGTGTGTGTTTTCTAAGCCAGTCTTAACCCTTACTGTGTTCATTATAAATGCATTGCTCCTGACATGCTGTTGTGGTAACCCTTTAACACACTTAGCTTACTACAGGTTACAAAGGCAAGTCGACCTTTAAACAAATAAAACCAGATCAGTGGACTCGAGTCACAAATTTGATGATTTCAGACTTGAATTGACAAAATAAAAACAGACTTGCAAATCAACTTGGACTAAAGCATCTGTGACTTCATTTGGACTTGAGACTTTCGACTGAAAATTTTTGATATCTTCCCCCAAGCACAAAGATTTTAAGTATTTTTATTAATCAAAAAGTGTCAATCTGATAGCATCCAGCCACGCTGCAGGAGAGAACGATCCCAAAATTGGTTTTCTTCCCATTCAAAAATTCTGGTCAAAAAACAATGCAGTATACAAAACAAGTCGAAAATTACAGGCAGAGGCATAACAACTTCCAACTTTGTTCAACATTTGAAGTTGCATAAAGAGCAGTAAGTTGAGGCCAATATTACCATAATGGCTAATGTTTAGCTGTCATTACCTCAACAGCTAATGGTACATTGGTATTAGCAAGTACATTTTAAAAAACAAAACAAAACAAATACAAGCTTTTTTAGGACACAAAACTCAAAGTTTAGGATTAAGGACTTGGGACTGTTAGTCTTGAGTTAGGACTTGACTCGGGACTTGCTGTCTTGACTTAAGATTTGAGTGCAAAGACTTGAGACTTACTTGTGGCTTGCGAAAACAATAACTTGGTCCCACTTCTGATTTAAACTGATTAGCACACTAGCAATTGATTTCAGATGTCTGAACCTAAAAGTAAACATATATATATCAGTTTTTGTGTGCCCCGGAAACTTCCATAGCATTGTATTGGACTTTTTTTTTTTTTTTTTTTTTTTTTTGTATTTGCAGTAGGCTTATTTTTTTTAGTTTTACTATATTTCCACAATATTCTTTCCCTGCATCCTTCAGACCTCCAGCGTGGCCACACAAACCTGACCCAGTGCCTGCAGAGCGGTGGACATTTGTTGGCTCTTCATCCATTCCAAGGCTCTCCATTATGGCTCCGGATGACAGATGTAGATACGGCGGTTTTCTCCCCCAGGCTGTAAAGCATGAGGCCTAACCTTCCTCACAGCAGAAGTAATGGTCCACACCTTTAATTGTCGTGGGCTGTTCATCTTCACTAACAATAGCAGTAAGCAATGGGTCTGGGAAAGAAAGGCAGTCGTGTCTGACAAAGGAAGTGATTTAGTTCTGGAGGCAATTCGTAAGCGGGCGTTGCAGGAGCAGCAGTAATGTGCCGAGAGAAAGATCATATGGGGTAAGAGGCATAGCAGACACAATAGTGGCGCAAAGCAACGTCAGATTTTTTTCCCCCCCTTTCCATTGCAAAGATTTATCTGAAAATAAGAGGCAGTAAAATATATATTGTGTGTGTCCTTCAAGGGGAGGGAGAGCTTGTGTTATTGAAGTGGACATGATGCTTTCTGAATTATGGATGTTGCAAAGGCTTAGAAAGTGAGTTGGACAAGAGCAACTTTATCGTCACGGCTGTATCAGTCAGAAAACAAACAACACATCTCATTTAAAGGATCGGTCTGTTTGTGTAGGTGATCTTCGGGTTTTGATTCCCCCCTCATTATCCCATTTGATGTCAAAACATCATCTGATGTTCAACTTTCAAAAGTCTGCTTTTAGCTCTGTATTTCTTTATTCTGCCCAGCCTTCAAAAGAGGCAAAACTGCAGTGAAAAAATGTGCAACTGATGGGTCACTAGTTTACTGTCAGTATTAGACACGTAAAATAGGGAATAGACAAGTGTTGTTACCAAATTAAAGCATGTTCCCTGGGAAAGTTGAGGCCCATTAAAATGATAGATTGCATGGTGTATGCAAAGGGATGCTTTACACCCACAAAACAGTCTAATTGCATTCATTCCTGTAAGAAGTCCACAAATGTTGAATCTAGATTCTCAGGCGTATTGGCAGCAAGCTGCTAGACAGCAGATGACTAGCTTCAAACGAGTAGCGAGGGGGAGGGATGCAAAATCTTGACAAACAGTGAGAGCCAGTGTCCACATCATCTCTCGCCCCTGACAGGCTTCCCCATGCATGAATTCAAAGCTGGTAAAACCATGGCTGGATTCATTTTGATCTGACATCCATCATGTAGATCAGTGTTGTGGCGTCGCTGTACTGTGTCCACGATAAGATGTTTTGGCAATCGGCCCATGACATCTGTTAGAGTCAGTCAAGAGAAACTGGGACCAATTTGGCATTTCTGTCACAAGTTATTGTTGGCGTTTTGGCTTTGAGCACTATTCATGCCTATTATAATAGTCACACAAAAACAATCCTGAATGTAATTACAATGTCTAAACTGAATAAAACAAAAACATATGTAAGCCACTGTATAGGAAGCTAATCATATTCATTCATGATCATTTTTGAGGGTGCAATTTAAGCTGCCGTTGCATCAGATTGTGTGATTCTATAATGTCTTCCTGTATGTTTCCCCCAAATCTCTGCTGTTTCTTTACCCTGGAGAGGATTTGCAAATTGGAAAAATGTGAGGGGCTGCAGATTTTGTTCTCCTTTTATTTGTCTGAAGGAACTAGAAGAAAAAAAACTTGCAGCCAGTAGCCTTGAGGTAAATGGGTGTTGTGTACTAGTTTAAAACCATTAAGAAATAAACTACATGGTTCTGCAATATTAATGATGATATGAGATGCGGACTAGATGCGTGTCTGAAGAGACGGGGCTCTTTGATGGTTACTGTGAAAAAAAAAAACAGCGCTGCTACTCTTTATTCTCTTAATATCATAGGTGTGCATTCCAGGGGGATACCACATTCACCTAAAAAGTTCTTACCTGTATTTTAGATTTATAGTAGAGCAAGTGTAAATGCTTTAATGTTCAAAAAACATTTTGTTTTTCCTATATTGTCTGCCTGAACATACCTGTATTCACCCTCTGTATGAACTGCTCTGTCTTAGTGCCTGTCTCTTTAAGCCCCCCTACCAAAAAAGCCCAGTCTGCTCGGATTGGTCAGAGATTCTTGGTCTTCAAGATGTTCACTCTCAGCATCTCTGCATCTCTGCATCGTCATTGCAGTTGAGGGAATGACTGTTACGGCATGGTAGCAGCACTTTCTATTTTTATAGAAGGTTTTACTGGGATTGCATTGCTAGGCAAGCATTAATGTATCAAGAGACCTGAAAACAGCATTTAACGTGGGGAACCATTTATAGACCGAATCAAGATGTGTATTCACGATAACTTACAGGCAGAAAAATGCTGCGTCATGTACATGTAATCAAACAGCTCTGAGCAAACTCTGCCTTCATTGATTAGTTTCAAACCACCTAAAAAGGCCCACCTAAAGGAATCAATATCAGTATAAGTATCCGCTATATTTAGAATATTTTCATTGTTTTACCTTGCTGTAAGACAGCCTTTACCGTCAGAAATTTGAAGCTGTTACATAAAAAACATCAGATTGCATTAAGACTTCACTTCACTAAATGGTGGAGTTGCTGGTTTGCCAGTGCCTCAATCAGCTATTGTGTAAGGTAAAATGGAGCAAACAGTCAAATAGAGACTGAGTGATCAATTGATCGATCAATTGATCAATTGATTGATTTTAACAGGGATAAAATGTTTTTGCTGCAGCCTCATCCACAGCAGTACATTGCTTAGCTCAGCTTAGCGTGTCAGTGTTGTGTTAAAGACTGTTTTCAAGTCGATACCTAGACCTGACCCAAACCTTCAAAGAGACTGTACTTTCTTATCAGAGGAGGGGGGTAGCTGGTGTGTGACTTTTTATTTTTCATCTTGACCTTCCCTGAAGCTATAAATGTTTTTTTTTACTTCTAACAATCAATCCCTCCCTCCACCATAAATAATTTTTTTTTCACACCAAATGTAGATTGTATTGGAGCAGGTGCAACAAGCAAACATCTCAGGCATTAGTTATTGACAAAACAAACATCTATTTTCTTAAGCAAAATGCAAATCCTCCTTAAAAAGTATGTCAGTAACTTTTTTTTCTTCTGTTTTTACAGTTCTTGGCTATGATAAATTGTGTGATTTTGCAGTTTTAAAAAAAACATGCCTTTCAAACTCGCTAGCTGGATTTGGGGTCCAGAGGTTATTTAAAATAAATACAAAATACCACAACTTTTGTGTCCCTCACCTAAGCAAAAAACAAAACCACAAAGGAAAAAAATTAAGCACTAGGGAGGGCCCCAGTGCTTAATTTGAAAAAAAAAAAATGCCTTACCTGTTTTGCACCACCCCTTCCTTCCTCATAAGTAACGAACAGTCCGTAACCCTAACAATTGAGGGAGACGGAGAAGGTGGGAACACATTTCGATGGGAATAGACACGTCCACACTGGTTGGAAATCTTTTTTTTCTAATTTTTTTCTTTTAACAATATGGGATCTTTAAAGTAGCAAAAGACTTTTATTTTGACAAAATTAAAGAAATACAACCATTAACTGATGCAGAAAAAAGCACAAATTGGTGCATGAAAATTCACCAGAGTGCTTGAAATCGAGCGTTAGATGCTCAAAGTTTTCTTGTTGAGAACCCTCAAACACCCCGTCTCATACATCCTACTGCCAGTGTTGACACAAAACTTCTGCCCGTGGCTAATACTGACAGCGATATTTAACCATGCAGTGATTTAGTTAAGAGCAGTGTCCAAACCTGCTTAAAAATCAAGTCTCATGGCTGCGTTATAGAATTACTGATAAGCCGCTCGCAGTATTCCTGTACCAGCTTGTATGGCTCAAGCATGGCGGCATGTGTGTGGAAGGCGTTAGGCAGATGGGATGTGTCTGATATCTCTCACTCAACATAATGAGACGAGAATGCGCTTCACCAATCTTAGGGCCCGTATGATGGCAAGAGACACAGTGCCCACTCATATGGGAGGGATCTTTCCCCTCTTCAAAGATAATGAGATGACAATGTATTCAACTATCATTAGATAGAGACAGGGTTTGGTGGTGGTGGGGGGGGGGGGGGGGGGGGGCACTGGGGGAGACATTTTCCAGCACTTTTTTGCAGCCCTTGTTCTGGCAAGAAGCACTTGTCTGCAGCCTTTGATCAGACAAGAAAAGCAACTGTCATTCTTTGTATCGGCGCCGGACTCATGAAAGCGTAGCTAACTACTTTATCAGCATCAGTGTCACTGAGAGGCTATAGTTTGTACTGTAGTTCCCCAAGCAGGAGATTTCTCAGGTTCACCAAACAGGAACACACATCTCTGTGGTGACTGTCCTGCTGCCCCATGTGGTATGCTTAAATCTTTTTTCTCTCTCTGAATTCTGTCGCTTGACAAAAAAAAATCGCCGCAGTATAAAATCAATTTGCCGTCACCTGGGAAGAGAAGACGCAACATTTTGCCTGACATGGCACTCCATTGCAAGATGTCAAACGTGCCATGTTAACAGGCTTATTTAAGCAGGCTTGACGAGACAATCTTATTCTAAGTTGACAGTTTGTTGTGGCACTTGTAGAGGGATCCATCTTGTCTTTTGTCCCCGTGGTGAAGATGATCCCTCGCACGCTGTTTTTTTTTATTCTGTCTTTCTTAGAACACTGTGTTTTGACAAATAAACCATCCAAATCCTTTTTTTTCCTCAGGCATTCTTCAGTGAGCATTAGGCCAACTGATCTGCACTGAAGTTCTGAGACTGTATTTTGACAGCAAACAATTATGCAGCGTTATCATTTATCTGGCAGAAGAAAATGTGTTTGGTGAAATCCAACAATCTGTGCCTGTAAAGTGTTATTTTTGTAATGCAATGATTTGCAACTGACAAAAACTTTTAATCTTAATATATCATATGTTATATAAGAAAGCAACCTTGTACGTTCATTTCTTCACAACTAACAATCAATACGGTACAATGTTTGCAACACACGCTGTGCTGTTGCATCTTTCTCTCATCACTTTCCATCTCTGTTCACTGTCACACACAAAAAAAGAGAATAACATACGAGGGAGAGCTGCTCTCTCACTCCTAAAAAAAACATATCAAACAAAGGCTAGGAGCAGAGCTCAAAAATAGAACAAACTGTCTACATTTGTCACACTATTATGAGAGATTGTTCAAACTTTTGTGACGCCAAAATCCCTTTAAAACCTGACAAATCATGTCTCAAGTCAGGACTCATCATCGTCTCCGTGCTTCCCCTTAAAACTCAGCAAGATGCTCATTTGAAAGTAAGAGAAGGAGACGCCTTAACATCCAATTTCCCAACATTTCATCATCGTGTCTCAATAATTATGCAGGGTTATTAGCTCAAGTATTTGTCCTTGGCATTCTTAATGCCGGCTGACATTTATTATGAACAGTAATGGTATTGGAGATCTTTGATTTGCCGTTTGCGGTGGTTAAGTGTGGTTCGGCATGTTCTCTGCAGTGCAACAGCACCCTCTCTTGATAATTTATGATACGATTACATCACCATGAAGGAGCATACAGCATGTGCGTGTGTGGAATATACTAGAACAATAAGATGAACAAAGATGAACAATCAGTGACAACGCCAAAATGTGTGCATGCAAATTTAATCACTTTGTTTTCATATCTTTATTACAAAGTCCCTGAAGTAGGAGTTGACACTACATTTGTGGGGCCCCTGTGGTCAACCCCCCCCCCCCAAAAAAGCCTCTCAAATCCCAAAACCCATCATCTCAAATCATCTGTTTCTTTTTGTCTCTATGTCCTACTTTGTTGTGTGTCTGTCTTTAGTTATTCACTCATTCATTACATTGGGATTTGGCCTGTTATCTGATGTGAATACTTTACTTGACTTTAAATACAGTGATAATCTCAATATATCATTGAAGGTGACTCAAATATAGTTTTACTTAGCAGACACATTAAGTACTTAGAATTAAATTTAAGTAGGAAATAAGGTTCCTCTTGTGTAATAATGTGTTTTATTAAATGCAGATCATGTAAAATACCTAAAATGGTTCAATTAGAGGATTCTAAGAATAATTCTAATAGGATTTTTATATCAGCTTCCTCGACTTCAGGTAGCTTTGAGTTAAGTCAGTGCTGCATCATCTTACCTCTAAAATATCAGTGAATTTTATTACTCGGGAGTTCCAGCAAAAAATGTAGCAACAGTAAAATTACTCGAGTGAAACTATATTTATTGCCATTGTTATATTTTACTGTGACAAAACACAGGGTGTCAGGTATCGGAAACTTATATTCAATGATTTTTAAGACCTTTTCAAGATCATTTTTTAACTAAATTTCAGATGAATTTTTGGACAGATCATCTTTTTCTTATTCAAGCATTGTATATAAAGCTCTAGCATACATGTGGTAACCTGTAGAGGTGGGTTTTATGGTCATTAGAATGAGTTAGGTTAATCTACATTTTTATATTTCAACAGGTTTTTCACTTCAACAGGTAAGTACAACATTAAAGTAAAAAGACAGCATTAGGTTCACTTGTGGATTTGAAGATAGGTATCATCAGTGTCTGATTAACTTGATTCATTTTGGCAAAAATAAAAATAAATGAGGAGACTTGCAGATGCCCCGATAAAGCACTTTTTTTTTCTATATCCCTCTCTGGAAACTGATAACTTTGAGATAATGTTTTTCTTTTATCATGCGTTTAGATCACTGTTTGTTTTTGAACTGTGGTTGCCAAACTACGGGTGGCAACTCAACTGAGTCGGCAAAGCAGTTTAGTCTAACAGATGTGGAATTTAAGATGCAATACTGAGCTAACCCTCAGGAGTAGAATATAATGTTACACATTTGCAACAATCATATCCATTGCTGGGACAAATTGAATAAAGCTATTTTCATCACTATGGGCTCATGTTTCTACAGCCATTACACTATGCCTTTGAATTAATTGGACAGAGATATATAGAGATAAATATTCTACATGCTGGGGCTTTCAGTAATATTATACTCTGAAGAGGTGAACTCAGGTGAAAGCTATTATCCTTTATTGATCTCCATTATGAGATCTGACAGGAGGAGATGCAGATAAACAAAAATAGAAAGTTGGAGAAGGAGATTTATCTTCACATCAGCTGAGATAGTGCAAAAAGGGCTGTACCTCAAAATGAAAAAAGATAAAGGTGTGTGATATTTTGTGTATTTGGGAAGAGAATTAAAACTGCCCATGTGAGCACATAAGGCAGTATTCTGTGCACAAAAACCATCAAAATCTAACCAAACAAGCAGGAGGAGGATTGGGTAGGGGGACCTTGAAACTATTTGGAGGGTAAACAATGAAAAAACACAAAAGCAAGCAGCAGCAGTTGGTCCGCAGTCTGTCGAGTGAAATCAACAAACATGCTTGCTTGATTTAAAAAGTGGGTGCCGCAATGAGAAGAACGCTGAGGTTAATGCCGACATCAAAGTAGTTTCCAAGTCTGTTTAGTCAAAGAATCAGTTTGGTTTACTTTTAGGAGAACAACAAGAGGAATCAAAATCTGCCTGCCGAGGGGCCACAATCAGCCAGAAACATGGATTTGAACGTGCAGAGAAGACTGAAGTTGTTTTATTTATAGGTTTGCATGCTGTACAAAATTATGATAAAAACTAACATTTGGCCCCAAAAACATGTCATAATTACAGTTACAAATTGTTCTCATTGTGACAAAGTTACTAATGTTGACCTTTTATGAGCAGAACAACCAACTACGAACCTAAAAATTCGAATCACAGTCACATCAGTGAAGTGCTTTCGAGATCAGGTTTCCGAGTGCTGCTCATAAGACTCAGATAGCTGGTTTAGGTGCACGTGGTGCCACTTTGCTATAGTTTGCTGATTCTTCTGGGTTAATCCAATGCTTGTGTTGTAAATAATAAGATCATATATGACCTAAAAGGCATCTTCTTAAAAGTACAGAACAGTGATCTTAATATACAGTACTGTATAAATCAAATAAAAGATTTGCTCAGCCAGCATGCCCAGAAATAAAGACAAAAGAATATCTATTGTGACCAGAGTGCACTGGTTTAGGCATGATTCTATCAACACAAATGTAGTTTCAGAAAGTTCACAAAATAATCTGTACAGCAATGTGAAATATCAATATGATATATTTTCTGTAATTCACAATTTTGTAAACTTTTATTTAAAGGTCCAGTGTGCAAGATTTAGGGGGATTTAGAGGCATCCAGGGTTAGGGTTGCAGACTACAACCAGCTTAAAATTCTCCTGGTTAGAAATCCTTCAGTGCTCATTGTTCAGGAGGTTTTTTTTTTTACCAGGAGACACATTATCTGCAGAGGTCTCTTCCCCTCCAAAACAAATGGTCCAGGTTAAAATCTGTAAAAACACTAAATAAAGAGTTGTCACGTTACTGACCTGTGTTTCGCCATGCTGTTTGGCATGTTGGACACAGGCCACTCCCAGCACCCTGCTAATTGGTGCTAGCTCTTTTTCTCTGATAACTGAAGATTCAGACCACACATTATCCACAGAGGTTCTCCTTGACTCAAAAACAAACTGACCAGGTTTAGTTTAGTTTCATTTAGGATCCCCAGAAGCTGCAGCATAGCTGCCACTATTATTCCTGGGCTCCAGTACTTAATTATAACATTTACTGTGCATAACAGTAAAGACAAAATAAGACAGGTGATTTAAAACGGTAAAAACACTGAATAAAGCAGTTTCATATTGAAATAATACATGTTTTTTCCAATGCTGCCTGTTGCGGAGGAGCTGCTAACTACAGTGGCTGACGCTAAAACACTAAAATAAGAATGGCCCTACCTGGAGCCAGTGTTTAGTTGGTCCCTTCTGTGCTACTGGAGAAACATGGCGACCTCTGTAGGTGAGGACCCGCTCCCTATGTGGTTTGAAGAGCTCATTCTTAGGTAACAAAATCACAGCCAATATATTCCCTAAATCTTACACATTGGACCTTTAATTTATAACAATACGTCTAAGACAAGCAAATGACTTTGGTGTTCTGTAGCTACAGGCTCAATAAAAAACAGAAAAGAAATGTCCAAATATATTATTCAGCGATATAAGTTTGATTTCATTCGTGTTCTTCAAACTAGCCTCATCACCCTCAGTGTTCACGGTGGTCATCTTCGCAAAGAAAACTGTTCAGACCACCCACTGAGAAAAGACACAGGTACTTGGTATCATTTATGTATCATAACAACTTTCATTTGAGTGGCTATAAAGTGAAATATAAACCCCAAAATAGACTGTATCATGTGATGGCACCGATAAGAAAAGTCTCTGTAAAGATGTAAACTAACCTGCAGGGTCTTTTTCTCAAAACTTTTACATTTAATCTTACTGACAAACACAGGACATTTCATAAAACTAGTATAACAAAGCAGTACAACAAAGGCTTGGCACTTGCTACAGCTTAGCCAAGTCTATGAAAATTCTTGATCGTTTGAGAATGTGGAGAATGTGCAGTGCATTCCAGTTTCTGAATAAGTCCTCCCCAGTGGGCAGGCATGTCCACTAATGATAGAAACAATGGTTTATGGGCAAGGCTCTGTCTGTGTTCCCCTCTGAAAAATGTGGACAGCCGAGTCAAAGAAGAAGAAGGAGGAAAAAAAACACGACTCTCAAAGGATATGTCCTTGATCCGTTGTTTTGTTTGTCCACTCTTCTTCTTCGCCGCTCTCTCATTTGTTTCCCATGCTGTCGTGAGACAAAACGCTCAAGGCAATTTCACCACCACCACGCAGGCGCCTGCCCTGCCAATGTTGAGAGGGACCTCCTACAGGACGACAGAGAGGTTAACATGCAGCCTCTCATCTGAGACGGACTTCAAAAAGAATCCTATTTTACTTCATGCCGATAAGAGGGTTACAGAAGCAAGATTGGAAAAACATATTGCAACAAAAAAGGAAAGAAAGCTATAAAATATTGATAGGATTCAGGGACTTCAGCGGATTTATGTTCCTGACGGGTTTTAACTGGAACCCTGAAGTTACATTAGGACCTGGATATTTCTAGCAAATATCTCGTTTTTGATTAGATTTTTGATGAATAATTAATTGATAAATAGTAATTGATAATCAGCAATGTGTATATGATGATGACTGCGTGGGTAAAGGCATTCAACAGAACAGCTAGATGAGTCTGCTAAGATTGAAAATGACATGACATAACTGTAATGAAGCCTTTAAAACCAGAAAAAGACTTCAAATATCCAAAAATCTAAGACGACATCTCGACTCATATCACAATATCTATATAACATTGATATATTGCCTAGCCTTATGTTACATGTAACAAATTCTGGCAAAAAAAGCTTTACCTTTAGCTTAAGCATCTAAAATGTCAAAAGTTCCCTATTTTTATCTATACCTAAAAAAATAACTCTAAGTGCACTTTGTTGTGTAACTGTTATGAATATGTTCTGGTCGATGTGATTACCTCAGTCCACTCATTGTTCTGAGCATCGTAGGACTCGACAGTGTTCAGATATGACTGGCCATCGTATCCACCCACGGCATAAAGCCTGTCACCCAGCAGGCAAACACCCACTGCATCCCGGGGAA
The DNA here is from genome assembly GCF_008729295.1 of Plectropomus leopardus. Classification (NCBI taxonomy): domain Eukaryota; kingdom Metazoa; phylum Chordata; class Actinopteri; order Perciformes; family Serranidae; genus Plectropomus; species Plectropomus leopardus. The sequence continues at coordinate 18,678,883 of NC_056471.1, read as the reverse complement.
CACTGAGGGAGGACACAGTGGTCCACGTGTCCGTCTTTGGGTCATACCTGTAAGTTTTGGATAGTTTTTGCATAATGGATGAAAAATATTTTATCAAATCAGCATGAATCTGACAAGGTGAACAGTGTCCCGACTCCACTGAGACATCCGTATGTCTGCATTTTAATGACTGAATGGTAACCGGTGGCAACTCCTTTTAGCACATATAGAGAAACAGATTGAAACTTAAAGGGACAGTTTATGCCAAAATGAAAAATACATATTTTCTCTCTAACCTGTAGTGCTATTTAACAATCTAGATTGTTGTGGTTTGCTGAGATTTGAAGATATCAATGACAGAGATGTCGGCCTTCACTCAAACATAATGGATCTGTGCAATGATACAGTTAGGAGGTATAGTTCAGTAAAAACAAAAAAGAAGTTCCTGCATGAAACTGCTCACAAAAAGGTCTGTAGATTATCCTAAGTGGGTCATGATTTCTGGAATGAGACATTGCTGTTGACTTTTAAATTACTTTTTTTTTTTCTCTTTTTTTTTTTTGCTCATGGAGCATCACAAGCCAAGTGACATATAGATCCGTTATACTGGAGAGCAGGCAGACATCTCTAAGGCTGATATCTCCAACACTCAGGAATCCACACCAAAACAATCTAGATTTATAAATAGTGCTAAATAATAATAATGATAACTTTATTTATATAGCACCTTTAAAAACAGAGTTTACAAAGTGCAAAAGGGGTTACTTGCAGAAGAACATAATAATGTGAGCCAACAATAATACCAACTAAGGCCAGAAAATTACAGAGCAAAAACAACAACAACAAGCCATACCAATAAGAGTAAATGCTGTTCGAAGAATATTAGCGGTGAACACAGAAATAATATTACTGATAGTAGAAATAAACACAATCGGGGCAGAATAAAGAATAAAAAGTCAAAAGATAAAATAAAATATGAGCTAAAATAGATGAAATAATAAATAAATAAATATTTTTTAAAACTGACGACATGACATAAAAGCAAGTATATAAAAGTGGGTTTTAAGAGGTGATTTAAAATAGGTCACTAAAGAAATAAGGGAAAATCTAAATTTTGAAATTTGGGGTGATTTGTACTTTTTAAAAAAAAAAAACCTTGAGTCTTGCTCCCAAAGATTTTGATACAATCACTCTAAATTTACTTTGGGACAACTCGCTACATCTGTTAGGAATAAAGAAACATTATCATCATGAAGGGGCGCTGCTACCAAGACCTATCACTTGTTGGGGGAAAGATTGTGTAACTCTTTCATAAAAGTTTTTTAAAAATACATCGGGCAGTGGACATCTCCTTAAGACTGGACATCATGTCTTTCTCTCTTTTAGTATTTTGTCATATGGATTACTGTAATCTTACTGTATCGATCTGTTTTGTACATACGACTTCTATTGCATGTCTGTCCTGGAAGAGGATTCCCCCCAAGTTGCACTTCCTGAGGTTTTTAATTTTTCCTTTCCTCAGTTTGTTTGGGAGGAGCTTTTCCTCATCTGCTCTGAGGATCCAAGAACAGAGGGATGCTGAACGTTGCAAAGCCCTCTGAGGCAAACTGTTATTTGTGATGTTGGGCTTTATAAAGAAAACAGAATTTAATTGAACTAAATACAATGTACAAAAAAATGGGCACTTGGTTTATCCATCTGAAAATAGTGCACAGATGGCATCAGACATCACAAAATTACATAAGTGGGAATTGATAACAATGGACTCTTGGTTAAAATGCAAAGAGGCATATATACTCTGTGCATGTCCAGTACTTAGACACTGGTCGATTAATATCCAACAGGTTATTTTCAAATTACTAAACATGAAATTCCAAGTCTCTGCTGTTTATTTAACTGTATATTTTGGCTCAACTTTGGTACTCTAGGATTATGACATGTCCTCATTTTAAAAGAAAATGAGTATTTTGGCTTTTACAACAGTTAAATTATCATTATCATGTTATTTATGCTTGCACTGCTTTGCTAAAACTGTTAGCAAAATTTAGAGGTCAGTCTTGGAGTAGGTGCCAGTGTGTGTTTGTTTGGGTTTTTTAATTATTTTTTTAAAATTATTCATCCTGCTTATTTTGTGCATGTGTATATAGAAGCCATTTCCAATAGATCTCCTGTTCAGTGGAGTGGTTCTTGTGCCCTTGTTTTAACTTTATATAAAATGTTGAATATATCAAAAAGTTGTCTCCTGAACAGCAGCTGGCAGCCTCTGGGTCCACAGAGAGCTCGGCTCGATACAGAGGAGGCACAAAAAAAACAGCTTAGAGGAGAAAAGTGAAGACATATTATATGATTTTCTTTCAATGAATTCTGGGTGTTAAAGTAATATATGTTTACAAATTAAGTCATGTCTTGCTAAGACTTGTTTAAAGCTTCCTCGCGCAGTTTTTGTATTCGTTTTAGGTTAATAAGGTCAAATAATGATGTGACAGAAATTGATCTGCAATTAGGAAATTTTGTATTCTGAATATTTTAACATCAGATGCAACTACAGTACCAATAACACTGTTTGATAATAAGCAAAACAGCCATAATGTCAGAAAACTTAGTGGAAAAAGTATTGCGATATTTTACTTGAGTAAAAGAAGCAATACTAAAGGGATACTGTTACAAGTAAGTCCAGTACTAAAATTCAAAAAGTATAAAAGTATTATCAATTAACAAGCAATTATGATGTCCTGCTGTTGTGTTTGTGTGCTCTTTAGTTAACCTATCTTTTAATTGCTCTGATATTTAAGTGTTGTGATACTGAGGGCAGTTACTGGTTGATGTATTCCTGAAAGTTTGGTTGAAAATATTTTTTAAAAATTGGTAGAAAAAAAAAAAAGGATCAACATTAAAATACACTGAAAGTGTGAAAAGAAAAAAATACTCATTATGCAGAATGGCCAATTTCAGATTCATATATATTAATTACTGAATTATAATTAGTGAAACATTAATATGTTCATCACTTTAAATGTTGCAGTTTGTTAGGGGGGGGGTCATTGTAATTACTCTGCTGGGCAATTTAATCTATAATAATAAATCATCATTTATTAGTTTATGGTGTTTTAGTGAAGCAAAAAAGTACAATATTAGATCCCAAAATATGGAGCAGAATAAGTATAAAGTATTACACAACAGAAATACTCATATGAAGTACAAGTACCTGAAAAGTGTACTTAAGTACAGTACTTGACTTTGTTACATTCCACCACAGGCACTAGCAAGTACCAATATACTCACAATTATTTGACATTATACTGTATGTTGTGCTGTGTTATACAGCAGCACAGAGGTGGAACCAATTGCAGTTTTTAAATCCAAACTGAAAACTTTATTATCCGCGGTCGCTTTTAACTCATTGTGTTTTAAACCAAAGGTCTTATTATCATTATATTATTTTAAATTGTTTACTTCATTTTTGATTTTTGTTGTTGTATCTCTGTCTCTCTCTCTTACTTAATTGTAGAGTTTTCAATTTGAAATGTGATTGTGTTTAATGTCAAAACAAATTAATTGTTTTGTGTTATGTTGCATTCTCTGTACTTCTTACAGCACTTCTAATCTACCTCGTATGAAATGTGCTCTAAAAACATAACTGCCTTGCCTTGTGCGTAGTTTTGTACATAGAAAAGACTCCATGCAAACTTCCAGTGCATCAAATATTTTGCATCTAACAGTTAAAATACTCCATCTAATCTTGGAGACTTCTATACTAATATAAGAGGCGAACTGACTGGAAAAAGCTCCCTACAAATGAGCCACAATGTTTTCCAGAAGTAAAATCACTGTTTTGACCACCACTGAAGTGCAGTCACATTGACTAAACTCAGAAAATATGAGGAAGCTGACGGGATGTATGCTTACATTTATAATGAATGTTTGGGAAAGTACTAAGATGTTGAAATTAAACATTATATGGTGGAAATATCTGTGCTTCCAAGTCACAAAACATAGTTATATTTATTTGACATAAATACTAAGGTGGAAGCAGCATCAGATTCTTTACCTTTAAATACACAAATAATGGAAAGTACATAAAAATTTAGTGTAGTTTGTGGTCAAAAATGGGAAAAGATATTCTTAGCAGTGAATCAAAGCTGAAGGTGCTCCACCGTGAGATACATCAGATTCAGATACAGGAGGATATTGCAGCCACCAGATGGTGCCAGATACTATAAAATAAAACCATGTGTGGAAACTATGATCTCTTCAAGTGAGTATCATATTAGTACACTACAGAAAAGTCTCAAAATGCAGAAACAGGGTGTGGATCAAGAGTAGTGTCTCCCTTTTGTTCTCATAGCGTTGTCCCTACCCACAGCTGCAATCCAAAACCACTTATGCAACATTTTTGTGTTTATTCCAGAGAAGAAGCGTTTACCGACCTTTCAACACAATCAGAGAGTCTGGAACAATGGTTGGAGGCCGGGGCGTCGTGTCCGCCTACAGCATACAGGAAGTTGTTGTACGTTGCCACACCCACTCCTCCTCGCCTCTTGGCCATGGGAGCACACATGCTCCACTTGTTGGTGTGCGGATCGAAGCACTCCATCGACCTCAGACACGAGCTGCCATCTCGGCCACCCACTGCAAACAATCTAAGAAATTAAACAAAATGGGTTCAAAATCTCAAAGATCTGACGTGTATGTACAGCACTACTGGATCTGGCAGCTCACATCATTTGTCAGATGTTTGCAGAAATAATGACAGAGCAGTGATAATGTGACAGATTTTGTGAGATACAGCAGTGAGCAGTGGATAGCATTTTTCAAAGGCCCTTTCCTTGAGAGTGTTCTCTCCCAGAATGATCACACCAGCGTTTTAAGTGCTTGTAGCGCACCGGCCCGACAGCAAGAAAGTAGAGACTAGGGAAACAGTTTCCATGTTGTCTATTTTTGACCTAGATGCAGCAGAAATAACTCAGCATCGACTTTAACACTGAATGCTGGATGTAGCCGAGCAGCAGCCTCTTTCCTCCTTCGGCACACAAACATATTTAAATTAGGCTGAGAGCCGGCCTGTTCTTTGCTTAATTTACTTTCAAGTAGTGTTGTTAGGCATTTAATACATACAAATACACAAAGCGGTTTGCTTTTATAGAGTCTAGATTACTCTGTATAAATTACCACACTGATCATAACAGCCTCTGCTGTGAGCTGCTGACTACCGCAGCCACGTTGGAATTTGTCTCACACAGACCACAAAGGTCGATTCTGCATTCAAGAGGTATAATGTTGTCAAACTATTACTGCACTAATGCTGCACTTCAGCTTTTCCTGGACCAGTGCACAGTGAGTTACATAACCATGCCTGTGTTATTGCATGCTCCATTCCAAATTACGTATTACGTTACTGCTGACCATTTTCAAAAGCAAATTTTGGAATTTTTTGTGTTTATTCATTTCAGTGCAGTTTGCAGATCAGCCTTCAGACAATTTAATGGTGGGCAGAAGCATAATCTCTGCCTTAGCTTTTTGTCAAAGTCACATTGTTTTTGCATGAAAACAACAGATGGCTTTTAAATGCAGGCATGATGTTCTTCCTTTAAGCCTATAAACAAGGTGATCTTTACTGCTTTTTTGCTCTGATCTGACTCTTTTGAGTCCTGATACCAATATCGAGTACCCATCTGATCCCACTGTTCAGTTTTTAAGCTGTATGCTTCACATGTGGAAGTGATTAGCTCGTTGTTTTATTTGTAAGGCAACATCAGGTTTGATTTAGAGATTATTTTCCTAACTTTGTAAAACACAATGTAACCAATAAATACATAGATACATGTTTTCTGAATTAATATTTATCATTAAAATAATATATTGTGCACCAGCTACTTGGTATTGTTTGGTTTTTTTTTTAACTGAAATTTCAATTCAAGTGGAATCGTTTGTTAATGCAGCAACAAACTGGTCAAAAATTAAACAGGAATAAAAAAATACAACTGCATAAAATGGGAAAAACATGCAAACATTAAATCACAATTAATTCACATATTAGTGCAAATAAACTTTCTAAATAAACAGGAATCAAATTCTTTGAAACAGTTAGTGCAAATAGGAATTTAAATTCCAATATAAAACAAAACAGCAGGTAAAACAGAGGATTGAACTGTTTAGATTGGCCCCATTGTCACAAATACCTGATCCAACTATTTGAGTCAGCTTCAGCCTGGTACCAGTACCGGATTTGTGCATCCCCAATTTAAACACTGTAATAATCGACTTCTCTACATTAAAAATGCAAAAACATTTAATGCTACAGTTGGTAACATCCATGAAAATATGTTTGTATCATATTTGCTCAAACTTTCATTATATTCTTAAGGAGGACATGAAACTGATAGTCTTAAAAAAATCCTGTCCCTTTTCTTCATATGGCTTCAGACACACACACACACACACACACACACACACACACACACACACACACACAAAAGCGCGGAGGAGTCTGTAACACAGCTGTCAATCAATCACTACTTGCGATCAAACCATCAAACTTGGCAGCGTTGATCAAATGTGAATCAAAATTCTGACACTGAATTTCCAAATCATCACCTCAGAAGTTTTCAGACACATATTTTAGTGTACTGTTTAGCTGTATAATGAGAAACCTTATGACTTTGTGTTCAATACAGTCGACTGAAGTACCGCCGTACAGCCACTGTAGTTTATGTTCTCGGGCAGCAAGGCCCTTCAAAGTGCTACAAAGTAATAAAAAGGGCAGAGGAAGGTGATTTATCAGATTATCTATCTCATTTAGTTCTGTATACATACAGTGAAAAAAAATCTGAAAAAATATTTTTCATATAAAGTTACCAACTGTATCTTTAAGACAGACAGGGCCCTTTCAAAATCATGGACTAACACTGGCATTCCTTTTTTTTTTTATTGTGCATTGCCTGTTCTTGTCTGCCTCCTTCGTGTCAGTTGTGGCTTTACCCAACCTTGGCCTCAGGCCCCATGATATTTCAAAACAGCAGAAATACAACAACAAACTTTGCCTCAAAGTGTAAGGTTACACATTTTTAGCAATAAAATGTCACTGGGTCTATAGGTTTCGATAAAGCAACTTACTTTCCATTGAGAGCTGTGACTCCCATGGTGCTCCGCGGCGTTGACATACTGGCCACGTAGTTCCACTGTCTGGCCTGCGGGTCCCAGCGCTCCACTGTGTTGAGGTAGCTCCAGCCGTCGTGACCTCCCACAGCATACATGGGGCCCTCCAGCACAGCGATACCTACACAAATAGAAACAAGAGATACAGAAAGGTGATTTTGGAAAAAAGAAAGAGAATATTTTCCCTTTAGATCATTTCAAAAGTACTTTGCCCATCTAAATGATCATTTGTACATTATTTTTATTTAAATTTCTGTATTATTTTTAAATGTTTTATTTTGCCCTCTGATTCTTATAATCTGTATACTTTATTGCTGTTTTTTATGCCTTCATGCATCTGATTTTATCTCCCTGTGAAGCACTTTGAGCTGCATTCCATGTATGAAAGGTGCTATACAAGTAAAACATTATTATTATTATTATTATTATTATTATTATTATAATTTCTCACCCTGTGTTATGTTGAATTCCTAAAGAAAACTGCTTTTCTCGTATGCCTCCAAAGTGAACAAATAATCTAAAAATGAAGAAAATTCTTAATAAACTGAATTCATAAGGGTCCACGCTTACAAATAGCATAACTACATCAAAAAATCACTTACAAACTTGTGCAGTATAATACAAGGCTCATTTTTCCAGGTGTATGCTCAGTACTTTCCAAACAAACGGCTTATTTCGATGGAGAACTGAACTAAATGTGAAACTTGGCTATACATGAGAGCTGCTGGTCCACCACTGCCTTGATTAGTTAGTTTCCTTGTGTTACTGTATGACTTTGGTGTTTTAAAGGGTTAGTTCAGATTCACCAGAGTCACACAATAACACAAAGAAACTAACAATGGGGGCAGTGATAGACCAGCATCTCCCGTGGTCAGTGAGGTAAAAGTATGTTTTTATCACTGGAGACTGGCTTTGAAGTTCAGTGTCTGGTCAGAAAAGGCTTTCTGTTTGGGAATAATTGAGCATACGACTGGATAAATAAGACTCAGATTATACTACACGAGCTGCGTGAGACTTTGTAAACGTGACACAATCACCTACGGCGTAAATTCATCAAGAATTTTCTCCATCTTTGAATTCTTCATTCAGTGGAGGCAGTGAAAGAGGAGAGTAAATGATGTACAAATGGACATCTGGCAGGTGAAGTACTCCTTTGATGGTACCATTAATTTCTGTGCTTAATTCTACATGAATATATGTATTCACACATGCTTGTTGTGAATACTCAATGGAATTTAATATTTCTCAAACACACTTGTTTTCTTTCAAAAATTCTTGGAGAGACCTGAGGCTGAGGTCCATTTCTCATTTTAGTAGTGGGCAGAGTGAGTCATACTGCTGACCAAATCTATGTAGAAAACAGGAAGACTACAGAGCTGCATTCTTACTCCTCACTCCCAAGTCACAGAGGAAAGCCGTTTTTCCTCAGCAACAATGCCGAGGATGTTTTAACACAATGGATTTTTATATTACCAGCCTTATTTCCTTTGGTGAGAGTTCAATTATTTGGAAGTAACATGAGGGCAAGCCCACATTCAGAGAACCTCAAATGACATAAACACTGTCAGATAGAAACAATTCTCGAAGTGAGACTTCCTTTTTTACCGACTGGTGGCTTTGTAATAAAAAGGAAATACTTTTTTCTTGCCTATACCCATAATGCACACAGCAGGAAATGGTTGGGCAGGGATATTGGTAGACACTAAGCTCAAATATATTCAGGCTCAAAATATGCACGCCACAAGCGAAGCAGCAAGAGATATTTGCCACGGGAAACATCAAAGACAACACAGGTAATCTGTACAGTGTGATCTCCTGGGCTGGCTGATACCTCCGACCACACTGGGTGAGTGAGCTGAATGCTTTGACAAGATCTCCCTGTTCTGTTACCCAGAACTGTTTCAACTGTGAATCAAAACGCTTCTGATATGAGATTTATTGGGCAGGGAAGGGTAAGGAAGAGCAGGGCCAGCACAGCCTGCCAGGCTTTGATAGGGGAATGGGAAAATATCAAAGGTCTATCTCAAAGAAATGTATGATTTTTTTTTTTTTTTTTTAACAGCAAGCCGGCTGTGACCCTCCTGAACTTGCATCCTACAGTTTTTGGTGTTTCATAACACCAGGTAGCCTGACCAAGCTAAAACCTCAAACCTTGCAATAGCTGAAAGAATTGTGTTATACTGTCATCGTCCTCTGAAAACAGTCAGTTACAAGGAATCTTACTGAAAATACACATAATGCCATCAGTGGACAAAAAGACTTTGAGGATGATAACAATGTTCTGGATGAGTTTTTGTAATTAAATAATTAGTAATTATTAAATTGATTGAATGAACATCCACTGGTTGCAGTTTCTCAAATGAGAGGATTTGATGATTTTCTATGTCATACATAATAGTACACTAAATGTCCCTCTGTTTTAAACTGCAGAACAGATAAGACAAGCAATTAGAATCAATCATGTTGGGCTCTGAGAAACTGTCATGGGTATTTTGCACTGTTTTGTAACATTTTATAGACAAATCTATTCATTGGTTAAATGAGAAAATAATTATAAACTAAACAACAGTTATGCCTACCACAAACTGGACTGGACTTAAAAAAACACAATGACATTATTTAGTCACACTGAGATTTTTCAAAGACTGGGGATTTTGTTATAATTAAGACTATAATAAGATTCCTTTTAAGATTATTTCCAATTCTGCTCCTAGTGGAAAATATTATGTGAAAATCCCTTTAAAAAATATGATATATGATGCACAAAAACACATAACTCTAGAAACACAAGATAAAGTGCATCATTTTGCACCTGACTCTTCTTGTTTAATAGCTCTTTTATATTTTTTATTTCTTTTACTTGTTTTCCACCTCTGACCTGTTCTGAAACTACTGCCAGAGATAATTTCATACATGTGTTGTATAATGATTTTATTTTATTTCATCTTATTTTATTTGTGTATATGTAAATATGTGGGTGTATGTATGTATATGTACATATGTATGAGATTATATATGTATTAATATAACACGTTTCTCATTAACTGTTAGGTTTTAAATCTTGCATGTAAAGCACTTTGAGCTGCATTTTATGTATGAAAGGTGCTATACAAATAAAGCTTCTTCTTCCTATTCTTATTATTATTATTATTATTATTATTATTACTGATCCTGATCCATGTTATCATTGTGAAGGCACTATCAATCTAGCATACACCCAAAATTGATGGGATTTCTTTTGTTGTAAAAACTGTACAAGTTTATATACTGTGTTTAATAAAAACTGTATTTGTGAACAAACTTTACATTTTGGATTTTCTCATCTCAATTCCCTGTCCACTTCTGTTGGTTAGTTGGGGTTATTTTAGTGTGAGGAGTCTGAGGGACTGTGAAACAGCTTTAAAAAATTAAGATTTCTCATTAAAATAAGTTCTAGTTGGTGGATCAGATACACCAAATTCTTTCAGAAGCCAAGACTGATAACTTAGAATAATATCAAACATGTTTGATGCTATGGAAAATCAAGTCATGAGAAAGACTGACTTTTTATAGCAACATTTGAAGTTTGTATGACAGTGAAAAGTTGTTTGGCGTAAAGTCAGCATTAGATGCAGCCCTACTGACATATTAGCCATCCTAGAGTTTCCACATTTCTTACTTGGTTTAAAAAATGTTAATGACTAAAAAAAATGATTATATATTCTGGAATGGCTTTGGCCCTTTTTTGATTATCTGACCTAAACAAAGCAATGTTTCATGCCCATATCATTCGATTATCTTGCAGTGACTCCCTTTCTTTATAATGAAATATGTGGAGGAACACACTCACCAAGTCCATGTCTGTGTGTTGACATGGGGGGCATGGTGGACCACACTTTGTTGATTGGATTGTAGCACTCCACCATGTTGGACGTCTTCAGTCCATCTCTACCTCCGACCACATACAGCTTGTTGTCTATCACCGCAACACCAAACTGCAGCCGGCGTCCATTCATGACACCAACCTGGACCCAAGTGTTAGTCCGCAGGTCGTACTTCTCTATGGTGGTGGAGCCTAAAACCACAGAGACAGCAAGTACTACAATTTAAAGTTCACCTCCAGACATGCTTAAAGTATGTAAAAAGGACTCCGCAATTTTGTTCACCACGGCTTCCTGTAGTAGGCTGACCGGTACAAGAACAGTATGCATCAAGATAGCTAGCATTAGCGTCAGTAGGAAGCATCAGGATATTCATCCGTACATGTTTAAGCCTCATCCAGACCCAGACTCAGATGAGGAGTGTATTTTGCACCAACATTGTCGACTAGCAGAATGGTAAGTCTAGTTATCATGTTTTGTTTCTCTGATACAGCGGCTGATACAGTGTTTATAATTATGAAAAATACAATATCTGCTACGCTGTTACACTACGTTCACATTGGCAAAGTTTACATCCAAAAACTGCACACTACTATGCTTGCTGTCAAAACTTTCATTATGCTAATACCAGGGTTCCCACACATTTTCAGCTCATGAATTTTTAAAATTTCTTCATAATATTTAACCTCATTTCCATGACTTTATTGAAGTAGTTTACAATGGATGGGCTTATATAGCAATACAGCCATAAATTATTGAACACACATTTCCCAGGCATTTGTGGATAAGCAAACTGCTAGCACTTGCTAACTTTACATGCTCATTAGAAATTACAAATACCTGCCTATGGTGACAGACCATACAGGCACATATGGGTACTTTGAAAAATGTTAAAGCCGTCTTTGTGCAGGATAGAAAACCAAACAGCCTGTTGATGTACCCAACTGACAGTGAATATTCATGTATCTTATGTGCCTCAGATCTCAAAACGAAAACCTTGGTTGACCAACTTTAACAGCTAATTCAGTATTTTCCTTTTTCTCTCCTGATGTGACAGAGCGTTTCTTTGCCTCAAAAGGGAGCGTGGCCTTGGCACTGACACAATGCTGATCTCATCTGTGAATCACATGCTACTCCATCATTGCACAATCATGCAATGCAGCATTAGATTTTAAATTAATAACACAAGGAACATATTTCACATAATGTTAGACATGTTTCTATAAAAGTCAAAATAATATATATTCAGAACTTTTCCCAAACACCTGTTTCATTCCAAACGATTTCCAGGCCTGGAAGACAGCTTTTCGTACTTAATAATTTTTCAAGGAATTTCATGTCCGTGGGAGCCCTCTGGCAAACTCTGCTCTCTGTACTGACAAGTTCACTCTGCACTGGAGATGTCTTTTTTCTTTGATGGTGTTGTGTCGAAGTCTGTTCTCCAGTCAATATGTGTTTCTTGTATTAGACAACAAATGACTTTCATATTATTGACATACCTAATCTAGTTTGCTTGGTGTAAATTTCAATCTTGAATTTTAGTGAAATGCATAGAGAACGCTCCTTCCAGTATAAAAATGTAAAAATACCTCACTTGAGACAAACTTTGCACAAATTCAAGTCAGTATGGTCAATGTCACACATTTCAAGTGACATAAACAAAGACAAAGACAACACAAAGACTTTTTGAGTGGAGGGGATCTTTAAATACTAAATACTGTGTGTGGGCCATACCTTTTGTAGCATCCATCCCTCCTACAGCATAAAGTGCACCCACAGTGGACTTTCTGGGTTTGGTTCTTGGGCTCTGAAACATGGGACGCCTCTCAGGCAGAAGATGATACTTCATGGCCTCCATCAGCAGCTTTTGGCATTCCAGATCATCAGAGAACATCTTGTTGTTTTCTAGATCTGCAAGGAGCTAAATTTCAAGAGATCACATTAATAGGCCACATTGTAAAGATAAAAATGCCCTAAAAATGTACTATGTAGACAAAGTGCCATATTTTTCAGTGTATTCACAAATCACCTTTAAGAAATGTTGTGAAATGCCTGTAAATCTAAAATCTCAAAATTACCTTGCGTACTGTGAATGTACCATTAAAGAGCTTCTTGAATAACAGATAAACTCATGTAACACAAAGACCCTTATACATAAACAAGTCTTTAAATTTGGTAGCAGCAAGTCTTTCATTAAAATATTATTGTTATTGGAAATCAACATTTTCATAAAAACATTTGTAGCCACAGTAGTTTTATTTTGCATCTGTTTGAAATATTTCGCCCACAGTGAAGTTTGAAGCAGTTGCTTTTACAAGAGAACATTTTCCTGTGTTGTTTTGTTGAATATTTTAACGCCCTTTTTTATTTTTGTGAATGAAGGTTTTGTATATATCTATTGATCTTGTTATGCCTGCAAGTAATGTCAGTGGCACTGCTTTGCTCATCTTTTCAGTTATACAACATACAGTCTCAGTTTTGACAAATACAGTGATTCATTCTGTTTATTTGCCTCACAGCCAACAATATCTCCCCAGCCAATGGATGAGATAAATTGTGTATTAGATCATATTTTCCACATCATTTTTATTCATAAAAACATTCTCTTTATCATTGTTTGCAGACAACAGTGTTGCAAGTTGTTTTTTTTCCTGCATCTGTTCACCCAAAATAAATGGATGCAAATACAAAAAATAAAATACACGTGTGCATAATTAGTTCTGGAAATCTGTCAGTGAAGATAAAGCTGCCTTGATTTATAAAGGGAGATATTTTCACACTTCAGATCTGCCAAAAGTTGCTTATCTGGGTTTGATGTTATGCAAATTAGACAGACATGACACAGTTGTGCTTCCTCTCAGAAATACAGCATTCATAAAACATGAGCTGCAGTGTTTTAAACAATAATAATTCAAACTTAAGCAGGCTGACAATGCTTATAAAAACTCATGTGCAGCTGTCATACTGTTAGTTTGAGTTATCACTGAGAGGGGAGATTTTTTTCTTCAACCACTAGCATAAACAAAGTGATTATTGACAATGCTGTAGCTCATTGCCTTTCAGTGGTAAGCTGGAGGACTGAAGGTGAACTGGGTGGTTCTTTTGCCATAAATGTATGGTACTTAAACTGAAACAAGTCGTCAATTCATTGATTGGTAGACGTAGCCTATGCAAGTGGCCTGCACCACTGAGAGCATATACTATAAGACGATGTATCTGTTTCACTCTGCATTTATACCTCCAAAACAATAGTCGACAATGGAGTTTCTGTAATGTGCAGTTTGACTGATTCAAAACAAAACAAAACAAAACATGGCTTAAAAGAGCGCCCCAGGGATGATGTTTTTATGTAGCTATGGTTCCTTCATCAAAAAGCCTATGGGATTTTTCCATTGGATTTTTGATCATTGCAGAAAATAAGCTTTGTACTGAACAAATATTTATACACGTCTTATTCATCAAAATAATCTCCATAAATGAATACCACTTGCAGGGTTTTTGAATCCTAAATGCAGTTGCCAAAGGTAAAAAGTTATTGCTAGGCTAAAGCAACTACACTACGGTTGCATCGTCACTGACATGAAGCCGTGTTTGGTGAGGTTTGGCTTGATTTAGCCCCTTGTTAGCAACCACCTTTAAGACAAATAAAAACTTCAAAGTTCACATGGGGTATCTACTGACAAATTTTATGTGGTATAACAAAACGTGAAAGTGTATCATACTGTTGTTAACAACAGACTTTATTTCAGGCTTCTAACAAAAAAAAAACATTAAAAAAAAACCCCACTGACTTTGAGACGAGGGAACCGGAGGCGCTAAAACGCTAACAGATTACCAGATTTTAGGACTCATTCCTGGGGTTCTCTATAGCAACAATTACAAACACATGTATACAAATCATCATTATAACTCACAAGTTTCACAGACAAAACACTTGTCTTTTGCCAGACACATCTTACGCACAATTACAACATGCTCACATTATTAGCACAAGCCTACTACATTTTACATAACATAAATTAGCCTGATGGTAAGACAAGCTTCCCTCTACCCATATGAAGCCATTAACAACATAAACATTTAACAGGTAACATTACAATATTTGGCTCCATGACATCTCACAAGTTTCTCCGACAAAACAAGAGTCTTTTACTGGACACAAATCCCCACAAATAAAACTAACATTATTAGCAGAAGCCTATGACATTTAGCACCGCATAAATTAGCACAGTGTCCAGCAGATTTTCTTCCACTGATATGATAAATCACACACAGGACTTGAAACTCTATGTTTTGGGTGCTTTATTGTTTTCACAATTTATTGTGATTCTTCTGTGAAATGTAAGTAAGTAAAAGCTTTGCTCCCTCTGAGGGGAATAATTTTCAGCCTACAGAAAAAAACATGGGGTCACGTTGCCACCACATGTATTTACATTTCTGGACTACGGCAAAGGGTGAGTGTTTACTCAGTCTACACTGTAGGTGCCATTTCAAATCAACGCAGAAGGATATATCCCACTTAATGCTCTGGAAAATCATTATTATTATTCATTTATTTTCCTTTTCCTGACATTTATATAAACCATAAACCATATAAACTACTGAAATCCTGTATAAATACTAAGACAACATTATGGGAAAAGTGGATTATAAATCAAGGAAGTTGCACCCTGGACAGCACAATATATGACGCCTTTCTTCCTCAGCCACCACCTCCGCCTCCACCCCTTTACCCAATATCTCACCTGTGGAGGAAGAAGAGGCAGGCGGATGAAAGCCAGAAGCACCCCGAGGTCCTGTTGTCGATGCTGGACATCGTACCGCACCCACATCATCAAAGCCTGGAAGATGGTTTCCTCATCGGGGACATTGATGTCATCGCTGGAGAGGAGCTTAACAATCTCCGCCGTGGGGAGCAGCAGGAACTCCTGGTTCTGAATGACCTCCAGAAAGTGTTCCTGGAACACAGAGGAGACGTGTAGGAGGCAGATAATCATCAGTCATTAGCCGAGGAGTCAGTCGGTGCAGCGTTGTGTGTGCGTGCTCATGTTTCTATACCTATGAGGACCAAATGGCACAAGGACAGAGAGGTGTGGAAAAATGAGCGCAAACATACAGAGGACGCCAATTTAGCGCTCTCTAGTGATGTTTTCTTACATAACTGATGACCACAGTGAAAAACTCAATTTCTCAGAAATTTTGAATGAACAGATGATAATGCCGTCTGTCTCACTTAGCTCCAATGATCCAAACAACAGCAGGCTGCAAATCAGTCTGGCATTAAGCATCTCCAAAAAAAAGCCTCTTCATAAGCTTATACAACAGTTTTGCTTCTGATCATACATGACACCATTAAACCACTATAATCCTTTTAATGAGAAACAGAAAGGCACTGCACACCAATATTACCATCACACCAATGCAGTGTCCAGCTCTAAGTTTTGTGGAAAGCTGTTCACTGTTGTATTTCTTATGATTGATCTTCCATTTACTGGCCAGAAGCCCAGGCGATATTACAGCACTGCATGACTACCTCTTCAAGGACATTGTCTCAGGGCAGTTCCATTAGAGATGATATCGTGTAAAACACCCTCCTGCCTCCACGCCTCTACATTTATGTTGTATCTAACATTAAGACACACAAAAGACATACAGAGCAATCTGTGGCCATAATCACGCCTTGATTCCTTTATGAACGAGGCGGCTGAGCATTAATTATTAAGCTGCCTGAATAACTTAGACTGGATGCTCAACAATTACGAAAAACAGGCACGCTATTGATCATCAACTTGCAGCAAATTACAACGTCTCGGTTTGATCTATTATAAGAGTGGGTTTTAAGAGCTTAACACAGACAGCCTTAATGAAATGAGGGACATCTATCGATCTGTTGTGGTAACACAGGGAGAAATGCCAGCCAACTCACTGACATTGCTTTAGACCAATTATTTGTAATTACCAGTCTCGAACAGCTGACAACAAAATTGAAAGCTCAAGTGAGTTTGTTTTATAAACATTTAAAAGGATGTGATTTCAAACGCTGGCAAACTCATTGGTGGGTAAACTGCTTGGAAAACAAGATCAGCAGGAGAGGATACTAATTGATTTAACTACTGCAAAAGAGTAATTGTGTAATAACAGTGTTTTCTGAGGAGGGTGAATGCTGATGTTTAATGGGAATGAGGCTAGGAGAATTACATTTCAACATTTTGATTACCATGCAATTTGCAGAGGCTGGCAAAGACAGATTGCTACCACGGAGGGGAATCAAGAACTGGTTGCAGTTAAGAGTAGTTTCCATATTATCCGATCCATTCAAATAGTGTGCCTTCAAGCTTATCAGTTCCTTTTATCAATGTTTTTTTTCTGATAGTTGTGCATTGCAACATCAAACTCATGTGTCTAGGCTGCTGAAATCTTGCAACATGAAGGAGTCTCATGGCAGAGAGGAAGAAACGGTCCAAAGCGTGACTTCTTTTTATGGAGAAAATGCTTGAAATATCTGTAAAATGATGATTTCAAGTCAGGGTGGAAACACCAGCAATATGCAGAAACATCTTTCTACGCAACATGGGCTTAAACTCCAGGAATGCCATTAATAATACTCTACACACGAGTGCCACTGCTTCCCAACCGAGCAGCTCGTCTGTTCCAGATGGTAAATATTCTATGTTATAATAACATTAGCACCACACAGGCAGGCTTAGCAGGTTTTAAGTTTGACTAAAAACCTACATGAAAACAAACACTGTACAAATATTCTCTCTTTTCATCTCTTTTAGATGATGACAGACTGTGTCACAACACCAAATCTTCCAACTCTGATACAATACTTTGAAAAATATCTATATTCAATACCATTGTATGATACCATGGGCAAAAATGGACATTGACGGCATGTCATGTAATTGAAAAACAAACAAAAAAACAAAAACAAACAAACATTGCTTTAACATGATAAAGAGGACTTTCTATTCTTGGGTAGTAGCAGATAACAGCAGAATGACGGTAGTAAACACTAATAATAAGAGTGAGAAAATGCTGGTGCAAGTTTATACTAATAATACTCCACAAAATGATGATTAAAAACCATTTCATTTTTTTAATTACTGTGTTTCAGCCAAAAAAAAAAAATCTATGTTTGGCAGTAACTGACAACTGTGGGTTTTGGGTCAGCAGCACTCTGTGTCCCCTCTCTAAATTCTGAGGTTGTTGCAGGTCAATGAATGCAGCGCAACTGGAGCTCTTCATGAGTTCTTTATTTCCCCAGCAGCAGTTTGTGGTGTTTGAGTCACGGGTGGAGAATTGATCAGTTGATCCTATCAGAGCTGATTAGATCAGATTGATGGATGAGAGAGGCAGCTTCTGCAAAAGCGAGTGAATGCAAAAATTTAGACCAAGCGCAGTTAACAGTTAAGTTTTACTTTCACTGCCCCGTGATGTTCTGCTGCTCCGTCTAGGCCCAGATAATGCTCTTGGCACAATGCATATCCAAACAGTGTATATGGACTGTACATATTCTAATAGAACTCATGAAAAAAATGTCTAACTCCAATTATAAAAAATAATTTTGTGGCGGAAAATGATGTTATTTTGGCGAACTGTCACAAATAGGGATGCATGATACTGGATTTGATTTTGCCAATGTCCAATATGCTGCTACATATCACCCCGTGTGGCCAACAATGATTAATGATAACGATATTTCAATTCTCGTCTGTAGTGGAATTAAAATCATATTATGCGTACTTTCATTATGATGGCCCACCAGCAGACTGAGACATAAAATGCAGTGCTTTTCTATGTAGTTAATATTCATTCATTCATTCAGTGCAAAGTAAGAAAAATACTTCAACTTACTATTTTGTACATGTTCACATTTTCAAGGAAAAAAATGGTTTGTGGGTTTGTGATACTGGCAGCAATCAGTATGTCGGCTGATTCCGACGTTTCATTTTAAAGCCAACATTGGCCGATACCGATGACTTGCTGATATTATCGTGCATTCCTGACCACAAATAAATGAATGTTTGGGAAACCCTGCAGAATTTAAAGGTATTGAGAAGTCAGTTTTTGACAATGTTAGTCACATGCATGCCTTGTTTCTTCTCCATTTCAACACTGTGTTCAGAGAAAAAAAATGTGTGTTGATACTGAAAACCCACATAGGGCTATGCTTTTTTTACACAGAAAATTAATCAGGAATCAATAAGGGAATACAAACAGAATCTTACAAATAAGCAGAAACAATAATGGTATTGTTACCGGTAAAACCTCAAGTTCCCATCCCTAATTGCTAGATTTTGTATTCCAAATACAACTTCTCTATTTTTTGAGATATGTAACTGAAATATAGCATTATGCTGGAAAGAAATACTGTCATCTCAAACAATACAACATCACATTTTTATCTACTACAACATGAAAAGGGCAACTCCTTCATAGAGGAAAAGGATGTCAGAGGCGGATCTCAGCTGCCATGCTCAAAACAAGCTTATCATAACACAACTCGCTCCACTCACAACCCTGAGGACGGACTTCCAGGAAGAACACAGCCCTCGCTGTTCATTACTGAAGTGATTGAGCAGGAAGTTGGCCCTCTTGTGCAGTTTGATGATTAGATTAACCTCCTGGTCCTGGATGGGGCGTATGTAAACAGCCTGAGCAGATGTCCTTTAGGAGATAAGGGCTGCCTCATGCTGTCACTTCTGCATGGCCAGCAAGACGTTATCTGACAAATATGTGCATGAATTTTAATCCAATGCAAATATTACTTGCAGTAATATATAGAAATCGCATTTCCACAAGTCTGGCAGAGCACTAATCAATGTGAGGCAACGCGGTATCTGTTACTGACAGCTACAAAACCAAATTAGATAAAGTGAAAGCATGAAACTATTCAATTTCTATTTAAATGTGGACATTGCCCATTTCTCTGCTGAAATTAGATCATATAAATAACCAGGACAACACTTCACTCCTTTACAGGTTATGACAGGTTATTTAAATTTACTAGCCTCAAAACAAAGGATGGCCACGGATATTTCAATAAGCCATGACGTTATATATTCACAGGGTACCTACAGCTAAAGACAATGTATTTCTATGAGTTTTTACTGCAAATCAGAATTAAATTAAAGACTGATTTTGTAAACAAAATTGAAGGACAATTTAAAAACATAAACATCAAACTGGACATTTTTTGTCCAGTAACAAACGTTACATAAAGTGGAACACATCGAAGACAATGAACACATTATAATGATCTATTTGGTTTACCAACCAAATTCATAAATATCCGACAATTGTTGGCCTGTTTTCTTGGTGATTTTGTTTTTTTTTTTACTCTGCATGTGAGATCCAATGCCTAGATTCCCATCATTACAAGTTTAAGCACAAGAAATTGCTTTAGGGTTTTTTAACAAAAATAGATGTTTCCAGTTATAGTGAGGTTCCACAATGCAACGTGATTAAAAAAAAAACCCAAAACAACCCCCCCCCCCCAAAAAACGCACAATAGCAGCCTACCTCCCATGTCATTTTTTAAGACTTTTGAAAAATTAATTTAAGTCATTTTAATACAAATTAAGGCCTTATTTTTAGATTAAGGAATTCAGTGTCTTTTTTCTTATTACTGTTAGAGCTTTTATTACCACGGCTACCTGTGTGTATTCCTGCAATAAAGAGACACTTTGAGAGTGTGATCTCTTCTTCCAAAATAAATAATTTAGCCCACCCAGCCATGTAAATGTGGTCTGGCTGTGTCCGCCCTCCTACCATGGTGTAGTTATGAGCCACATTGAGCAGGTCCACGCAGCCCTGGGCGTCTGCAAAGGAGCGTATTCCCAGGCAATTGGAGGGATGGAGCTGTTTCATCAGGAAGTTACAGCAGACCTGGATGACTTGTGAAAGCTGGAGGAGACAAGCTGCTGCCAATAAACTCTCAATGGTCTCCTCTTTGAGCTCAAGGACGCCTGCAATGTCAGGACAAAGAAAATAAATATCTATGTCAAGACTGGTGGAAGCTGGAGGAAGAGAAGTATCACAAGCAAATGAGATAATCATCATTATTGTTTTTTATATATTTTACAATTTAAATACTGTGGGGGTGGATATTCCTAACAACAGCACTTATCGAAGGGGATTTGTCCCATAACATAAAGCAACATTATGTTGAAGTGCTGCCCAGTCAGTCAACCCTGTGATGAACTGCTTTATTGATCCATTTTAATCATGCTGGATTTCAGAAGTCTCATAACTACTTACAAGAGCTAGTGAACGTCTTTACGAGCACTCACCGGTGTAGGCGAAATGAACCAGAGATCTGAGGGCCTCTGGATCAACTCCCTCCATCTTGATCTCCTCCTGCTTCGCCTCTCTCACGTCACTGGTGAACATAGCAGCAAAATAGTCCGACACGGCACTCAGGACCAGTCTGCCATAAACAAAATGCAGTACCATACATTAGTTTACTGGTCTATGGGAGATCTTTACGCTGATTATTTAAGTGGTTATTGAATCAATCCTGAGATTGTGTTTCCTCAAATGTACGTAGCTTTGCTGCATAAGAAAAGAGCAGATCGTCATCGTACTGTTAGTGCAACCATGGTAAATGGACTTGCACTTCTATAGCGCCTTTCTCGTCTTCCAACCTTGCATGTCTAATCTGTCTCTTTGAACACTTTATTTTTGCACAGTTGCAGTCAACAATTAGGCTATACTAACATTACTAGTTTTATACTGTTTGAATTAGATTCCAGTCGTGGCTGCGTAGGATTGTTTCAGACTTGTGCGATCCAAATATTTCCTATAACTCCAAAGTTTTGTAAAGTCCCAGGGACAACATTTTTTGGAAATAAAGAAAAGGAATCATGTCATAATTTCCCAAATAAATGTGTTTTTCTCTAACTAAACATTCTGCTTCAATCCAGATTTTTTGGCATTTAGCCTCTAAAAACCAACATTCTCACTGCAGTCAGAAAGTGTTTGCTCGACCGCTTTCCGCACACAAAGGGAGGCACGTACCCAGGAGCAGATTATCAAACAACGGGCCCCTGGGCGCAGATATGCAATAGGCCCCCCATCTCTCCTTCAAAGGAGCAACACACACACACCAACACACACCCACACACACACATACACACACACACACACACTTAATAGTTGCTCAGCTTTGTTTTGCATGTCTTTGTGGTGATAATGCATCTTTGCATGGTTTTATATCTATTGTCAGTCATTTTGTGTGTCTTTGAAGAGATTTTGTGTCTCTTTATGATAATTAGTCTCTTTTTTGGACATTTTGTGTCTCTCAAAGGTAGTTTAGTGTCTTTTTTGGACATTTTGAAAGTCATTCAGTATATTTTTTGAGCATTTTTTGTCTCTTAAAGGTAATTTAGCATCTATTTTGGATAATTTGTGTCTTCAAGATAATTCAGTGTGTATTTTTTTTTTAACATTTTGTGTTTCTTTGAGGTTATTGAGCTTCTTTGTGGACATTTTGTATCTCTATAAAGTAATTTAGTGTCTTTTGGGGACATTTTGTGTCTCTTTGTGGTTGTTATGCTCCTTTATGTCTCTTTTCAGTTCTGTTGCATCTCTCTGTGGTAATTTTGAAGCTCTTCAGTACATGTTTGAGTGACATTTTGCAAGTGAGGGCCAGGGGGCTTCTCATACACTTTGGGCTCCTGGGTCTATTTCCAGTGAGCCCATTCAGCAATCCTTCTATGACACAACTGCAATAACAAGGCAGTCTTATTAAAGGGAGTTGGTTTAATAAAGAAAGACTAACACATTTCATTTGCTGAATTACTAGTTTCACTTAAAAATCTCAATAAAAGCTTTGAATGTAAAAAAAAAAAAGATATTTGGTACAGCCCTAATTGTTTCTAACTGATTTATACTGCTTTCATGCTTTTACACCATGTTAGCCTCTAGTCACCCCACATCCTGCATTATTCCACTCTGTCAGTGTAAAATAAATGAAATTATCCCACATACTTCATGTTGCTAATAGCTAATAGCCACACTGGTCAGACTTATAATTATGTTAGCTCATTTGTCTAGCTCACATAACACAGTAGTTGAAAGAACGGAGAGATCATATGGCAGTACATGCCGTGGGATTGAGATCGAGTGACACAGTCCAACCCATATTTCCATGATGTTGTGGATTCCAATATTTTTATAGTACTTGTTATATAATGTGTAATTTATTTTGTCAACACACCAGCCTTGCTGTACTTGGTTGTGTCCTCTGAGCAGATATAAAGTCACAGTGAAACAGGCAGTCAGAGAGCTGATTATTTCAACTAGGTCAGTTACTGATGTTTCTTTCTCTCTGTGGAGCATTCAGGTTTCTATTTCATGAGTCTGTCTGGGTGAACTAACAACATTTGCAGGCGGATAGACATACACAAGCACATGCACCCAGTGAACGTGATGCTTTCTGTATTCAGGAGATGTCTTTAGATCTGTTTAATTCAGCCACTGAATCGAGGGCTGGATGCCCAAATATTGACACCTCCATGTATGGGATCACCGTGCTTTTCCACAGGGAAGATGTAATGTGGAAATGAGGAAGGGCAGAGGTGTAATTAGATCACAGAAGTGTGCATTATTTAGATGCAAACCAGTGAACATTAGAGTGCGCATTTCTTTCTTGTCACCTAAAAACTCAAGAGAAACTTGCTTTGCATTTCAAAGATTATCTGATTATTTCTCAGATGGTTCAGGACTGAGAAAATATATTTCAGCATGCGAAATGTGGTCCAGACCAAAACCTGAACGCCTGCATCGACAACTTAATGAAGTGAATCCAGCTGAGCTTGTGTATCTCTTAACTCAAACCGATGCAGGTGTAATTAATGGCTTCAAAGCAGACAGAAGCACAAACGCCAACCTGTGTGCTGGTATCTTGTGATCCCCAGCTATCAAGAGGACATCACACAGCTGCTTGTGCTGGAGGTAGGTCTCCATCTTACGGAAAGTCTGTTCTGCATGATTTGTGGCCTGGAAAAACTCGTCGGAGGAGTTGGTGTTCATTCTGGAGAAGGTGCTCAGAGCCAACCTGAGGAAAAGAAGACAGATGTTATAAGAAAATGGAATGAAAACATGAACCTTGCCTGGGTATCTACAGCATCTTAACTTTATGTACTTTCTATATGCATTTTTTGGTTCAAATTAAAAAAAACAAAAAAAAACAAGACTTTTGCACTTACTGAACTAGGCTTTCTGTTACATGTGCTTTCTACAGCTTAGATATATTTAAGATATTTTAAGACTTTTTTAATGTCACTCAGAATTAAATTTGAGACCAATTAATTTTACAATTACTGAAATCAAAGGGAAACAAAAACATGAGCCATCATGATTTCACGGCCTGTAGAATAGCCTGTAGGCTATCAATGTTGACAGTCTGAAAACAAGCATATTCTTTTTTGAGTAGACAAGGTGGCCTGAGGAACACCAAGTTTCACTGCTGCATCCTGTGAGCTACTTTTTGCCGTCCTGATTTCAGTGTGCACGCAAAACAAGTCTCGGGTAGCCATCCTGGAAAAAAGTTGGAAGGCAAGCATAATGGAAATAGTGTAAAAATAAATAAATAAATAGAATTACGGTGGTAAAGACCTTAAATTAACACTGTGAGTCGACTACTTATAAATGTATTGTATACAGTAAAGTAAATAAGTAAATTGTTTACTGAGGATTTGTTTAGGAATGATTCTGTGCCAAAGTTTTGATGCATATATGCAGCTGATCACTGTAATTTTCATCAGTATAAGCAGTTTTCACTGTATTTATTTTGGTAATAGAAAACTAAAGAAATAGTGAGCCATAAGCAATAACATCACTTGAGGGAGGCTTCACAAAATGCAGACAAAAAAACTGCAGGTGAACCAAACAAGGAAAATTTAATTTAATTAACTAAACAAATTAATTTCCCCCACAGTTTTCTCTCTCTGTTTACCATCATAAGTATGAAAAAAATAATCAAAAAGCTGTACATGGCAAGATAAGGAGCAAATTATTGAGGACACAAAAGAGCTTATTTGGACACATGGCACTCCTGGATCCTCTATTCCCAGCAGTGTATCTGCATCTTTCTTTCCACTCTAAGCTGAAATTAAAACTGTTATGGACTAAACTCCGTACATAAGTCGATAACTAAGCGCTGCAGTCCAATGAAGCAAGCGAGCACCACAATCTATGCAACAGCTTTCCAGACAGAATTCCCTGTGTCTGTATGCCTAGATGCCTTTGTGTCTGTTCCTGTGTGCATCTGCATATCTGTGTGTGCACGTGGGTTTCCCACAGACAGGGACTTAACAAGTGAACAAGCCTGTTCCTCACAGCATTGTGGCTGAGGCTGAGTCCCTGTCCCCACAGGCTGCTAGATTACATGCTGTTCTACAGGCACCCAAGTAATCCCTCAGACTCGTGGCAAATAATGCAGCCCAGACACTTCGGTGTCCTTCACAGAGCAAGTCCACTCATTGACATTTAGGGTTGTTTGTTACGCCACATAAACAGACCCAAGCTGCCTCTCCAAGGGAATTTACTGTCATCTCACGGTCCTGCGGCTGTGTAAAGACTGATTGTGCTCAAGAAAAAAGTCACTGCTACTTAAATCAACACATTATTTCCCCCCACTCATTACAACTCATATACTGATATGAGAGCTGTGTAAGCTAGTAAACTTGCAGATTTGTCAATACAAATGAACTGCAAACCCCGTAATGCTTGGCAGCACAATGTATTGGCACATACTAAGATTGATAACACAGAAGGGATAGAGGGGGCGATGGCTCTTATCGATGTCCTGATTAACACACTATTATAAAGTTTTTAGCCAAGTGTGTGACTTTCTCCTCTTTGATTAACAAAAGCAACAACATCTTCCCTCTGGGAATTGTT
This sequence comes from Plectropomus leopardus, assembly GCF_008729295.1. NCBI lineage: Eukaryota > Metazoa > Chordata > Actinopteri > Perciformes > Serranidae > Plectropomus > Plectropomus leopardus. The sequence goes on along the minus strand of NC_056471.1, from coordinate 18,652,976 downwards.
TATACTGCCCTCCGGTCACTGCAGTATCCTATAGTCTAACCTTTATTGGGAGACTTTATGCTAAATGCAAGAGTAATTTATTGCCTTGTCACAATAATTCCCCAATGACTCTGGAGTCTTGGAGAGGAACACCAAACAAGACTGAATAAGCAATGGGGCCGTAAAACTGAGATGCATTGCCTTTGTATTGGCTCCAAGGCATGCTGTAAGGATTTTTCATGCCTACCAATCTCTCCGACACTAATTGCTTTGGTATCACATTCTAGGGAGCAGTAAATTTCTCTGAGGTGTGTATTTCGCTTTCAGTAGAGAGTTGGATCATCAGAGGTATAGCCCAATTTTATTGAGGCAGTAAAGCCCCAGAACACCTTACTCTGGAGAAACTGCTGTAGGGACACTGCTGTGCATCGCATATTACTAAGCAATTCACAGAGAGCCACAGATCCTAACAGGGACTATAGATTTCTTTTGTGCCCTACAAACCATCTCAATGTGCCAACTTGTGTTCCTTCAACAGTGAGAAGGTAAATTAGCCTATATAAAAGAATACAATAGAACAGAACAGAATACAGGGGCTTCTATTTCACATCCACATTATCCTGCAGTAGTACACATGATGTTTTCTTTCTACAGTGAGCACATTTCACCTGAAGTCTTGTCACTTCCGCCTCACACCTTCCCAAAGATATCACACCGCAATGTGACTAATTGGATCTGAGAAAAAAACACCCCATAATCAAAATACTCTAACGAGATATTCAGGTGAAGCAGACGCTGTGTGGTGAGGAGTCTGTTTTAAGACTGCGATATAGTAACTCCATATGGTATATATATTTGAGCACAAGATACAGTGCTAATACAAAGAAATGACACCCATTAACAACAGGGCTGCAACTCATGATTATTTTGATGTTAATTATTTTCTAATTAATCCATTAGTTGTTTGGTCCATAAAATGACAGAATATGGTGAACCATATTGATTAGTGTTTCCCTCAGCCCGAGATAACATCATCATATGTCTTGTTTTGTCCACAACCCAAAGACATTCAGTTTACTGTCTAAAGCCATATTTGCAAAGGACTACTATTGCCTGGTAACTTTGTGGAATTAATAAAGAAACTCCCTATGTCTGTGTTGCATGCAGTGCATTCTGATAGGATGAGCTAAGGGTGCCCACACGTTTTCCCTTGGAGGGCCATAAAATAAACTTAATGGTGGGCAACAGGCAAACACATATTGTACTTTACTGTATTGCAATGTTAGTATGCAAACTGGTACCAGGATCCCATTTCCCTTAACTGGGAAGCCCTGGGATAAGTGAAGTCTGTATTTTACTTGAATTTACTCATTATCTCCCAGATATGATGCACACAGTGACTCCATATGGTGTATTTGCAAGTCTATACAACACTGAAACACTACACAGCACTATAGTGGTGATGTACACTGTTAACCTCCTTTGTTCTTTGAAATGTGGGTAAAACAAACAACCGATTCTACCACATATTGTCACCTCATTCTCATCACCTTTCGAGATTTCACCCTCCTGATTGATTTGAGCTTGCTTTTTTTGCAAACAGGTCTCCATGCTGTGTAGCGAGATGAGCCTTCTGCACCTAAAATGCTGTCAAACTTTCTTTATAATTGCCAACGCAGCCTTTCTATTTCTCGACTGGCAGACAGAAATGAGGCATGGAGAAAAAAGGAAGCCCAAATAAAACCCCGAATAACCAGGATGCCGATTAGCTTGGGAGTAATCTCATCACACGATCTCTATGTTTGGAGAAATACGGTGGGTAATTTGTGGTGGATTTTAACTTGACAAATTACAGACATGGCAGATTCACTCAGAATTAAAATCACACTGAGGGACCTCTGATTATTTGTAATCATTTTGGAGGTTTTCTATTAGTCCCATTCAAACTGGGCTTCAGAGGAGTAAAGAAAATAGAAAGTATTAAGATTTAAGAAGCTGGAATCACATAATTTTTGGGGTTTTTTTTCTTAAAAAATTACTCAAACTGATGAAGTGATAACAAAATTAGTTGCTGATATAATTTAATAGTTGACAACTAATCGATTTATTGTTGCAGCTCTTATTAATAACATCGGAGATATTTAAAATATCATGTTTTATGTCTCTTCCTCTGTTCCATCTGCTGTAATCAGTTTAACCTCTCGCTGTGCAGAAAACTGCCCTCCTAGACGAATGGTCGGACGATTCAGGATGTGCTTTCGTCAGCCAGGATTAGCCCCGAGCTGTAGAGGTTGTGAGTCAGACATGTTGCTGAGAATCTCAGTCTTATTCCAACTAGTGTCAACTCCATCTCTCTACAAGAGGGAAAGTCGTGCCTGCCTGGGCCAAATGGGAAATGTCTCTTTCAAAATGGATTATAACAGCCATTTGCCCCTGAAGGCTGCTGAGGAGCTTGGGTTGGGTTGAGAATCCAACAACTCATACAAAGCCTCATGCAGCATGTGCCAAGTCTATATATTCCATGAGATCTTTTTGCCTCTGTGCTTTGACAGTCGGTATTACTGTCATTCGGCTTTGTGTGGAGAGAAATATACACACTGACTGTAATAACTTGATCCCGGCAGTGAGGCTGAGATGATAACTCTGAGCAGAAATAGATTTTCCTCTATGCACTTTTACTATCTCACCGAGGCCTCGCAACAGACATTCTTCTTCTGATGCCATTGTTAGACCGGACATACTTAATATTGATAATGATGGAGGAAATGGAGCCGAGTACGGGAACCATGTCTTTTGAAATCTGCTCTGAATGTGGCCAGCGGGCCTTTATGTTAGAGAGTGCAGTGGAAAATTACCACTGCTATTAACAGAAATGAAATATTGCCTCCTTATAGCATCTCCCCTCAGCTCTTACCCAAAACCGCACACGTTGTAAAGAAGAATTGATGGTGGAGAAGTCATGTCAGCAGAATGTCTGCGAGGAGCTAATGAACATCTCAGGTGGCGTACCAATTCCTGTTTTGAATATTAAGAAACTGTGTCAAGAGAAGTTAAATCTTGCACAGAGAAAATGAAAACTCATCAGTCAAAAATCTGTTCGTTTAATAATGAAAATCTCCATAATTGACTTGCACGCATAAATGAAATATCTGCTTGAAGCCACTGAGGAATAATGTGCCAGGAGATGAATATATTTTAAAATAGTGATTAAATTCCTGTTGTTAAGCCCAGCCTGTTATTACTAGAACGGTACAGGTATGGTATCTTTTAATGGCACATTTTAATTCCATAATGAGATTTTCAGTCCTTGATCTTAGATTAACTGTGACCACGAGCTCGGCCTTGGGATTGTGATGATGAGGAAGTTGGAGTAGTGTCTGTGTGTGTGTGTGTGTGTGTGTGTGTGTGTGTGTGTGTGTGTGTGTGTGTTGGGGGTTGGGGACATCCTGTAAGTGAAAAATGTGCAGATCTTAGCAGAAAGCTCCTCTCTGCTTTGCTGATGGCAGGTTAACTTGCAAAGTGTATGAGACTGTCATCATTGTTGGATTGTCCATAATTTATTTACATCTGATGTTAGTGGGTAAACAAATTAATCCAAATTATTAAAGCAGTCGGTCCTCGCTCGCCCACTATATATTAGATTTGCAACCCATCTAGCGCGGTAGGCTTATAGATACAATGTGTTGGATTTAGTGACATCTAGCAGAGAGGTTGCACATTGTGTGTAGGAGATCTACAGTAGCCAACACAAAAACACAACTGTCCCTATCTGGAGCCAGTGTTTGGTTTGTTCATTCTTGGGTTTTATAGAATAACATGGCGGACACCGTGGAAGAGGAACCGCTCAAGTATTCTTATTTTTAGTTTATTATAAACTAATCAAAGCATAGTTAACAATACTGTATACCACTTCTGCCAAGAAATGCAGTGGGAAAGGGGCTACAGACTGTGGTTATGCCTTGCAAACAGCCTGTCACTCAAAGTGACAATGCCATTAACTTTGCATAACTGTAAACTGTAATAAAATTTAATTTCTACTAATTCCTACTAATTTCTACTGGATATTTTCTAAAACACCTCCCTACTTTGAATATGATTAGAAGTTATTTTTTGTCTACATTGCCACATTTTCAGCTTGATCACAGTTGTTCATGCCTCTATGATTCTTTTTCGATGTAAATTACTGGATGTGAGTGCCTCAGGACACTCCTGAACGGAGTCATGGCCCCTACTAATAGTGCCCATGTAAAATTCATAGAAAGATGTGTCAGGCATTATTTTCTTTGAATTAGGTCCATTTGGGGGAAATAAGTGACTGATCCGCATTTGAAAGGAACTGAGGGTATGTGTCCAGCATATAATTGTACTGTATCTCATCGCCTTCTGCAAAAAGCACAAGGAGGGGCTACTGAAAACTCTGGCTTGATCTTTAGCTTCCATCTGCGATGGCCATGCTGCGTACAGAATGCTGATTTGGCAAAGTTAGGGAACGCTCAGAATCAATTACATGCAAGCACAAAATCTCCTACACCCCCAAGGATGTCATTTTGAGATTACAACAGATACACTGTATTTTGCAATTTACAGCCTCTTAAGGACGCCTCTGCTGGATGTGTCACATGCAGACCGAGACCCTATAAGCCTTGTGCTGTTGAGAGACATCGAACAAATATCTGAATTACTGCTGTTGACAGGGGAAGAGGTGGTGGTATTTCTTTTCCAAGGCGATGGAGAGGGAATTGAGATATCATTCAAACTAACAGCCCGCTGACTCAAGCCTCTGTTAGTGTTTATATGGGAGAGGTCAGGGTTTCCATTCCATTCAGGTTAACTCCTGTCATATATTCTCTGGCAATGGTGGGTGGAGGTTACTGGGATGAGAGTCATGTGAACACAACAGATATGCAGTATATGTATTACTAAAGAGCACTAGAAGCAAATGAAGGAAACAACACAGTATCATCTACGTGCTCAACTGCATTTGATTTAGCAGCTCTGTAGATGAGTACCAGTCAGTTGAAAGAGAAAGGTTAACTAGATTCAGTAGAAAGCTAACAGAATGAGAATTATCATACCGGCACAAACCACAACATGAATAAGTCACTGACTTCATGGCACTCAGGAAAGTTTTTAGAATGTGCTTAAAAACTAAATTAACTACAGTGAAGTATATGAATAAAAAAGGTCTGTTTCATTAACTCAATAATGTTTCCAGTAACCCTCTAGCCTTGGGTTAGGTACCGAAACCTGGTGCTACATTGACACTGGTTCCTATTCAAGCAGTATGAATCATGACACAGATTTTGGTGGCACATTATGTGCGTTGCAAGTGTGCCAAAGAAAGCCGGAGAGAGAGAGCGTATGCAATAGTGACAGTGAGGCTGCCGTAACCGGGGCAGAGTATGAAGCTAAACATAGCAGTGCAGTGTCAGTATAGCCGAGGCTATTTGACAGTTAATAAATGCTGCAACTCTTCAAGACCCGAGCCAAACTGTGGTGTTTTGCTTGCCACCCACTGATAAAAGGAAAGGGGGTTAGCCCCAAAGTTAGCTCGCGAAGTTAGCCTCATATTGACATTGACCAGGCTCTCTTAAGGTGGAACATAGACTGTATATTAAGATGGACAATGTGGCAGTTCCCCCCAAAGTGTAACTTTTCAATCTTAATCACCCCCTGGGGTTTGTCTGCAGTATAGTTTGTAAAGCCCAGCCCTCCATGTTAGTGAATGGGACATTGGCCAAACTAAAAACTCAAAGTACATGCCAAATTAATGTTTCTCAGAGATGGTTTCAGTCGCTGAAAGTAGTTCTCATCATCCTGATGTTTGTTGCAAGTGATAGATTTTATGATAAGTTTGGTTTTAATGAGATATTCGATTCTACAAAAAGGGGATTTTCAATCATTACTGATAGCTGTGACAGCCAATCTGTGTGTTCAATGGGGCTGCTCATTGGTAGTCAAATGGGTGTTTTGGTGAAACGCCCCCACCTTTGAGATCGCTACAGCATATACTCCGGCTCCGAATGACATCACCAACACAAGATTGCAGCGCTCCCATTAGGGATATTTTTGCTTCACTTAAGCATAGCAGGGGTAAGTGGGGATGCATCGTCCATCTTTATATGCAGTCTGGGAGGTGGACTGTTAAGGTGGACCAGCTATCCTGATTGTAGTGACAATCTCAGCTGCTAATCAGATGATGGAGAAATCTCTGGCTGCTGAGTTTCTCTTGAGTTAGGGAGACAATAATAGATCCCAACTCAAAATGTATTTTGCTGTCATTATTACTGTAACTGTTATTTAGTGTGACATTATTCTTGTTGGGTTAAGTTTTATTATGTGAATGTGTTATATGAATTTTTAATAGTGTTTTGTATTAATTTTATATTTAAATATCTAAGTTTACTTCAAGTTGTCAAGAGGTAAAATATTTCATTTCCAGTGCAAGCTTGCCTTTGCAATGAAAAAAAAGCATATTTTGTGCTTTCTTTTGAAAAAAGCATTGGTTCAGGCACTGTTAAGGCACTGTTACTGTTTGTTTGTTTGTTTTTTAATAGTTCTGGCACTAATAACTCTATTCCTACCATATAAAACACCTGTTAATTAATGGGAATATTAATAAAAAGATATTTTTCTTTATGTTTTGGCTTTTTGTCTACATGCACGAAAGAAGTTTAGGATCACTAAAACAGATTTAAAACTAACAAACAAACAAAAATGCTTTCTAAAGGGCAGATTTTTCAAAACGCGGGTTACTGTGTTATCTGTGTGGACATGTAAATAATCTCCTCAATTTGCATGTGCCCATTGTTGCTTTGTGTAATGAGCATACACTAGAAACAACAAGAATGGCTTTACTAACTTTGTGACGAGTGGAGACTACTTGGGGTTGGCGTTTTTATTTTTTTCTTGTGTGGATATTCTGTAAAATGAAGGTTGTGTGGACAGATTTTTTTAAAAGACAGAGGGGAGACATATCAGTTTAAAAAAATATCTCTATATGTATAGATAGGGCCTTAAAGTCATGCAGAATTCTAAATGTATGCTTCTATCACATGGTTTATTCCAATAAGATACAGCAGCGAGTTAGGATGAGCTGTTTTCATAGACATTGTCAGTTAGCTCAGTTTGACAGCAATCTTGAATATTAATAACAAAATGTAAGAAACCATATTAATGACGGAGTGAAATAAACTGATGGGACGGCTTCCTTGTAGACATTGTGTGAATGAAACTAATCACTGAGGAGCATGTACCACAAAATGACTGACACATATTTTCCAACTACACAGGAACGGCCAAAACTTTTGTATTTTTCACAGCCAGCAGATCTCGTTTCTTCATTCGGCCTGAGGGATTGTGACAAATTATGTGTCAAGGATTTATGATATGAGACGTAATAGGGCCACCCAGCTGGTGGAGTAAATGAATGTGCATATCTCAGTGACATCCACACATCTGCTTAGTCGCCGACGTACATGCAAGCCATAATGTGTCATGCAGTCACTGGCCTAATTCGCCGTGCAACTCTGAACATCTACAGATGCGGCGCCTGTCCAAACATTACAACAAAGTCCTGCACAGTTACAGAGTAGCAGCTCTTCCATTATGAACAAACTTGATTGAAAAGTGGCACCATGGCACATGAAACTATCTGAACTTCCTTCAAAACTACAGGGTTCCCACACATTTTGCTGGGCAAAATTTCAAATATTTTCCATGACTTTTCAAGGACCCATAATAAATGTTTTTTTTTCTTGCTCCATTAGCCAGGCGTTTTTTTTAAACATATGAGATTCAAAGTCTAAAAATACTTGAAGGAAATATGCATACATGAGTAAGGAGACAGAAAGTGGGGAAAAAAATGAGAAACGTACATGATGGTAAACATACGTCACAAGTCGACTCACATTAGAGCTACGTTAGGTCAAGAGCTACAGATCATAAATTTGCCCTCATGTCACATTAAGTGGAAGTTGGAATAACAATTTCATTACAAAATAAAATTCAATGACTTTTCCAAAACTCTGATTTATTTTTACTAATATCACAACTTTTTTGTGACATGTATGACTTTTTACATGCTTCATATGACCATGCGGACCCTGTAACTCAGGTCAAACTGAAGTTGCAGCCTTTCTACTATCGAAGTCATTGCATAATCAGAACCAACTTATTTTTGGTCGAAATGCTCTGAACAGTTCAAAATTAGGTGGGAGTACCAAAACAGAAACTGGAAGGGAAACTATGCCCAGGACCATCCTGAACATCGCAAAATAAGAAGAAAATACAGGCAGTGGGTAGATTAAACAAATACTGCCACATACTTCTAGTGGGTCACAAGTGATGATTGAGAGTTGGTGCGTTATTTTTTTTAGACAACTTCTACACAGTATACCTTTAACGATATCACTGTTATTTAAAAAAAAAAAAAAAAAAATGTATTTTCTGTAGATATTATTGAAAGCTTGAGTGGGAAAAGATATTCAAACCACTAAAAATACTGAAATATCAGGTTCTGTCGCTGATTATCAAATTCATAAATGGATATCACTACAACCAAGTCCAGCCGAGCCAAGGATATATTTTATGATCCACCAGAGCAGAACTATTTTAATATTTCAGTATCATTGTCAAAATATGATGGCTCTGCTGTATTTTACATGGCCAGCATGAACTCAAGGTCCCCCCTGAGAGCCAGAGTTACACATTTTCACTGTGAGGCACATCTTTTATGCATGCACTCCTCACATACAGGGACCCCAAAACATGAACATCTGCCAATTATACCAACGAGAAGAGCAGAACGTCAAGCCCGTTCCAAAAGTGTATCTTGACTCAGAATAATTCATGTTCTCTTAAGGGAACTCGACCGTCCACTGCCTGTGGCATTCATTTAATCCACATTGACACATTTTTGGCTGTAGACTGAGATTGTGTATTTAGAATTGCCTGCTTAATCACTGCGAGCTCTTTATGAAACAAAGAAACAGGTTCACTTTCATTGTTCATTTCATCGCCAGGTGCATAGAACAAAAGCACGCAGGGAAGCTTAAGGACCAATCACCTTAGAATGTCACAGACAAGATAAAAGGGAGACTTGGTCTTTTCATCCTTGATGTGAGGTGCTTTTAGTGTTCTGCACGCACACACGCACACACGCACGCACGCACGCACGCACGCACACACGCACACACACACACACACACACACACACCTCTAACCTGTTTACTTCCTGGAAGAAGACGTAGCATCACAGGGAAGACGGGGTGAAAATACAACCTGGAAAAGCGGGGGGTTGGATTTATAGCTGGTGAACAAAAGCATGTACGACCCTGAGAGTTTGCCATCAGGGTTTGTGATAAGATTTTAGTAGACAATAAATTAAATAACCTGTGCCAGCCATTAGTTATGACAGCTTTTGGCTTATAAAGTGCTTGTAGTGGCAGTCTAGATAATTCATGTGATTGCATTGCTTCCTCTTTTTATAGGTCCGGTACATGTTTCGTGATGTAATGGCTCTTTCCCGCTATCCACTTTTAACTCTACGAAAGAATGCATTAGTGTAATGTGTAAAAACTAAATGCTCTGAAGGAATCAGGCAAAGTCATACAGTGCATATAATCTGGACCACAACACAGACCAGATAGCAGGAAAAAAAACCTTGGCTCTCAGGAAACTGAATAATTAAAAGGATGCTTTATTGGTTTACCCTGCCTAACATGCTGTGGACAATGAGAGTGAGCTGTCCCCAGGTGAGCCATGGTGGCAGCTGCCGAGCCAGAGTAAATTGGAACATGATAGCTGTGCAGATAATTTAATCTTTGCTTAATTAAAGGATCTACATGCAGGCTGAAAGTGCAAATATTTAGTAAAGTGAAAAAGCTGTAGATATACTCTTCATATATATATATGTGTGTGTGTGTGTGTGTACATAGTCTCAGAAATGTTGAAAACAGATTTTAAGTATGGCTGCTAGGTGCTAAGTAAGCAGCATTTAATGTTGATAGCACAACTGTGCTTATTTTTCCTGATGACAACAAAACATTCCTACTTTCTAATCCTGGGGTGCTGCCTCAGGCATCAGACTTTCTCAATTAGATGCAGATTTTATCTAGCAGCAATACTTTCACTATGAAACATGAGCGAACCAAAATAGTATCCCATAATCTGGTTTCCGCTGACTGATCATGCGATATGCAGCGTGACTGATGTGGCGCCACATAATAAATCTGTGTCTCCTCACAGTCGTACCTGTCTCTGGCCTCCACCTCTGCAGGTTCCTCTGTGCTGTTCTTCACAGCTTCCTGGCCAGTGATGGCGTCCTCTTTCCTCGTGGTGCTGGGTGAGGAGCTGCTCTTTGAGGATTCCTCGTTGACCTGGAGACCCTGGATGGTGTTCTGCTGATGCTGCCATGATTGTTGACCTGCTCTGACATAGACAGGTGTGGGCCCTGGCGTCGGTGCCAAGATGCTGTGGACCGGGCTGTTAGTCTTCCGTAGTCCTCCAATGCCTCTTTCCCGTGAGTGACTCTTCAGCCGGCCCTGGACAGGCGTCCCTCTGTGGTCCAGGCCATCCTGCTGGATGTAGCCTCCCACCCCGCCGCCGCCGCCGCCGCCGCCGCCTCCACCGCCGGCCGAACCTTGAGATGAATGGCTGAACCAGCGCCAGCGGAGCCTGAGGATCTGCTTCACATCAAATTCCTTCTTCCCCGACACAGACATCCTCCTCTGGTTTTGGAGACGAAGGCAATGGCACGTTGAGTCCCCAAAAACATGGAGAGCAGAGGAGAGAAGAGCCTTGTTTTCAGTCCTCTCTGACTACAATGTGCCTCTTCTCTGCCGTTATTGTCTCACTACTATCATGACCACCCCCTCCTCCTTCTATTACTCCTCCGTTGTTCTTTTGGTGGAGATGGAAAGCAGTCCTCTGCAGCTTTTGTTCCTGTGCCTGAGACTACTACCCTCCCTCCAACTCTCCCTCTCTGTCTTTCTCTCTCTCTTTCCCTCCTGTGCTGCTGCTGCTGCTGCTGCTGCTGCTGCGCCGCTGGAGCTGAGTTAATGCACATGCATGATCCACACTCCCTCCCCTTCGTCTCCCCTGTTTCGCTTTCTCTCTCTCTCTCTCTGCTTGTCTCTCCCCTGCACACACACATGCACACACACACTCTGAGAGATGGACATATATACTCTGGAAATAAAATGAGAAAATCTCCCAAGCCCTGCCCAGTCCCCTCTGCTGCTGCTCTGTGTGTCCCTGTGTAAGTATGTGTATGTTTTTGTGTGTGTGTGTGTGTGTGTGTGTGTGATAACAGGGCTGCCTGCTCTTCCAGTGAGGGGGGAGGTGGGGTATCATAGAGCCAGGATGATGAGGTCACACCTTAAAGTAATTCACTGCTCAAGAAGGGGAAAGGGGAAGACTACTAACTACACTGTACGATCAGGACTACTACTGTAGAAGGAGCTTGTAATCCATTAATGTATGTAGATACACACGCACACACACATGCACACACACACTCTGAGAGATGGACATATATACTCTGGAAATAAAATGAGAAAATCTCCCAAGCCCTGCCCAGTCCCCTCTGCTGCTGCTCTGTGTGTCCCTGTGTAAGTATGTGTATGTTTTTGTGTGTGTGTGTGTGTGTGTGTGTGTGATAACAGGGCTGCCTGCTCTTCCAGTGAGGGGGGAGGTGGGGTATCATAGAGCCAGGATGATGAGGTCACACCTTAAAGTAATTCACTGCTCAAGAAGGGGAAAGGGGAAGACTACTAACTACACTGTACGATCAGGACTACTACTGTAGAAGGAGCTTGTAATCCATTAATGTATGTAGATACACACGCACGCTCATCCATAAACAGAAAAGCAGGATACATTAATAACTCTCTCATAAATAACCAACACACACTCTTCAAGGCAAGCAAAATTTATCTCACACTAACACACATCTGTGCAGTCTGCCATTCTCACATCAAACACAATCCCGTGGGGAATGTCTCAGTGTATGTAGCCATGCGGAAAAAAATATTCCCCTTCAGTCGCTGTCTTGAAAGCCCCCTGCGATTACAAGTGAAAAACTACATACTGATGAACCTTCAAGGTCAGTAAGCGGCCTCTTCTTCCGTCAGGGCTTCAGAAAACAGTCTTTTGCATTTAAATTGATCCTGCTTCTGGAAAAGGTTAATACTGCACCATGCAGGTAATTGAGATACCAAACCTTAACTCATACTTCAAAGGCAAAGGGACAGGGGAACAGTACACAAGGTAATTTGGGGAGATTTGATCAATGCTGACTGCATAACCAGCATATGAAAAGAGAATAGTGCTATGCTGTGGGGGGACCGGGCATAGTGTAGGTGAACGGGCTGCAAAGGTGTTGTCTGACAAGAGCCGATCATTCCAAATTCACTGTGCAGATTGATGTAGGCTGTGAATTTTTCCTCCGTGCTCAGTTTAAATCTCCGCAGTTTGCACAAGTGTGATGTGCAATTGAGAACTGACTTTTCAGTGAAGTAGGAGACATTTTCTGTCCAACACATTTGCATATTCATAGATCAGATAAATTCTGGATTTTTGAATTACAAAGAACCCCATCCTCCCACCACTCTTTGCCAGCTTGCTGAGTCCCATATCCAAAAAGGTTGAGAACCCCTGCCATAGGGTATTTCATCTACACTACACTACTGGATTGAGTGTTTTAACAACTTTATTTTGATCCAGTTGTCAAAGGAAGCTGTATGTGCCCATGGGGCAGGTGGTAATTGGATTTAGAAATGGATTGTGAGCCATGAAAGATTATGAAACACAACAAGCTTTAACCTGCCTGCTTAACACTGCATACCATCTAGTTAGGATTTATGGATATTGCAATAACTCAATTAATATTAATGTTCGGCACCTGAGCTCCCAATTAACTGTTTCCATGATTTTTTATCACTGCAAGTCCACACACTGACATAAAAAATGGCAGTGAACTTTTATTCCTGTTCTCTCTGTAGTTGTTTCCTAATTTCCATTTCCTTGACAAAGGTAAGAGGAGGACCTTGCACTCAAACTGCTGCGTTTCAATACTGTACAATCTCTCATCCGCCTCCACAAACCTCCCACTGCAGGTTTGGAAGAGTGGACGCAACCAGCTATTGTGCCCACTAGTATCTACCTCAATCATAACTGCACATTATCTGATGAGGACAGGAATTGATCTGGCCAACAAAATAATGTTTGAATATCTTTCACTCAAAGACTGATTGCCTCCAATCTGCTATTATGAGTAACATACAGATGTATTTTACTGCTGGAAAGACAGTCTTTCATCTCGTTTTTTCTGGTCATAGCACCAATTTCAAAAGTGTCAGCATAGCTCTACTGCAAAGACAGCACAAAGTGGCTTTCGCATTTTTCGCAACTACCAGAATGCACTAGGTCCCATTGACCAGTTGACGCTCCTGCTGGTGGGTGACGTAATGCAAACTCGTCCATTTGACACAACGGCAACCAACTGGTAATAAATAATGTAATTTTACAGTAAGCTAAAACATGTTTTTGAAAGCATTTGAAGTGAGCGATAGGCAACACAGTAACAGGGATCTTAATTTATCTTTCTATTTGTTTTACCGTCAGAGCTCAGTTTTTTCAGTCTCCATTTTCACTATAAAGGAAGCAGTAAGGTTCCCACTTCCTGTTCACAAACCCCAGCTATTATAGCCAAACAACTCCCTTTAAAGCCAGGGATGAAATGCACAATTTTATTTCCACCAGTCTTTGCAATTAAAATGAGCAGAGTATCTCTTTTACTTTAAGCCTTTGTGTCCTTCACATGCAAACAACACAATAGAGACAAAGATTATGATTACTACAGAGATGAGGATTTTCCCACATCTACAGTAAGATCAAGAAATGGGCATTGTAAAATGTTCAAGCCTATACATTATTCAATCAACTCTATGGTAGAAACTACAGGAGGTTGAGAGGCTACATGGAGTGTGTGGATCATCCTTTGTTTTTATCCAAGTGTTTATGCTAATGATACAATAAGAGTGGATGAGCCTCAAATATTATTTTCACAGTCAAGAGGCAAAGCACTGAATTATTAATAAGAGCCTTCTCTGCTTATAAACATATTTTACATTGTATTATATTATTTTGGAGCCCAAAAGCACCAGCACACAGCAACTGGTCCCTGATGGGGAGTCTGATAATTGAAGGAGTTTCTACTCATGTTTTGACTTTGTGTATCCACAATAGCAACGGTTCGGTTGCTCCAGGCTTTCCTTTGTGTTTTTTTTGTTTGCCTCTGACCTTCAGCTTTTGACATTAGCTGTTTCTCGACTGAGATAGAGTTCATCTGTACTGCCATAACTGAATGACTGACTTCCGTTAATTAAAGGCAGCAAGATCTTTCAGATGTGCATAATTTATTGATCACAAATGCGCACAAATTTTTTATGGTAGTGCATTAAGTGATGCTATAACCACTTTCTTTAAGTGCCATAATAATGCATATTCTTTGCATGTACATAAAACTGTGGAATTACTAACCTGCCTCTGCTGTTCTACAACCAGAATGGGACACACTTTATTACAGGCATTAAAAATGTAAACAGTAGTTTTTGACCTAAATCAAATAATAGTTTTAAATATTACTGCTCAGGCAGGGGTTAATTTTGTGACTAAACAATCAAATTATATAGTTTTTGGTTTTGTTGTTATCCCTTCTTAGCCTCTTCTAATCTTTTGGCACAGTCATTAATCACTAGAAGTCATTTTCACTGCAGGAGGCATTAGCTGTATGCATAAACTGATGAAAACAGAGACTGTAATATCCCCTCTGTTGTGTAAGTGACAAGAAAATCTCCTCAAATATATTTATTTTAGTCTGGGAGTCACTCGTTTTTTTTTGCAGTTTTTTTTTTTTTTTTTTAATCAAACATGATTTAATTGCAGCCTTCATAAAATTATCTTTCAATAAAGCTGTATATGGAAAATAAAAAAAAAATGTAACCATGTATCCAAATATCTATCAGCTTCAATGCATTATCCACCATTACCATTACAATCACTGCAACACAGAATAAATACTGTATTTTATGGACACTATCTTTATGTCTAGGACATCTAAGTATATTATCATAATAAAAGCCTGTTAGAGTGAGATATGATCTAATGTATAGTAACAAGCCATCACACTGTGTAACCTCTTTTATTCTTGCAGGAGTCAAGGACACCATCTGGCTGCACTCCGCATGACACATGAGATGTCAGATGTCAGACTGGTGTGGTAAAGCACATTATCATCACACATCTGCCTCTCCAGCGAACATACATACGTGCCGAGACGGCTATTCATTTGTAGATATTCTCAGGTTGCCCTGGCAGCAAACCAGAAAAATGTTAGGAAAACTACAAAATTCACGCATTGTCAAAAATTTGGCAACAGGATATGCTGTTTGTGTATATATTGTACATTGTATACACAGGTTTACATCGGAGAATGTGGGATGCAAGCATGAATGGGAACACTCTCTCCACCCCCACCTATGGACTGCAGTATCAACTAAATGCATCTTGGAAAAGAGGGAAAGGCCTCGCATGTCAAATTTCCTACTGTGTTGGGCAGTGACATTTCAAATATAATTGACCGTTGTCCATATTCATGAGACTAACAAATGAGTACAGCTCACCACATAAAATGCAATGACAAAATCAACCACACATACCATCACGTGCTTACCGGCACTCGCACAGCATCTACAATTCATACATACGCATACAAATACTGATCTGAAGTTTCAGAGCTATATAAAATACTGATCTATCTAATTCTTTATACCTGACCTGACATGGCCATGACTAGGGTGTAGAAATACAGCCTTTCACTCAATGGAGGTCGGGGGGACCAGTCGAAAACGAATGAGAATATTTCTTTTAATGTTCCATTGATGGCAGATACGGCAGGCTAGGTTACTGTACGAGACATCTGAATGTCACAAAAAAATACCGTAACCCGAATGCAAAGAGAAAAACTGTGTTTTTTTTTTTTTTTGTTTGTCTTTTAACAGAAGAACTGACAAGAGTTATACTGCTGGTGAAACTCAATTCTCCTTCTGGCTTCGTATCCACATAAATTTAGAACAGATGTCAGCAATTCTTCTCTTACCTGAGAAACCGATTCTAACAGTTACTCTTCAGCGCTCAAACAGAGGAATTATCTTCTAAAATGGATGACCAATGGAAGCGAACTGCACGTAATCCAGTAATTTACTCATCACAACTGTGCTAAACTGTTCCAACTTTTTCCTCTCTCCTATCCCTCTCTCACCACACACAAAAAAAAGTTTGCATCTCCAGAAAGGAAGGGGGCACTTTCCTCTTTCAAAGGAAGCTTCTGATAAGTTCCTTCCTCTGTGCTACAACAACAATTGCATTCAAGCAACCAGGAACTCTGGGATCACATCCTGTGTTCGAGGCAAAACATTGCTTTCACAAAGCTGTACCCTACAAACCATGTTTCTGCAACACTTCCGTTAACAAGGTTTAACTGATGCCTGAAATAAAAAAACATAATAAAAAAAGAAAACTAGCCTGTTTGTGTATGTTGCAAATGCAGTTTAAGTCATCATAATGTCGCACAAAAAGTTGCAGACAACAAATCAAAATTTGTAAACATGCATTTGTATGAATATTTGAGTCTGTTAAAATATAGTGCAGAATCAAGTCATCAAAAAAGGTTCAGCTAGAAGTCCTTTGTAGATTGTTTTTTTAAAAAAATCAAATTCTTCTATCAGTGATGATGCACTTTCATTCAACCACTGGGTGGCGTATTTAACACTTTCACTGAGGAAGACCTATATCCACAGTTCAGTGAAGTTCACTCTCAAGCATCAGGCATTACAAGGAGACATAAAAGATTTTCATTTTGCCAAAATGATCCTATTCTCTTTCAACATTTTCACAGTTAAGCAAATTTGAGCTACAGTGCAGATAGTGTGAACAGTTTGGTTATAATATTTTGTGAAAGTAAAGAACTATGAAGTGATCCTTGTATATAAATCGTTTTTTCTTCTTCTGTGCATTATTGCAATATCCCATTGGTTCAACAAAACAGCAAAATAAACTGTGTTGTTGTACTAACAGCACAAAACTTTTTTCTTTTCCCTGACAGGCACCCTCTTGCAATTGTGAGTGTAATGAAGTCACAAAGGTGGAAAAATCCCATTGTAGCAAATATTATTGTATCTTTCACACACTATAACACTATGTCAGCCACTGCCTGTTGATCTACAAGCTAACAACCAACATAAATAACTAATAACTAGTAACAACACTAGTCTGCCAATTTTTATGGACAACAGACCCTCTATCTGACTGAGGCTCAAACGTGTACGGCTAAATCTCTCTGATGTTTCCTCTAATGCAAACATCATGATGCATTCTGTTCTTTCACCAGTCAAGCCAGAGAAATCAGAGAGCAAAAGCAAAGTCATTGTGAGCAAATTTCACAATGAGAGGAAAAAGAGAGGATCTGCTTCCAGTCCTTTTTCAGAGCATTATTCAGCTATTATGTGGGAAAACCATATTCAGTATTGAGATAAGTACTTTATCATTCTTTAAAACATATCTGGAGAGGGACTTTAAACCATCATAAAATAGACTAGATGCTGAGGTGACACAAAAACGAATCACCTCAGCATCTAGTCCACAATCTGCACTCTGTTGGTTACCTGTAACCATAATAATGTTTAATCCATGCCCATGACCTTTCCTTGAAGCAGCTATAATTACAATAATAAAAATAATAATTATTATTACAACAATAATAAATGAAAATAAAAAAAACACTGCGACAATGAAAGGGGTTGCTCATAGTGATGAACCCAGAGAAATTCATCACTCAAACCAGCTAGTTGTTTGGTCCAGAACTTTACTGTTTCTGTTCAATATCACTGCTTTTGTCTGCAACAGGCAGCAACAAAAAAAAACTGTAAACCAAATGTTCAACCGCAAAGTAGCTGGTGAACATAGTTGAATATTTGCACAGCTAAAGGCTGACAAACTGACATCAACTATCGAACTAGCTGCGATAAAGCTAACTGATACGTTGCCTGTGTCTTGCCCACAACCAACGGGCAACCAGCATGTATGTGTTACAAACTAGGGACGTCAACATCTACACGTGTAAACGGGTACACGGATAACAAATCATAACCGTTCAGAAAAATCAATAACCGTTTACACGTCATTTTTTCCTCTCCTCCTCCTCGTTTCATTTCTCACCAATAGTATTTTTTAGGGGTGATAATGTTGCCTGAAAGCTTAAGATAATAACATTAACTAACTATACACTTAAATGTTCCCACTAATGCAGTTATCCGCATACATAATAGATGCACAGGTGGCAATGTTACATTGATATTAAAAAAAAAAAAAACGTAGCCACAGCCAGTGTCGCGTCACTTCAAGTTGACTCGGGGCCGCATGGACAACAAGCAACAGGCGATGAACAAGCGGAGCTTAAAAAAATATATTGTACAAAAGTGAGCAATAGTTAAAACAATGATTAAAAAAGGGTTAAACCTTTTCCAGCTTTCACTTGTACGTTTTCTTGTCTGTCAAAATTGATGATTTTATTTTCAACTCATTTTACTTTCTGTCATAAGTAGGTCTAAGCCTTAAATGGTGAGATGGATTGCCTACTTTTTAAGTTCTGTTCGCCGAATAAACGTTTTTGTGCGATAACTAACTACTGGAATGGCTTTGATTGAATGAGATTAGGAGGTATTTGAATGGAGACAGAACCATCTAGTGGTTATATAGCGCAACTGCGATAGAAAAAGATCATAAATCGTGTAACCGGGTACACGTCGGTTAGAAGTCCCGTTTACACGTGTAGAAAAAATTGTAAACGTTGACACCCCTATTACAAACACAATCCAAACTTGACAGAACAAAGTATATTTACTGTCTCCCACTGAACAATACACAAGCCATCAGGAAAAGTTTCTGCTAAAGAGCTCAATGGCTACAAGAAAAAGGATTTTACCTAAAGCAACAAGTTTCTTTTGATCCCACTCCCTCTTGACTTAAGCGGTTTGTTTGCTTTCCTCACTTCTCTTCCTGTGCTCTCAGCTCAACTGACCTGCCTATTAGTGATTTCATTCTCCACTGGGCTCTGCCGTTTGACAAGGGCCAACAATGCAGGACACGCCTCAGTGACTGCGGCAAAAGATGCTCAATAACTGACTTGGTGTGTCAGGGCCTTAAAGAGTGAGATATCTTTAAGTTGGTAGAGACCATAAACTGTAAAAAGGAAAGTGCATATTGGACTTACATTTGCAAAGTGACTGTTTTCTCACAAATCTGCCATATTACTATAAAAGGTGATACATTTTTGTAGTGTTCACAACTTTGTTTCCCCCAAACCCCCGAAAAATCAATAACTGCAACTTTGACCCTACCCAGATAGTTTTAGCTGCCTAAAGTTAACTGGCCCATAGCTTAGAATTTTAATGAGTGAGGACTATGCTGAGTTGAAAGGCTTTGCCCTTTACCAATAAGTTTAGATGGATTTAGGGTTTAGACTGAATCCACCTGATATGCAGCAGGTTACATGTACAGAAAAAAGCAATGAATTTATGTATATTTACAGTTATATGGCCTGACACAGACAATGCTTAAATTAGGCGTTATGTGCAATCGACGATCTGTATGACGTGATTTTACACTGGCAATGAGCACACAACTGATGAAACAGTGACATAAAGTGAAGAATATGTCTTGAGGCGCTTTAGTGATATGAAGAACATAGTATGAAGCATAAGCCGGTTCTAGGTATGGGCACGTGGGGCAATATTCCCCAAACTGCTCCACCTGCCTCACTATCGCCAAACACAGGCGTTAAACCCTGGAAACCTCTCACTTTGAGCTGTTATTGTCATTAAAGCAAGGATACTCAACTAGACCATACACATTGCTAGGATTTAAGGAAATTGCTCAGATTTTAGAACATTTCTAAGATTTAAGGACATTTATAAAATTATATTCCAAGGATTTAAGGAAGTCTCTTGGACTTTAGGACATTTCTGGGATTTTAGGAAATTTCTGGGATGTAGGGGTATTTTAGGATGTTTTGTAGGATTTTAGGGCATTTCTAGGATTTTAGGACATTACTGGGACTTCAGGACAATTCCAGGATTTTAAAACATTTGTTAGGATATTTCTACAATATAAGAGTATTTTTAGGATTTTTAAGATGTTTCTAGAATCTTAGGACATTAGGGAGGAGCTCTATTTTAATGCTGTTTTATGCACTCTGGCACCTTAAGTATAGTAAAAGTACAAAAACAATTCCCAGTGTTTATCATTTATTTTTTTATTGTGAATTAGAAAATTGTCTGGGGCCACCTGGCACCATATCAGGAGCCAGATTTAGCCTGAAAAGTTGAGTATCACTGCTGTAGTGTTTTAAAGGGCACAAATTGAGCTTGTTTATCAAAAAGCTTTGGTTAAAAACGAAATAATTCAGCATATGGGCCTGAAGAATAACTCATATTAGGCTACATTAGCAATATTAGCCTACATCACTAAGCTAGCAAGAGCAACAAGCAGGCTAAATTGCTTACAAACATAGCCGCAAAACGAAAGCCAGAAAAAAGCTACGCACTTACGTGTCAACTGCAAATTACCTGGTGATATTTGCTAAGCCATGGAGGATGTAATGTTAGCAAACACGGAGACTTAGCTTGCTGGGTGAAGTGGAGCTCCATCTGGATGAAGAACCTGTTGAGCTGTTGGAAAAGGAGGCTCCGCTTTCTACCTTCAAGTGTCCGGTTTCGGTCCGCAGTCGACCTGAAGAATGGCCGGCTAAAGGAGTTTTGCACACGGGATATTCCTTCCACTAACCGGCGTGTAATTTTGTAGCAGCAGCGGCCTGAGCAGCAGCAGATTCACGGTAACACAGCGCCCAATTTCAAAGCTTCCGCTGGATTTACGTCACAGGATTATTACTATAATATATATATCTTTTTTTTTTTTTTTTTTTTTTATGTTTGTCTTTTCGGTTAGGTCATGTGAATTAATTTGATTTTTGATTTAATTAATTTATTTCGAACATGTAAAAAAATACGTAGAGAAATTATCATACAAACAAGCAGACAGACAAAAAAAAAGTAATATTTACATACAATGTATAACATACAGCAAAAGAAAATGTCAGACACATGATGACTTTATTCACACATTGGAAAGGGAGTGAGAAGGAGTGCAAATTTATTAAATCCAACCCCTTTTCCATGTCATTTTAATTAACAGCTTTCTTGTTTAAACCTATACTCCAATTAATGAAACATATATGCATACACCCACATACCCCAAATCAAACATCTCAACCATTTTACACTATTAATTTTAGAAAAAAAGAGGAAGATAAACTAGCAAAGATTAAATATTAAGTAACCAAATAAATAAACAAACAGAAACCCCTCTGAACGACCTGGTGATTGTAAAACCCCATCTTCATCTCTGTGCCTTGTGAAAATCATTTTGTCATACATTAATTTTCACTGGCTTATGTTTAGACATTGTTTTAGCTCCACATTAAAACTGTTCCTTAGTTTCACTCTACAGATTAATAAACAAAAACTTTTCCTACAGTATGAACACTGTTTTTTTTTTGTTTTTTTTTTTAAAAAAAAGGTTTAAAATCAATTCCTCTTAAATTGTAACTCCCCCTCTCCTATTCTTTGAATATTTCCTAGTAGTAGGTTATTTTTATCAAAAACGTTTTTTTCTTTTTTTGGTCTGTTTTAGTTTAGAGTGAATACTGGTTTAGTGTCTAGTCTTTACCTACTTTAATTACTAACATTGCAGATTCTTATGATCTTTACTAGTTTAAATGATAAATTGACCTACAATCACAACACAACAGAGTGATACCACACAAATGTGGCTGCCAAATTATCAATTTTTAAAACCATGATTTATCGCAGGATCTCAAAAGTTAATTATGATTAATCACATTGAATAATAACATGTTTTCAGTTCCAATATTTTGCATTACAAAATGGTTATGAAGTCCTAATTTACCAGGTAAAGCACGTCTTACTAGTTTTTTCTTGATTAGGAATCAAATGACAGAAAAAAAACTGCAGGGGACTAGCGTAAAGTGGGCTTGTCTGTAAAGGGGAGACCCGTGAGTACACTTCAAACCCATTTTTATTCAGATGTCAGTCAGATAAAGGGACCCCTGTTAAATGGCCATGTCATTTTTCCATCACCAAAATTTAGCTTAAATTTTAGCCTAAATGATCTATATATTGAAAATAGCTTCATTAATTTATTTTATATGTAACAATAAACATTTAGTCACTTCCCCAACCTTAAGTATTTCATGTCAGTTCCTGTTCTTTAATTTTGGTTATTCTTCAAACTGGTCTTACAATTAATTTCAACTGGTATTCAAACAGCCTTGAAAAGTCTTAAGTCTATTCCTCCTTGAGATGTAGAAACAATGCAAAAAAAATAGTCAGGCTAGACATTACCCTGGCACATTACTGCCTATCAGATTTAAGACTGAATTGCACCTATAAATGAACATTCAGTTTACTTAAATAGCTTTAACTAACTGAGCAAATAGCCATTCATAATGGGGTGGCCTATCAGATTGCAGATTCTGCCCACATTCTTATTAACATTTACCAAAAAGCAAAACTTCTTGGATTGTTTGATTTAAATGACAGTTTGAGGCTAATTCAGCAAAACTGTATATGAATTAATTGTAACAGTTCCACCTCAACCTGCCACAACATTAGAATGTTGCAAAAACAATGATGATCAGTCATAAAGTCATGTTACTCTTGATACTTTCAATACATTTAGCTAACAATTCTTTTGTAGTTTTGCTTAAAGAAATGCATAACCCACAAAAAATGCCATTTGTATATAAATTAGTAATGCCTGTTACCTTGGACCATGTTTAACGACAGCAAAAAACCTGTTTGTTTTTTGCGGAGGCATGTGCCAAAAACAAAGTTTTCATCAGAAAATTAACACAGCATGACAATTAATTTACAAATGGTCATTATGTGGGTTAAGTAGTCTTTAAACTATGATTTTGAATAGGATTTTTACTTGTAGTGGAGTACTTTTACATTGTTATAGACTATTGGTATTTTTTCTTAAGTGAAAAAAACTTCAGTACTTCCCCTACCTCTGGTTTTGTGTAATAACCAGCTCACTAAATTCAGTGTATTGCTGTATCCAACAACAGTTGTTATGTCTTTGTACTTCAAAGTGTGATGCTTTAGATACCCCTCTAGCATCTGTTTTATCATGTTTCCTTAAGACAGATGCATGTGTCTTTAAAAATTCAGAACAACTTCAATAATATTAAAAATATGTATCAATCCAAATAAGTCTGAATAACAAATAATGTAATATAACAGTGAATCTAGTCACTGAAATAAATATAGTACCAAACATAATATATACAGGAACCATTAAAAGGTAATGCAGTTGAGGGAAATTTACTTGACTAGAAAAAAGATAAAATAACTTTAACGTAAAAGAAAATATAGACAAACACAATTAAGTATTGCCCATGTCATATCATGGGATTCAGGCACTGGCAAATTCTGACTTAAGAAACCTGGTAAATTATATAAATCTTTTTATTTTGTTTATTTGGCAGAATGCACACAAAAGAAAAGACCCAAAAATCATGCTCTACCTCCATCTGATCAAAACTATGCAACTCTCTTATCAACACAGATTTTGTTGCAATCAAAAAGTGACAGTTTATTTGTGACATTCTTTTTACATAATCAAAAGGTCTGTGTACAAAGAGAGAGTGACAGGAAATAAAATTAAGAGGATCACAAAACAGGTAAGAATGAAATTGACACAGGATTAGGAGACAAAACATATTTAAAACAAATTTAACAATGCATATTTTTGATAAATGGCACAGAATCAGAGGGTGAATAAAGTTTCTGAAAAATTAACAGAAAAGTACTGACAGCACTTCAAAGTGTTGATAGTTTCCAAACAGTGATTGTCTTTGCAATTATGGTATATACAACACCATTACTCTTCAGAATGTGTTACAAAGGGCCAGCTCTATATTGCCTAGATATGCTTCTGCACTGATTATATAATATCAAAGCTTGAAAATAAAATAATTTCATACATTTAAAAAATGGTAACTGTTTATATTTGTGTCTGGATGTATAAGCAACACTGTCCTTCAAAATTACTGTTATAACTATCTGTTCTGTGCAATAGACCCCTGGATACAAATATACCACACCCAATTATTAATACCATTCATGTAATAGAATGAAACATGACAAAAAGGCAAATCCCATATTAAACTATTGGTAAAAATTTGGTGAGATGGCATATGTTCAATAAATCTGGACTATGTACAAGAAACAGCATTTATTATTACAATACAAATTTATCTTATTTACAGTTTGAAGGGATTTTAAACAATCTCATGCACTGTTGTCTAATTACTGAAAACAATTATATTTAACAATATTGAGATGGCTGTACATCGCCTTTAAAACAGCTTTAGAATGAAAAAATGCCACATCAGAAAAGACTATTTGGGTGTACATGAGAAAGTTTAACTTGCCTCATATTTAATTATTTTTTTGGTGAAACAGATAGTTCAAGTCTTGGGAACCTGAAACCACCTCTTGAACCACTGTCACTGCTGGAAGATGAAGACAATCGCGATTTTTTAGAAGGTAGAGAAACTCCTGCACCTGCTTCACCCTCCTCACCAAGTGACACTTCATATGAGCCCTTTGACTTTGAACCAAAACCTCCAAAGGTGCCAAACTTCAACTTGCCTTTCTTTCCTTTGACCTTGCCTCCTCCTAGGTCTAATGAAATGTCGCCACCCTCAGCTTCTAAGTGAGTTGAAGGAGAACTAACTGCAAGTCCCCCCTCATCACTCAGAGAAGAAGACCGATGTCTTGATCTCTGAAATAGATCCAGTGAGGCTGACTTGCCTTTAGCTGATACACTGAGCCTAGGATCACCCTCTGCTTCAAATTTTCCACCTCCTCCACTTGTGCTCAATTCTACATCCGGTCCCTGAAGGTCACTTGCACTACTGCCCTTTGCTTTTGATTTGCCAAACAATTTTGGCATCTTTACCTTTACTTTGCCTTCACTGTGCCTCAGTTCTGGACTGGGAACCTCAATATTTTGTGAACTGACTTGGCAACTAACAGATGGAGACTGTATACTTATGCCTCCGCTAGCTGACTCAACATTTCCTCCATCTCCCTGGCTTTCCACCTGAGGCAGAGCAATACCAAATTTTGGTACCTTAATTTTGGGAAATGTTACAGTACCTTCTGGGTAATTAAGGCCACCACTTGCACTAGCCCCTGAACCAGTTGTATCAATCCCTGCACCACCTTTCAAATTTATTTTTGGGCCTTTAAAACCTGCAGACATGCTTGCCTCTCCTTGTCTGTTTAGATTTGTATCAACATCAGATGTGGACACATTCACATTTGACATTTTAATATTAGGAGTCTTTAATTTCACGTCTGCCCCTCCCAAATTAACATTTGGACTGCCAATACCAGAACCCTCAACAGTGGTGTTGAAGCTGGCAGATGGAAACTCTATGTCAGGTGATTTGAATCCCTCTGATAAAGATCCATCGCCTTTCATTTTTGGTGACTTAATATCTAGTTCCACATCAGGAAAATGAAGCTTACCAAAAAGAGGCTTCTTTACCTTTGTTCCTTTGACATGAATATTAGGTGTGTCTGCATCTAGGTCTACTGCTGGAATTTCTATGTCAATACCAGGTTTCTTTGACTTTCCTTTCCCTTTAGGAAGTTTGAATTTCCCCTTTTTCCCCCTTACATTTATATCAATATCAGGGGCATCAAGACTTGCTTCAGTATCAGGGAGACTAACTTCTGTTTTGGAACCTTTTACTCCCACACTCAACGTGGGTGTCTTCCCCTCGACTTCTTGGGATTTCATTCCAAACTTAGGACCTTTAAACTTGGGAAATGTAACGCCTGTCTTTGCAGGATCAAGAGACACACCTTCCATTGTGATGGTGGGTACTGCAACACTGGCATCTGGACCTTTGATGTCTGCTTTCATTTTGGGCACTGATGCATCCATCTTGCCTTTGAGGTTGATATCAACATCTGGTACTTTAACATCAGCATTAGATTTAGGAATATTTATGTCAATACCTGGGCCCTCCATCTTTGGACCTTTAAAGTCAGCTGATGGCATTTTGATTTTTGGCATGTCAAATTGACCCTTCGGCCCTTTAATCTGTGGACCTTTGATGGAAACATCAGGGTTTTTTATGTCACCCTCTATCTTTGGCACTGACATACCCACATCACCTTTCAGTTTGGGACCTCTCAGGTTAAAATCAACGGTGGGCATGGACAATTGTGGTCCTGAAACAGTTGGCATTTTAAATTTGGGTCCTTTGACTTTTGAATCAGGTCCTTCTATGTCAATCTGTGGTCCTTGAATGTCAACGCCAGATGCACTCACATCAATCTTGCCTTTGGGAAGGTTTACATCAACATCGGGACCCTCCACTTTCGGACCTTGGAAGCCAAATGATGGCATTTTGATTGTTGGCATGTCAAATCCAACTTTCGGACCTTCAATGTCAACCTGTGGACCTTTGATGTCGACCTCAGGTGCTTTGATACCAATTTCAGCTTTTGGGAGGTTGACATCAACTTCTGGACTCTCGAATTTTGGACCTTTCAACCCAATGGATGGCAGATGGAATTTAGGCATTTTAAATCCTCCTGTATGGCCCTCTATGTCAACATCTGGTCCTTCTATATCCATCTTGGGAGATTTTATGTCTACATCAATCTTTCCTTTTGGAAGGTTTACATCAACATCTGGACCCTCTACCTTTGGACCTTGGGAGCCAAATGATGGCATTTTGATTGTTGGCATATCAAATCTACCTTCCGGACCTTCAATGTCAACCTGTGGACCTTTGATGTCGACTTCAGGTGCTTTGATACCAATTTCAGCTTTTGGGAGGCTGACATCAACTTCTGGACTCTCGAATTTTGGACCTTTCAACCCGATGGATGGCAGATGGAATTTGGGCATTTTAAATCCTCCTGTATGGCCCTCTATGTCAACATCTGGTCCTTCAAAATCCATCTTGGGAGATTTTATGTCTACATCAATCTTTCCTTTGGGAAGGTCCACATCAACATCTGGACCCTCCACTTTTGGACCTTTAATGTTCAGTGATGGCATTTTGAATTTTGGCAATTCAAATCCACCTTTTGAACCTTCGATGTCAACCTGTGGACCTTTGATGTCGACATCAGGTGCTTTTATGTCTCCCTCTATCTTTGGCACTGACACATCCACATCACCTTTCAGTCTGGGACCTCTCAGATTGAAATCCACGTCTGGCATGGAAGTTTTGGTCCTGAAATGCTTGGCATGCTGAATTTGGGTCCTTTTAATTTACCACTTGGACTCTCAATGTCAACATCTGGTCCTTGGATATCCAATTCAGGGGCTTTAATATCAATATCAGCTTTCGGGAGGCTGACATCAACTTCTGGACCCTCCAGTTTTGGACCTTTTAATCCAAAGGAAGGCACTTTGAATTTAGGCATTTTGATTCCTCCTTTGTGGCCCTCCATGTCAACTTCTGGTCCTTCTATATCGACCTTGGGAGTTTTTATGTCTACATCAATCTTGCCTTTTGGAAGGTCTACATCAATATCTGGACCCTCCACTTTTGGACCTTTAATGTTCAGTGATGGCATTTTGAATTTTGGCAATTCAAATCCACCTTTTGGACCTTCAATGTCAACCTGTGGACCTTTGATGTCGACATCAGGCGCTTTTATGTCTCCCTCTATCTTTGGCACTGACACATCCACATCACCTTTCAGTCTGGGACCTCTCAGATTGAAATCCACGTCTGGCATGGAAAGTTTTGGTCCTGAAATGCTTGGCATGCTGAATTTGGGTCCTTTGAATTTACCACTTGGACTCTCAATGTCAACATCTGGTCCTTGGATATCCAATTCAGGGGCTTTAATATCAATATCAGCTTTCGGGAGGCTGACATCAACTTCTGGACCCTCCAGTTTTGGACCTTTTAATCCAAAGGAAGGCACTTTGAATTTCGGCATTTTGATTCCTCCTTTGTGGCCCTCCATGTCAACTTCTGGTCCTTCTATATCGACCTTGGGAGTTTTTATGTCTACATCAATCTTGCCTTTGGGAAGGTCTACATCAATATCTGGACCCTCCACTTTTGGACCTTTAATGTTCAGTGATGGCATTTTGAATTTTGGCAATTCAAATCCACCTTTTGGACCTTCAATGTCAACCTGTGGACCTTTGATGTCGACATCAGGTGCTTTTATGTCTCCCTCTATCTTTGGCACTGACACATCCACATCACCTTTCAGTTTGGGACCTTTCAGTTTGAAATCCACATCTGGCATGGAAAGTTTTGGTCCTGAAATGCTTGGCATGTTGAATTTGGGTCCTTTTAATTTACCACTTGGACTCTCAATGTCAACATCTGGTGCTTTGATATCTATATCAGGTGCTTTGATATCAATATCAGCTTTTGGAAGACTGACATCAACTTCTGGACCCTCCACTTTTGGACCTTTGAATCCAAAGGATGGCAGGTGGAATTTAGGCATTTTAAATCCTCCTTTAGGACCCTTGATGTCAACATCTGGCCCTTCAATGTCCACATCTGGCATTGAAAATTTGGGTCCTGATATGCTTGGCTTAGTGAATTTAGGCCCTTTAAATTTTCCATCAGGGCCTTTAATGTCAGTCTCTGGAGTTTTAAGTTCTACTTTAGGCATTTTCACATCAAAGTTAGCTTTAGGAAGATTTACATCCACATCTGGACCCTCCAGTGTGGGACCTTTGATCTCAAACGATGGCATATTGATTTTTGGCATTTCAAGTCCACCTTTTGGGCCTTCGAGGTTAACCTGTGGACCTTTGATGTCAAACTCAGGTGTTTTTATGTCTCCCTTTAACTTTGGAACTGACATATCCACATCACCTTTCAGTTTAGGACCTTTCAGATTTAAACCCACATCAGGCATGGAAAGTTTTGGTCCTGAAATGCTTGGCATGCTGAATTTGGGTCCTTTGATTTTACCACTTGGACTCTTGATGTTAAAATCTGGTCCTTTCATATCCAGTTCTGGGGCTTTAACATCAATATCAGCCTTTGGGAGGTTTACATCAACATCTGGCCCCTCAACATTTGAACCTTTCATTTCAAAGGATGGCATGTGGAATTTAGGCATTTTAAATCCTCCTTTGTGACCCTTAATATCAACATCTGGTCCTTCAATATCAACTGTGGGAGCTTTTATGTCACCCTCAAACTTTGGAACAGACACATCAACATCTCCCTTTATTTTGGGCGCTTTGAGACTCATATCAAAGTCCGGTAACTTTGGTCCAGATAGAGATGGCAGTTTAAATTTAGGACCTTTAATTTTACCACTTGTACTCTCTATGTCAAGATCTGGTCCTTCAATATTGATCTCAGGAGACGTCATGTCTACATCAGGAATTTCAACATCAATGCTGCCTTTTGGAAGGTCTACATCAATATCTGGACCCTCCACTTTTGGACCTTTAATGTTCAGTGATGGCATTTTAAATCTTGGCAATTCAAATCCACCTTTTGGACCTTCGATGTCAACCTGTGGACCTTTGATGTCGACATCAGGTGCTTTTATGTCTCCCTCTATCTTTGGCACTGACACATCCACATCACCTTTCAGTTTGGGACCTTTCAATTTGAAATCCACATCTGGCATGGAAAGTTTTGGTCCTGAAATGCTTGGCATGCTGAATTTGGGTCCTTTGAATTTACCACTTGGGCTCTCAATGTCAACATCTGGTCCCTGGATATCCAATTCAGGGGCTTTAATATCAATATCAGCTTTTGGGAGACTGACATCAAGTTCTGGACCCTCCAGTTTTGGACCTTTTAACCCAAAGGAAGGAATTTTGAATTTAGGCATTTTGATTCCTCCTTTGTGGCCCTCCATATCAACTTCTGGTCCTTCTATATCGACCTTGGGAGTTTTTATGTCTACATCAATCTTGCCTTTTGGAAGGTCTACATCAATATCTGGACCCTCCACTTTTGGACCTTTAATGTTCAGTGATGGCATTTTGAATTTTGGCAATTCAAATCCACCTTTTGGACCTTCGATGTCAACCTGTGGACCTTTGATGTCGACATCAGGTGCTTTTATGTCTCCCTCTATCTTGGGTACTGACACATCCACATCACCTTTCAGTTTGGGACCTTTCAGTTTGAAATCCACATCTGGCATGGAAAGTTTTGGTCCTGAAATGTTTGGCATGCTGAATTTGGGTCCTTTTAATTTACCACTTGGGCTCTCAATGTCAACATCTGGTCCCTGGATATCCAATTCAGGGGCTTTAATATCAATATCAGCTTTCGGGAGGCTGACATCAACTTCTGGACCCTCCAGTTTTGGACCTTTTAATCCAAAGGAAGGAATTTTGAATTTAGGCATTTTAATTCCTCCTTTGTGGCCCTCCATGTCAACTTCTGGTCCTTCTATATCGACCTTGGGAGTTTTTATGTCTACATCAATCTTGCCTTTGGGAAGGTCTACATCAATATCTGGACCCTCCACTTTTGGACCTTTAATGTTCAGTGATGGCATTTTGAATTTTGGCAATTCAAATCCACCTTTTGGACCTTCGATGTCAACCTGTGGACCTTTGATGTCGACATCAGGTGCTTTTATGTCTCCCTCTATCTTGGGTACTGACACATCATCCACATCACCTTTCAATTTGGGACCTTTCAGTTTGAAATCCACATCTGGCATGGAAAGTTTTGGTCCTGAAATGCTTGGCATGCTGAATTTGGGTCCTTTTAATTTGCACTTGGACTCTCAATGTCAACATCCGGTCCTTGGATATCCAATTCAGGGGCTTTAATATCAATATCAGCTTTTGGGAGGCTGACATCAAGTTCTGGACCCTCCAGTTTTGGACCTTTAAATCCAAAGGAAGGAATTTTGAATTTAGGCATTTTGATTCCTCCTTTGTGGCCCTCCATGTCAACTTCTGGTCCTTCTATATCGACCTTGGGGGTTTTTATGTCTACATCAATCTTGCCTTTGGGAAGGTCTACATCAATATCTGGACCCTCCACTTTTGGACTTTTAATGTTCAATGATGGCATTTTGAATTTTGGCAATTCAAATCCTCCTTTTGGTCCTTCAATGTCAACCTGTGGACCTTTGATGTCGACATCAGGTGCCTTTATTTCTCCCTCTATCTTTGGCACTGACACATCCACATCACCTTTCAGTCTAGGACCGCTCAGATTGAAATCCACGTCTGGCATGGAAAGTTTTGGTCCTGAAATGCTTGGCATGCTGAATTTGGGTCCTTTGAATTTACCACTTGGACTCTCTATGTCAACATCAGGTCCTTGGATATCCAATTCAGGGGCTTTAATATCAATATCAGCTTTCGGGAGGCTGACATCAACTTCTGGACCCTCCAGTTTTGGACCACTGAATCCAAAGGAAGGCACTTTGAATTTAGGCATTTTGATTCCTCCTTTGTGGCCCTCCATGTCAACTTCTGGTCCTTCTATATCGACCTTGGGAGTATTTATGTCTACATCAATCTTGCCTTTGGGAAGGTCTACATCAATATCTGGACCCTCCACTTTTGGACCTTTAATGTTCAATGATGGCATTTTGAATTTTGGCAATTCAAATCCACCTTTTGGACCTTCGATGTCAACCTGTGGACCTTTGATGTCGACATCAGGTGCTTTTATGTCTCCCTCTATCTTTGGCACTGACACATCCACATCACCTTTCAGTTTGGGACCTTTCAGTTTGAAATCCACATCTGGCATGGAAAGTTTTGGTCCTGAAATGCTTGGCATGCTGAATTTGGGTCCTTTGATTTTACCACTTGGACTCTCTATGTCAACATCTGGTCCTTGGATATCCAATTCAGGGGCTTTAATATCAATATCAGCTTTCGGGAGGCTGACATCAACTTCTGGACCCTCCAGTTTTGGCCCACTGAATCCAAAGGAAGGCACTTTGAATTTAGGCATTTTGATTCCTCCTTTGTGGCCCTCCATGTCAACATCTGGTCCTTCTATATCGACCTTGGGAGTTTTTATGTCTACATCAATCTTGCCTTTGGGAAGGTCTACATCAATATCTGGACCCTCCACTTTTGGACCTTTAATGTTCAGTGATGGCATTTTGAATTTTGGCAATTCAAAACCACCTTTTGGACCTTCAATGTCAACCTGTGGACCTTTGATGTCAACATTAGGTGCTTTTATGTCTCCCTCTATCTTTGGCACTGACACATCCACATCACCTTTCAGTTTGGGACCTTTCAGTTTGAAATCCACATCTGGCATGGAAAGTTTTGGTCCTGAAATGCTTGGCATGCTGAATTTTGGTCCTTTTAATTTACCACTTGGACTCTCAATGTCAACATCAGGTCCTTGGATATCCAATTCAGGGGCTTTAATATCAATATCAGCTTTCGGGAGGCTGACATCAACTTCTGGACCCTCCAGTTTTGGCCCACTGAATCCAAAGGAAGGCACTTTGAATTTAGGCATTTTGATTCCTCCTTTGTGGCCCTCCATGTCAACTTCTGGTCCTTCTATATCGACCTTGGGAGTTTTTATGTCCACATCAATCTTGCCTTTGGGAAGGTCTACATCAACATCTGGACCCTCCACTTTTGGACCTTTAATGTTCAATGATGGCATTTTGAATTTTGGCAATTCAAATCCACCTTTTGGACCTTCGATGTCAACCTGTGGACCTTTGATGTCGACATTAGGTGCTTTTATGTCTCCCTCTATCTTTGGCACTGACACATCCACATCACCTTTCAGTTTGGGACCTTTCAGTTTGAAATCCACATCTGGCATGGAAAGTTTTGGTCCTGAAATGCTTGGCATGCTGAATTTGGGTCCTTTGATTTTACCACTTGGACTCTCTATGTCAACATCTGGTCCTTGGATATCCAATTCAGGGGCTTTAATATCAATATCAGCTTTCGGGAGGCTGACATCAACTTCTGGACCCTCCAGTTTTGGACCTTTTAATCCAAAGGAAGGCACTTTGAATTTAGGCATTTTGATTCCTCCTTTGTGGCCCTCCATGTCAACTTCTGGTCCTTCTATGTCGACCTTGGGAGTTTTTATGTCTACATCAATCTTGCCTTTGGGGAGGTCTACATCAATATCTGGACCCTCCACTTTTGGACCTTTAATGTTCAGTGATGGCATTTTGAATTTTGGCAATTCAAATCCACCTTTTGGACCTTCAATGTCAACCTGTGGACCTTTGATGTCGACATCAGGTGCTTTTATGTCTCCCTCTATCTCTTTGGCACTGACACATCCACATCACCTTTCAGCTTGGGACCTCTTAGATCGAAATCCACATCTGGCATGGAAAGTTTTGGTCCTGAAATGCTTGGCATACTGAATTTGGGTCCTTTGAATTTACCACTTGGACTCTCAATGTCAACATCTGGTCCTTGGATATCCAATTCAGGGGCTTTAATATCAATATCAGCTTTCGGGAGGCTGACATCAACTTCTGACCCTCCAGTTTTGGACCTTTAAATCCAAAGGAAGGCAATTTGAATTTAGGCATTTTGATTCCTCCTTTGTGGCCCTCCATGTCAACTTCTGGTCCTTCTATATCGACCTTGGGGGTTTTTATGTCTACATCAATCTTGCCTTTGGGAAGGTCTACATCAATATCTGGACCCTCCACTTTTGGACCTTTAATGTTCAGTGATGGCATTTTGAATTTTGGCAATTCAAATCCACCTTTTGGACCTTCAAAGTCAACCTGTGGACCTTTGATGTCGACCTCAGGTGCTTTTATGTCTCCCTCTATCTTTGGCACTGTCACATCCACATCACCTTTCAGCTTGGGACTTCTCAGATTGAAATCCACTTCTGGCATGGAAAGTTTTGGTCCTGAAATGCTTGGCATGCTGAATTTGGGTCCTTTTAATTTTCCACTTGGACTCTCAATGTCAACATCTGGTCCTTGGATATCAACCTTGGGAGTTTTTATGTCCACATCAATCTTGCCTTTGGGAAGGTCTACATCAACATCTGGACCCTCCACTTTTGGACCTTTAATGTTCAAGGATGGCATTTTGATTTTTGGCATTTCAAATCCACCTTTCGGACCCTCAATGTTTACCTGTGGACCTTTGATGTCAACATCAGGTGCTTTTATGTCTCCCTCTATCTTTGGCACTGACACATCCACATCACCTTTCAGTTTGGGCCCTTTCAGGCTCATATCCCAATCTGGCAGTTTCGGTCCTGATATTGATGGTAGTTTAAATTTTGGTCCTTTGAGCTTTGCATCAGGGCTTTTCGATTTCAACATTTGGACCCTTTAAGTCAATGTCAGGTGCAGTTACAGCAATGTTTGCTTTGGGAAGATTTATATCAACATCAGGACTTTCCACTTTGGGAGCTTTGATTTCAAATGACGGCATTTTTATTTTTAGGCATGTCAAGTCCACCCTTGGGACCTTTGATATCAAACTCTGGACCTTTGATGTCAACATCAGGTATTGATATGTCTCCCTTAATCTTTGGAACCGACACATCCACATCACCTTTGAGTTTTGGACCCTTCAGTTTGAAATCCACATCTGGCATTGGAATTTTCGGTCCTGTAATAGTTGGCAATTTTAGTTTTGTGCCTTTAATTTTGGCATCTGGACTTTCAATTTTAATGTCTGTTCCCTCAATGTCAACATCTGGAATTTTCATTTCAGTGTCAGCTCTGGGAAGATCAATATCAACTTCTGGCAGTTCAACCTTTGGACCTTTGAAGCCAAATTTCGGCAGCTTGAATTCGAGCCCTTAATTTTTGGACCAGTCAATCCCATGTCAAGATCAAGATCTTCAGTACTACCAGTCTTCCCTTTGATACTGATATCCCCTTTAGCCATTTTCACATCAGTTTCTGGACCCTTAATCTTTGGGCCCTTAAATCCAAACTTTGGCAGTTTGAATTTAGATTTCTTTGCGCCAATTTCCGGAACATCAACAGTAACATCTGGTCCCTCAAGTTCTGATTTTGGCAGCTGAACATCACCCTTCAAATCGGCCTTCGATTTTGATCCTTTCAAGTTGATGTCAACATCTGGCAATGATATCTTTGGTCCAGATATTTTAGGTAATTTCACCTTTGGCCCGCTAAGTTCTCCTGATGGAGATTCAAATTCAACCGTAGGAATTTTGATCTCACCTTGAGGCGTTTTTTATGTCTCCTTCAAATTTTGGTGCTGACACATTTCCCTTTATCTTGGGCCCTTTAAACCCGATGTCAAATTTCAGGCAAATTGGGTCCTGATGTTGATGGCATTTTAATTTTAGGCATTTCGAATCCACCCTTCGTCCCTTGGATATCAAGCTGTGGACCTTTGACATCAACATCAGGTGCTTGCACTTTAATGTTAGCTTCAGGGACATTTATATCAACATCTGGACCCTCCACTTTTGGACATTGGAAGCCAAATGATGGCATTTTGATTGTTGGCAAGTCAAATCCAACTTTCGGACCTTCAACGTCAACCTGTGGACCTTTAATATCAACCTCTGGTGTGCTTTTATGTCTCCCTTTATCTTTGGCACCTTAACATCTACATCACCTTTCAGTTTGGGACCTTTCAGTTTGAAATCCACATCTGGCATGGAAAGTTTTGGTCCTGAAATGCTTGGCATGCTGAATTTGGGTCCTTTTAATTTACCACTTGGACTCTCAATGTCAACATCTGGTCCTTGGATATCCAATTCAGGGGCTTTAATATCAATATCAGCTTTCGGGAGGCTGACATCAACTTCTGGACCCTCCAGTTTTGGACCTTTTAATCCAAGGAAGGCACTTTGAATTTAGGCATTTTGATTCCTCCTTTGTGGCCCTCCATGTCAACTTCTGGTCCTTCTATATCGACCTTGGGGGTTTTTATGTCTACATCAATCTTGCCTTTGGGAAGGTCTACATCAATATCTGGACCCTCCACTTTTGGACCTTTAATGTTCAGTGATGGCATTTTGAATTTTGGCAATTCAAATCCACCTTTTGGACCTTCAATGTCAACCTGTGGACCTTTGATGTCGACATCAGGTGCTTTTATGTCTCCCTCTATCTTTGGCACTGACACATCCACGTCACCTTTCAGTCTGGGACCTCTCAGATTGAAATCCACGTCTGGCATGGAAAGTTTTGGTCCTGAAATGCTTGGCATGCTGAATTTGGGTCCTTTTAATTTACCACTTGGGCTCCCAATGTCAACATCTGGTCCTTGGATATCCAATTCAGGGGCTTTAATATCAATATCAGCTTTCGGGAGGCTGACATCAACATCTGGACCCTCCACTTTTGGACCTTTCAACCCGATGGATGGCAGATGGAATTTGGGCATTTTAAATCCTCCTGTATGTCCCTCTATGTCAACATCTGGTCCTTCTATATCCATCTTGGGAGATTTTATGTCTACATCAATCTTTCCTTTGGGAAGGTCCACATCAACATCTGGACCCTCCACTTTTGGACCTTTAATGTTCAGTGATGGCATTTTGAATTTTGGCAATTCAAATCCACCTTTTGAACCTTCGATGTCAACCTGTGGACCTTTGATGTCGACCTCAGGTGCTTTCATGTCTCCCTCTATCTTTGGCACTGACACATCCAAATCACCTTTCAGTTTGGGACCTTTCAGTTTGAAATCCACATCTGGCATGGAAAGTTTTGGTCCTGAAATGCTTGGCATGCTGAATTTGGGTCCTTTTAATTTACCACTTGGGCTCTCAATGTCAACATCAGGTCCTTGGATATCCAATTCAGGGGCTTTAATATCAATATCAGCTTTCGGGAGGCTGACATCAACTTCTGGACCCTCCAGTTTTGGACCTTTAAATCCAAAGGAAGGCACTTTGAATTTCGGCATTTTGATTCCTCCTTTGTGGCCCTCCATGTCAACTTCTGGTCCTTCTATATCGACCTTGGGAGTTTTTATGTCTACATCAATCTTGCCTTTGGGAAGGTCTACATCAATATCTGGACCCTCCACTTTTGGACCTTTAATGTTCAGTGATGGCATTTTGAATTTTGGCAATTCAAATCCACCTTTTGAACCTTCGATGTCAACCTGTGGACCTTTGATGTCGACATCAGGCGCTTTTATGTCTCCCTCTATCTTTGGCACTGACACATCCACATCACCTTTCAGTTTGGGACCTTTCAGTTTGAAATCCACATCTGGCATGGAAAGTTTTGGTCCTGAAATGCTTGGCATGCTGAATTTGGGTCCTTTTAATTTACCACTTGGACTCTCTATGTCAACATCTGGTCCTTGGATATCCAATTCAGGGGCTTTAATATCAATATCAGCTTTCGGGAGGCTGACATCAACTTCTGGACCCTCCAGTTTTGGCCCACTGAATCCAAAGGAAGGCACTTTGAATTT
Source organism: Plectropomus leopardus (assembly GCF_008729295.1). Lineage (NCBI taxonomy): Eukaryota > Metazoa > Chordata > Actinopteri > Perciformes > Serranidae > Plectropomus > Plectropomus leopardus. Next base: position 18,615,401 of record NC_056471.1, on the reverse strand, counting down.
AGGCATTTTGATTCCTCCTTTGTGGCCCTCCATGTCAACTTCTGGTCCTTCTATATCGACCTTGGGGGTTTTTATGTCTACATCAATCTTGCCTTTGGGAAGGTCTACATCAATATCTGGACCCTCCACTTTTGGACCTTTAATGTTCAGTGATGGCATTTTGAATTTTGGCAATTCAAATCCACCTTTTGAACCTTCGATGTCAACCTGTGGACCTTTGATGTCGACATCAGGCGCTTTTATGTCTCCCTCTATCTTTGGCACTGACACATCCACATCACCTTTCAGTTTGGGACCTTTCAGTTTGAAATCCACATCTGGCATGGAAAGTTTTGGTCCTGAAATGCTTGGCATGCTGAATTTGGGTCCTTTTAATTTACCACTTGTACTCTCTATGTCAACATCTGGTCCTTGGATATCCAATTCAGGGGCTTTAATATCAATATCAGCTTTTGGGAGGCTGACATCAACTTCTGGACCCTCCAGTTTTGGACCTTTAAATCCAAAGGAAGGCACTTTGAATTTCGGCATTTTGATTCCTCCTTTGTGGCCCTCCATGTCAACTTCTGGTCCTTCTATATCGACCTTGGGAGTTTTTATGTCTACATCAATCTTGCCTTTGGGAAGGTCTACATCAATATCTGGACCCTCCACTTTTGGACCTTTAATGTTCAGTGATGGCATTTTGAATTTTGGCAATTCAAATCCACCTTTTGGACCTTCAATGTCAACCTGTGGACCTTTGATGTCGACATCAGGTGCTTTTATGTCTCCCTCTATCTTTGGCACTGACACATCCACATCACCTTTCAGTTTGGGACCTTTCAGTTTGAAATCCACATCTGGCATGGAAAGTTTTGGTCCTGAAATGCTTGGCATGCTGAATTTGGGTCCTTTTAATTTACCACTTGGACTCTCTATGTCAACATCTGGTCCTTGGATATCCAATTCAGGGGCTTTAATATCAATATCAGCTTTCGGGAGGCTAACATCAACTTCTGGACCCTCCAGTTTTGGACCTTTTAATCCAAAGGAAGGCACTTTGAATTTAGGCATTTTGATTCTCCTTTGTGGCCCTCCATGTCAACTTCTGGTCCTTCTATATCGACCTTGGGGGTTTTTTATGTCTACATCAATCTTGCCTTTGGGAAGGTCTACATCAATATCTGGACCCTCCACTTTTGGACCTTTAATGTTCAGTGATGGCATTTTGAATTTTGGCAATTCAAATCCACCTTTTGGACCTTCAATGTCAACCTGTGGACCTTTGATGTCGACATCAGGTGCTTTTATGTCTCCCTCTATCTTTGGCACTGACACATCCACATCACCTTTCAGTTTGGGACCTTTCAGTTTGAAATCCACATCTGGCATGGAAAGTTTTGGTCCTGAAATGCTTGGCATGCTGAATTTGGGTCCTTTTAATTTACCACTTGGACTCTCTATGTCAACATCAGGTCCTTGGATATCCAATTCAGGGGCTTTAATATCAATATCAGCTTTTGGGAGGCTGACATCAACTTCTGGACCCTCCAGTTTTGGACCTTTAAATCCAAAGGAAGGCACTTTGAATTTAGGCATTTTGATTCCTCCTTTGTGGCCCTCCATGTCAACTTCTGGTCCTTCTATGTCGACCTTGGGAGTTTTTATGTCTACATCAATCTTGCCTTTGGGAAGGTCTACATCAATATCTGGACCCTCCACTTTTGGACCTTTAATGTTCAGTGATGGCATTTTGAATTTTGGCAATTCAAAACCACCTTTTGAACCTTCGATGTCAACCTGTGGACCTTTGATGTCAACATCAGGTGCTTTTATGTCTCCCTCTATCTTTGGCACTGACACATCCACATCACCTTTCAGTTTGGGACCTTTCAGTTTGAAATCCACATCTGGCATGGAAAGTTTTGGCCCTGAAATGCTTGGCATGTTGAATTTGGGTCCTTTTAATTTACCACTTGGACTCTCTATGTCAACATCTGGTCCTTGGATATCCAATTCAGGGGCTTTAATATCAATATCAGCTTTCGGGAGGCTGACATCAACTTCTGGACCCCAGTTTTGGACCTTTTAATCCAAAGGAAGGTACTTTGAATTTAGGCATTTTGATTCCTCCTTTGTGGCCCTCCATGTCAACTTCTGGTCCTTCTATGTCGACCTTGGGAGTTTTTATGTCCACATCAATCTTGCCTTTGGGAAGGTCTACATCAACATCTGGACCCTCCACTTTTGGACCTTTAATGTTCAGTGATGGCATTTTGAATTTTGGCAATTCAAATCCACCTTTTGAACCTTCGATGTCAACCTGTGGACCTTTGATGTCGACCTCAGGTGCTTTTATGTCTCCCTCTATCTTTGGCACTGACACATCCACATCACCTTTCAGTTTGGGACCTTTCAGTTTGAAATCCACATCTGGCATGGAAAGTTTTGGCCCTGAAATGCTTGGCATGTTGAATTTGGGTCCTTTTAATTTACCACTTGGACTCTCTATGTCAACATCTGGTCCTTGGATATCCAATTCAGGGGCTTTAATATCAATATCAGCTTTCGGGAGGCTGACATCAACTTCTGGACCCTCCAGTTTTGGACCTTTTAATCCAAAGGAAGGTACTTTGAATTTAGGCATTTTGATTCCTCCTTTGTGGCCCTCCATGTCAACTTCTGGTCCTTCTATGTCGACCTTGGGAGTTTTTATGTCCACATCAATCTTGCCTTTGGGAAGGTCTACATCAACATCTGGACCCTCCACTTTTGGACCTTTAATGTTCAATGATGGCATTTTGAATTTTGGCAATTCAAATCCACCTTTTGAACCTTCAATGTCAACCTGTGGACCTTTGATGTCGACCTCAGGTGCTTTTATGTCTCTCCCTCTCTATCTTTGGCACTGACACATCCACATCACCTTTCAGTTTGGGACCTCTCAGATTGAAATCCACACCTGGCATGGACAGTTTTGGTCCTGAAATGCTTGGCATGCCGATTTTGGGTCCTTTTAATTCACCACTTGGACTCTCAATGTCAACATCTGGTCCTTTGATATCCAATTCAGGGGCTTTAATATCAATATCAGCTTTCGGGAGGCTGACATCAACTTCTGGACCCTCCAGTTTTGGACCTTTAAATCCAAAGTGAGGCAATTTGAATTTAGGCATTTTGATTCCTCCTTTGTGGCCCTCCATGTCAACTTCTGGTCCTTCTATGTCAACCTTGGGAGTTTTTATGTCTACATCAATCTTGCCTTTGGGAAGGTCCACATCAACATCTGGACCCTCCACTTTTGGACCTTTAATGTTCAGTGATGGAACTTTGATTTTCGGTATGTCAAATCCACCTTTCGGACCTTCGATGTCAACCTGTGGACCTTTGATGTCAACATCAGGTGCTTTTATGTCTCCCTCTATCTTTGGCACTGACACATCCACATCACCTTTCAGTTTGGGACCTCTCAGATTGAAATCCACACCTGGCATGGACAGTTTTGGTCCTGAAATGCTTGGCATGCCGATTTTGGGTCCTTTTAATTTACCACTTGGGCTCTCAATGTCAACATCTGGTCCCTGGATATCCAATTCGGGGGCTTTAATATCAATATCAGCTTTCGGGAGGCTGACATCAACTTCTGGACCCCAGTTTTGGACCTTTAAATCCAAAGTGAGGCAATTTGAATTTAGGCATTTTGATTCCTCCTTTGTGGCCCTCCATGTCAACTTCTGGTCCTTCTATGTCAACCTTGGGAGTTTTTATGTCTACATCAATCTTGCCTTTGGGAAGGTCCACATCAACATCTGGACCCTCCACTTTTGGACCTTTAATGTTCAGTGATGGAACTTTGATTTTCGGTATGTCAAATCCACCTTTCGGACCTTCGATGTCAACCTGTGGACCTTTGATGTCAACATCAGGTGCTTTTATGTCTCCCTCTATCTTTGGCACTGACACATCCACATCACCTTTCAGTTTGGGACCTCTCAGATTGAAATCCACACCTGGCATGGACAGTTTTGGTCCTGAAATGCTTGGCATGCCGATTTTGGGTCCTTTTAATTTACCACTTGGGCTCTCAATGTCAACATCTGGTCCCTGGATATCCAATTCGGGGGCTTTAATATCAATATCAGCTTTCGGGAGGCTAACATCAACTTCTGGACCCTCCACTTTTGGACCTTTTAATCCAAAGGAAGGAATTTTGAATTTAGGCATTTTGATTCCTCCTTTGTGGCCCTCCATGTCAACTTCTGGTCCTTCTATATCGATCTTGGGAGATTTTATGTCTACATCAATCTTTCCTTTTGGAAGGTTTAGATCAACATCTGGACCCTCCACTTCTGGACCTTTAATGTTCAGTGATGGCATTTTGATTTTTGACATTTCAAATCCACCTTTTGGACCCTCAATGTCAACCTGTGCACCTTTGATGTCAATCTTAGGTGCTTTAATGTCAACTTCTGGACCTTCAACCTTGGGAGGTTTGATGTCTACATCAATCTTGCCTTTGGGTAGGTTTATGTCAACATCTGGGCTCTCCACTTTTTGTCTTTGGATGCCAAATAATGGCAATTTGACTTTTGGCAACCCAAATCCACCCTTTGGCCCTTCAGTATCAACCTGTGGACCTTTGATGTTGACCTCAGGGCCTTTTAAGTCTCCCTCTATATTTGGGACTTTCACATCACTATCACCTTTCAAACTAGGACCTCTCAGATTAAAATCCACATTTGGCCCTGAAATGGTTGGCATATTGATGTTTGGTCCTAGGATTTTACCACCTTGCCTTTCAATGTTAACATCTGGTCCCTTGATATCCAATTCAGCTGCTCCTATATCAATTTTAGCTTTTGGGAGGCTGACATCAACTTCTGGCCCCTCAAAATTTGGACCTTTCAACCCGATGGATGGCACTTTGATTTTGGGCATTTTAAATCCACCCACGTGACCTTCGGTGTCAACATCTGGTCCCTTCATGTCAATCTTAGGAGATTTTATGTTTACATCAATATTGCCTTCGGCAAGTTTTGCATCAACATCTGGAACCTCCACTTTCGGACCTTTAATGTCTATTTCAGGTGTTTCTATGTCTCCTTTTATCTTTGGCACTGACACATCCACATCACCTTTAAGTGTGAGACCCCTCAGATTTAAATCCATATCAGTTGAATTCAGTCCCTTAACATCAACCTTGGGTCCTTTTATGTCAACTTTGGGTGCTTTCACGTCAATGTTTGCTTTGGCAACATTCATATCAACATCCTTATTTTCCAGTTTTGCACCCTTAATTACAATTTCAGGAGCTTTCCCATCAATATTGGTTTTGGAAAGGTTTATATCCACATCTGGACCTTCTACCTTTGGACCCTTGATGTCAATTGTTGGCATTTTTATCTTTGGCTTGTCAAATCCAATCTTTTGTCCTTTGATATCAAACTCTGGGCCTTTGATGACAACTCCAGGTGGTTTCACATCAGTGTTGTCCTTAGGAAGGGTTATATCTACATCTGAGCCCTCCAACCTTGGACCTTTTATGTCAGTTGGTGGCACATTGATTTCTGTTTTTTCAAATCCAATCTTTGGCCCTTTAACATTAATGCCTGAATCTTTGATTTCAATTCCAGGAGTTTTCATGTCTTTCTCTGACACATCCAAATGTCCTTTAAGTTCTGGTCCTCTCAGATTGACACTTGGCATTGACATTTTTGTTCCTGATATGGTTGGCACTTTGAATTTGTCTCCTTTGAGTTTTGCATCAGCCCTTTCAATGTCAATGTCAACATCAGGGCTAGTAACATTAACTTTGGATGCTTTGATTTCGATTCCAGGCATCTCAAATCTACCTTTAGGCCTTCCATAATCAGCTGGTCCTTTACTCTCAGCCTCAGGTTTTGTTGTATGTCCCACAATCTTTGGAAATGACATATCCACATCTCCCTCCACCTTACTTCCTTTTAGACCGATATCCCATTCTGGCGTTGTGGGTCCTGTTTTGGATGACACCTTGGATTTCACTCCTTCACCATCAACTTCTGGTGCTTTGATGCCAACCTTAAGTGGTTTTATGTCAACTTTTGGTTCCTTGGCCCCTTTAATGTCTATTTTGGGTGCCCTGAGTTCCCCCTCAGGCTTTAGCGCTGCTACATCAATATCTCCATCTGCCTTGCTACTCCTCACGTTCAAATCTGTATCTGGCCCGGATAAAGATAATTTCTTTACCTTAGACACTTCCATTTTGTATTTGCTATCAACCTTTGGTACATTGGTTTGAATGCCTGAGTTGATTTCTGGTGCTTCAAAGTCAGCCTCTGGAAGACTTACGCTTACAACTGGTCCTTTAATGTTAGCGCTAGGTAAACTATCTGTCCCTGTCTGACCTTTTTCATAGCCTGGGACTTCAGTGTCTATTCCAGATGGTTTTATTACTCCCTTTGTGCTTGGCAGGTTGACATCAACATCACCTTTCAACTTTGAACCTGTGAGGTTGACATCCACACCTGCCACTGAAATCTTGCCTGGCCTTGAGGAATATCCTGAGGTAACAGTGCCTACTGTTATTGCTGATCCTCCTATCCTGCCACTTCTCAAGTCAGCATCAGTAAGTATGGAACCTCCATCAAGCCTGACATTCTGAATATCAGTACTGCCTGATTTCTTTGCCTGTGGGTGACTGATGGTAGTTTCTGATACCTTCACCTTTGTCCCCCCACTTAAACTGGTGTCGACACTTCCCTCTTGTGTTTTATCCGTGGATGAAGTCAAAATCTGCATGCTTTTTCCTGGCAAAGACATACTAATTGACCCTCCATTCTCATCAGTTGAGGTTATCTCTGCACCTACCAGCCCTCCTATTGAAACATGCTTACTACCAGTGTTTGTGCTGTCTCTTAGTGTCATGCTTGTCCCTGACACCTGAATGCTTCTATCACCTTGCTCTCCTCTTCCTCTTGAGCTCTCAAGGTCTCCTTGGCCTTTAACCCCTGTTACTCCAAAGTTAGACCCTTTAAATCCAGGATATGCACCTTTTTCTCTTTCTACCTCTCTTGTCTGAACACCCCCACTGACTGAGTGTGTCTCTGTGATGCTGACTTGTGGCCCAGTGTAAGAGATATTGCTTGCCTCAAAAACACTCCCTTCTATTCCCACTTTACCTGAAGGGCTGCCATGTGAGATTCTGATATGAGGAGAGCCATCTCCAGATTCGTGCTTTAGCCCCTTGAACTCTGGGCTTGAAAGTTCAAGATGCTCACTTATGCCACCTGGCATATCAACGGTGTAGGTAGTGATGCGGCGGGTGATGGTAGTAATTGTGCTGCCATCGCTGCTTGTGCTGCTATGCCGCTCTGTGCGAACATCCACTCCTTCTGCAAGGTCTTCAGATTTCAGCCGTGGTTTAATCTTTTTTGTGTATATTCTCTTATAGTCCTCATCCTCCCCACTCTATTGATAGAAAAAGAAAGGACGTACCATATGAAACTGTTATTATAACATGTCCTTTGCAGTAGCCTCTAAATAAACAAATACATAATTATGTAATTTAGAATAACAACAACAACAACTTACAAGGATGATGTCTGGACTGGAACCTCCAAACCGAGTCTTCCCTTCCCATGTTAGGGTGCCGATTGGTGAACGACATGGTGTGCTCAAGGGTGAGCAGCAAGGAGATTTGTTTTGTAGTTTCAGTCCAACCTTGTGGCGGTTCAGTGTCTTCAGTAGCTCAGCCGTTTCTTCTGAGCTCATGTTGTCAAAGTAGACAGTGGCACCCACAATCTGATCACCTATGAATTTTTTAGAGACAAAAAAGTCTGTTAGAATACCTGTCAACATGTAGGTAAGACAAATCTCATTTCGTCTTACTATAACACAAGAATTCTCTGTCTGTCTTTGTGTGTGTCCCTGTTCATCCAATCTTCTTCCCATTTGGTGAATGTTTTGCTGGGACCCCAAAGATGTGCATTGTCAAAATTTGGTGCAATTGAGCATGTGAAACATTCAGTATTAATACATTTTAAATAAACAAGCAAACAAGGCTCTGTGACTCTGTGCAGCAACAGGTGCAGGGCTTCAGGGCTCTGCAGAGAGCAGACTGTGAGCAGCGTATGTCTCACTATGTGTATTTCACAATGTTTCTGACCACTAATTACATTATCTGAGAGGTTTGGTGTATTTCTTTGCCATAGTTGACTAACGTCTAACCAGGGGTCAAAGGCCAGTGACCGCTACTCTGTGCTGTGAAAAGACTAAGTGCGGGTGTGCAGTACCAGGAAAAGGGAACAGCAGCTGCCTGACTAAAGCAGTTGCTTTATGCTGCATGCATATATGTCATGATATATATGCATGGGTTTGAACTTCCTAGATCAAAAACTCATGAGCAAAATTTTTTTAAAATACAAACAATGCCTCTTTCCAACTGAGACAACAAGCAACTTTTTGTCTAAAATGAGCTGTCCTACAATTGAGCAGATTACACTGCTCTCTCTGTGCAGCCTGTTGTGAGATGACTGCAAAGGGACAGTCTACAAAGTGCACCGAAAAAAGATACTACAAAAATATTCAATAACTTCACACATGACAAATCAGTGGTCTCCTTTTGGTTATACCACAATGCCTAATTTGGAGAAAAAAATGATTTCGCATAATTTTGGTGTTTTGTTTGGAAACATAGTCAATGCTTTATTCTAACAATTTTACTATCCCAAAAAGTTGTCACACATCAGTGGTGTCCTGTTGGTTATAAAACAAAACTTAGTTTGTAACACATTGATAGAAAATTTAATTGAAAAAAATTGATGAATAAATTCATGCTAATGCAGTGCAATATTATGTAATATTCAGTAACTTAACTCTAACAAAACAGTTTTCTATGTGTCTAATGTTCGCAATATTCAAAGACAAACGAACTGATGTCGATGAATGAACAAGCTATTTGGGCTCCAGGTGTCTTGCTCAGGACCCAAAAAGGTGTGGTGTCAAGTGTGTCTGAATGGGTAATTCTTGAGAAAGCTGCAAGCAGCAACACTACAGGCCAAGCACTCGGCCTGTTGCACTAGTACTTAATGATTTGAGAAACAAAATGTATTTTCTACCTTCATATACTTTTCCAGATCGTGCCGCAGGGGACTCTCCTTTCACCTCCTTAACATAGAGCTCTCCTCCACTTGTCTGTTCAATGGTCAAGCCAGTTTTGTCAGGACCCTCCCAATCTGGAAAGAGCACCTCTCTTGTTTCCTCCTCTTCAGCCATCTGTATAAATAAGCATATACAGTAAATAATAGGCTCAAGTGAAAAAAACATAAAGTAGTTAGCAAGAACTTACAGCATGTGCATTTTCACCAAGGTATGCAGGATAAAATATAGAAAATACAAGGGATTTTTTTCTGATCTTAACTTTATAAAATACCTTGTTTTTGCTTTCCTGAGTTTAAGCCCCGGTGTGATGGAAGCGCTATCTTGGTTTTCCTGCATTCAGAAAAGACAACAATAATCATTAAGACAAAATCATAAAAACAGTGCATCACTTTATGTTCATAAAGTATTCTCTTCCAGACAAAATGATCTTCTGTCACCCTTCAGATAAATCCTATTTAGCAGCACTCAAGTAGGTTTGGCTTGTAGGACCCAATGGGCAACACTAGATGGTAGTGAAACCCTGTCACACAACACAGCCTCCACCCCCCTCCCTCTCTCCCTCGCTTCTGAGTGCTATTATGTTTTGGAAATTTGCTTGGAGTCAGACCACACCCTGCCCTGAGGAAAGCGGCCCAGTCCTGCTCCCGAGCTCCGATGTCAATAGAAAGAAAAATGATGGTTGAAGCTGCCTTGCTTTATGAAAACACACACAGAAGCGCAGAAATGCATAACACATACCCATACACCTCTTTGGAACAGACAATCATTGTTTCATTACTACCAAACCCTCCACAACCTTCAATTACATAAAGCTGTCTGACCCATGTGTCTCTATCTAGCAAGCAATGCTTTGAATGTTTTACATTGCATTCATTTGTCAACCACTATCGTGCAACATGACTCACAATTTTGTTGTTGATAGTTTAATTTAGGCAAAATTATTTCACGTGCAGTGTTTTATCCAGTGCTGGAGAATTTGACTTGATTGTACCAACAGAAACCAGTCAATATTTAGCAGTACAGAAGCTTTTTGGCTGAATGATATTGCACTATGAGACACTGACAAAGCTATATTACCACAGCCATTTCAATAACAGACTCATTCTACAGCTGCCTGGTGCAGCTTACCACATCAAGCTGCACAGCAACTTGGTAGGTTTCAGTAAGTTGTCTATTTGCCTTTAATCAGCCAAAATAAATGGCAAAAGCCTAGCCACAGGCTGGCACAAAGGAAACAGGATATGAGTCATAGTGGTGACTGGTTGCATACATTTTATGAGGTGGACCTGACAACCAGAGAGCAACTTAGAAAGGGACAGTAGAGGATTTTTAGTAGTTTTATCACCGAGCTTTATCATTTTTCAGAGAACTGCAAGATACAAGTCCTGGGTGGTCAGCTAAGCACTTAATACTTGGGGGTAGTCAAATATGCCTTTTTTTCTCCCTTTGTTTGTGTGATCTATATAACTTGGCATGTCTTGCCTCTATCTTTACCTTGAGATAAGGAGACCTCCTCCAAGATCATTATTAGAGGTGATGACATGCAGTGAGATTGCAGAGATAATACATAACAAACTGCTGGTGATAATTTTATTCAAATACTATTGTAGAAATAACCAGATAAGGGACTATTTGTTATTTATGAGCAGAGGGGGAGGGGTAACAAATTGGGAAGGCATGTCAAATAATTTTTAAAGCACTTTGGAGGGCTTTGTCTTTTAATTTGGCTTAAGGGGAGGGACATATGACTTTTAATGTTTGTATTTTGATTTCTTTTTCTTTACAAAAATACACCTTTTTACTACTGTATGGTGACAAGACTGACTAAACTTGGTATCTCCCATCCCTATGTTACCCCCACTAGAGGTGGGAACACCACACACCACTACAAGTTAAGAATTACAATTTTTCTTTCTATGGCCTCAGAAACATCAATCAGTGTTTGCGCACATGAGCTCCTTTCTCTCAAAGCCCAAAACCAGAGAAATCTCAAACTTGTAATATCATCAAGCATAAAGTTTGGAGCTTCTCCACAAACAATGAACTCAAATGAGCCTAATTCTATTACAATGCTCTCAGTCCTGAAAAAAATCCCATAAACTCAGAACATCCTCCTGGGTGTCATCCATAACATCTTTTCCAACTCATAGTCTTTGAGCAGTTTTAGACTTTATACTTAGGACATCACACATTTGAGTTTTAGCACTCTGGCTGTTTGATTTGCCAGACTGTAATCCATGTTTACTAACATTTTTGACCATAGGAATAACATATATGAATTTTGAAAATTGGTGTGGTTTGCCTTCCTGCTCTTTAGGGCAGGCATGGTCACAGCTACATTCCTACAGGGTTCTCGCAGATCCTAAAAAAGCCTGGAAATGCTTCAAATTTATTCCTCAAAAAAAGGCCTTAACTAGCAATAAAATGTCATAAATCAATCTTTCAAAAGTCTTAAGAATGCTAAGGCATAGGATGTTGGCAATCATGACTCATTTTTTCAGACATTGCATTTGTAAAATTTTAACATAACTGGTGACATAATTTTTTTTTTCAATAATATAAAGTCACAGATCAGGAAAGAAGAAGAAAGGGTTATTTTTTTCGTTCCCCATTCCCCATTCACTAAAGCTGCCACACTGTTCTGCAAGATAACAAGCTGCTGGGAACAAGAGGAACCTGAGGCAGCGATAAAGAAACAGCTCGTTCAAAAGGGTCGGTAATAAGAATCATTTGGTCAACGGCCATCTGCCACTCTCACCACATTGCCAGTTTACAGTTTTTTTTTTTAAACAAATGAGCAGCTTAGAAGAAGATGCTGATGTTTTGGCTAGCTTGCTGGGATGTCAAACAGTGCACTGTAAATTTAGTAGCTCTTCGTTGAGTGTGTGTGACTTGTTTGCTTGTAGACTTGTTTCTCAAACATTAACAGAGCAGAATTTTTGTGAATGTCAGGATGTGTGAAAAGGCATTATAAACGTACAGCTCGGAAAGCAAAGTGTTTTGCAAACTGGTTTCCCTAGCTTACTGGACACTGTCCAAGAGCACGCAACAAGCAATGCACCAATTAACACTAGTCAGTTAATAGATTGATCCCACATGCATGAGATGCTTTGTGGTAACATTAAGCCTACTCACTAAAATATCTTTCTTCACACACTCAGGACTGAAAAACAAGGGCAAGGGCCACTGAGCATGATAATACCAGAGATAGGGATGTTGTTTATGCCAAATATGCCGCCAAACACTTGCAGGCATCTTACAACCTGATCTTCTCCCTCCTCTCTCTCTCTCGTCTCTGTCAGTGTGACATGACAGAAGCAAGTAACATAAATCTATGTAAAGCTTGCAAGTCTTACAGTATTCCCAACATAACGTGGAGCAAACACAGCTGAAATGTGCGAGTGGGACGAACAAGGCCGTTTGTAGTGCCAAAGATCCAGCTTCACCCAATTAGCTCATGTAGATCAAATATCGCTCAGGTCAACTGACACTGCCACTGACAGCATCTTTTTCAAGCCCCTCTGATCCCAGCCTGAGAGTATTTGGACTGAACCAAAACAATTTGTGTTCATCCCATGGGTCACAATACGGTTAATTTTACACATCTAGCTCCTCTCTTCATTCAGTTAATGAAAACAGACAAGAATAGCCGACAAACCTTTCACATGATCTTCGTTTTCCCACTTTTTTCCTTCCACATGCTTCTCAGGGCTTGCTGACATTACTCAGAACTATTCAGTTTCAGTTTGAAAGGGGGGCAGTGAATATGAGGCATTTCACTCCCAAACAAGGCACATATTATTGTTGGCTGGATTAAGTTGTTTTTTTTTTTTGTTTTTTTTTTAAAATCCTACAGAAGGAAGGGGGAGGCAACATCCATGTGTTCACAAAACATCCCCAAGAGCAAAGGAGAGAAAACATTTTTTTTTTAATTCATTCCTTTATATCTCACTCACAGGGATAACCTTGGGACACAACTTTGTCTATCCATCTATCTATTTTCCTACATAATTATCTTAGATTTTTAAACTTATTTTCTTTCTCCCTCATTGAACTATGTGAGCTGTCCCCGTTCTCACAGCTTTGACATATTTCTGGCAGCAGGCTGCAGGGAGGAGCTGAGGCTCACAGCAATATAGGAGGGAAGGAAAGAGAGGGAGGGAGATGGAGAGAAGAGGAAATGGTAAAAAAAAATAAAAAAAATTAAAGAGCGAGAAAGGGAGAGGAATGGTTGTGAAACCGCTCTGTGGAATGTCAGCATATGAGTTGAAAGTAAGAGGAGGAAAAACACAGCGCAATAACTGAAGGGTCTCCTCAGCAGCTTACATCTGCACAGATGGCATCCTGAATATTTACACATCTCACTCTTCATTCTTTATCACTCTCAAGTTTAAGAATCACCCTATTTAGCTTAGAATATGCTCCAACATAGCATAACCTATTTCGGATATGGAGCACAGAGACACAATTGAGTTGACAAAGATCATGTGATCAGACATGAATTGTTTTGTGAATGGATTCTAAATAAGTAAGGCTCTGTTCTTGGGATCATAAGACAGGCAGGCGGCCTGTGACTCAAAGCAATCAGGCAACATGACAATCAACCCGTCCTCTTTCCTTTCCCTTGCATTTCTCCGACATGCCAGAGATTGACATTCCTGATGCCAAATGTCTGTAAATTGGATTAATGACGTCATCAAAAGCATATTTGAAGATGAAAGAAAACCAGATTTTTGCGAGAAGCGTTGGAGGAAACCGTGGAGGCATGGGGGCCAAGGGAAACAGATCAGCTCGTTTATCTCTCACATTTTATTATGGCCTGGTATGTGTGTTGAGCAAGGGGGGATGTGAGGACAGTGCGCCAGACAAAAGCTTCAGTTAACTAGAATGCGACCAAGGAGCTTTTGTGGAAACGCCTCTCTTATAGCCTGTCACTGGCCTGCATAACGCTTGGTACAGCCTCTCCTGCTAGCTTTCCCGCCACTCCTTAGGAATAAATCGCTCACAGCTGCCGACTACAAACAGTTAAAACAGTATGAGCTCGGCTGGCTCTTGACAGGGTTGTTTCATAAGAAGGGGAAAGGGGTTCGAGCGGAACAGGTGGTGTTTGGGGCAGGAAGGAGGGGTGCAAAGAGGAGTCACAGGGGAGCAGAAGCAGCCGAGTGTCAGGTTTCCACAAGGCGGGCCTTTCACAGCTGAATGGCAGTGCTATGACCTTCCAGGTTCAAAGGAGGCTTTGCAACAAACATTCCAACAGGGGTTTGACGTCTGGCCGCATAAAAAAACGCTGTTCTAAGGTGACACTGACTAGATGGCCTTGGAAAAGAGTGATGGGTGATAAGAACTGTAGTCTTTCCTTTACTGAACCAGTACCAGATGTTTGGATCTTGTGCATTATGTCTGAGGACGCTCACCTTGGATTGCTCAAGCAGGGCCGAGGCCTTCGGTCCAACGCTGTGTTTCTTGTGTTCTTAGCTTCTGTTGACAGAAAAACAAAAAAATGGGATTGACATTAAAATGATATGAGTACAAGAAGACAAGAAGTTCTACTGTTATCATTGAAAGAAGCCTGCGCTGACGTCATCATGCTGCTCTCATTCACAGCAGCATGCCATATTTCAGTTGTATGTTTGACAGATCACGAAAAATATTCCTCACTGTTGATAGTAAAAGTCCTGCTTTAAAAATTGTACTTAACACCTGAGCAAATTGGCTTGATTTTTTTTTTTTTTTAAACATGGGGAAAAGTTACAGGTTGTGAGCTGAAAGAAAATTATCTGAAATTTAGCAACAAAAAAACAAAGAAAAAAAATGTAAAATAAATTTAAAAAATCATCAATAAATAACAAAATCATTTTTAAAAATATGTTGGCGAAGAAATTAGCCATTTCAAAAGAAATCATCTGAATGCAATCGGGTAAATATACTTAAATATTAAAAGTAAAAGTAGTCAATGCATAAACATTTAAATCATAATAATTAAAAGGAAAAACAACTCCGACCTCAAAGCTGGAATCATTCGATTCTTTTCCAACAATTGTGAAAATATTTACCAATACATTTTCTAAACAACTGATCAACCATTTCAGCAAAACTTGTATGTTTTCATATGGTCTGCTTACAAAAGTCTGTACAGTGACAAAAGTTATCAAAAAAATATACTGCAGTAAAAACTGCAATATTTCCCTCATGAGTATAGTGGAGTTGAAGTAAAAAAATAAGATTAAAGTTTAAAATACACAAGTTAAGCATCTCAAACTAAAGTATAGTACTTGAGTAAATGTACTTAATTACATTCCACAACAAGTCATTGTTGTGTAAAGAGGTGTGACCCAACATGAAACACAAAGTCACACACACTTATATTCAAGATTTACTCATGGCATTTTATCGTTCAGGCTCAATGGACCGCACATGACCAATCAGAGCCTTTAATAGTTAACCAACAGTAGCAGCAGTATTGACCCTGGCAGGTAGCTATGCAAAAGACTCCCTTTGAGTAAATAAATCCAGCTACTTGTTTGGTGTGGCCCCTCACTTGTGCACATGACCAGATAGATGGGCACACTTCCTATCCAGGATCCAGTTCAGCTTGATGGAATTTAAACCTGATTGTTAAAAAGAAACAAGATATTTTTTAAGGAAATGTGTTATGATTATGAATTCCTCTGCTCGAGTTTCATTTACTTCTATGATGACTGTCAGACAAGAATGCACTACCAAGGAGTAAAGTATGAAACTAGTGTAGTTTAACTGCAAAAATGGGCAGCCGCATAAGCCAATAAATCAATAAAGTAATGTTGCAACCATATTCATGATTTAGATTGTTAGTGTCAGCCTCCATACCAAGTCGATCTTACTCTCACCCGCTGTGACAAGCCCAAAATTTTACCGGACTTACGAGGATTATTGCTTCAGCCCACCGGCACAATGTGAAACAAAGCCTTCTCTTTGTCAGTCCCAGTACAAACAGAACCAAACTTGATGCGTGTACAGACAGGCATCTACCAGTGGGAACATGTCCCTCACAAAAATTCTTCAGAGACAGACTCTGCAACCCCGTCATTAACCTTCTCCTCTCCTGCTCAATAAACTAAATTGCTCATTACTTTATGAAAACTTTGCCAAATGACTGTGATTGCACAACTATTTCTGATTTTGAATACCTATGCTAAATGCTAAATGAGGTGAGTAAACACACTCCTTAAATCATTGGTGCAAAGCTTGTAAAATTCTTCAAAGATTTGCCTAAGGGTGCATTGTTGTTGATTTCCTTTTTGAACAGGTCCAACACTGACATAGACGGGACATAGCTGAGATAAATGCCAGCCAATGCGTGGTTGTCATTTTGTTTGTGTAGGGAGACTTGCGTCGGAGCAGCTGTGTACACTTTCTAACACGTACTCTTGTTACAGAGACGTATTAATCAGACTGCCATGTTGGGAGTCACCCAGGTAAAGGGCGGACTGAATGACGGAGGTACATTTTTGTCAAGTATCAGTCTAGTGCATCACTAGTGTCCAAAACAAAATTAGAAAAAGGGAATGTGAGATCTCTGATTGTGACAGAAATGCGTATGACTTTTTTCTCCCTGAGATTTGTTGATGAATGTGCTTTGCGATAGCATCCACAAACATGGCTCAAAAGATCAAAAAAAGATTTCCCCTCCTTCTATCGTCAATACTTGTGTGGGGCCACACACATAAACACACACACAAACATGCACAGTAAGGTGAAGCGCGGTCACCGACGGCGGGGAAAACAAATAAAAACAAATGCCGCGTTGCAGAGTAGAAATACCACGCCAGAGTCCACGAGGCGGATCACGTCGCTTTGCCTGTGTGTTCTGCTTACAGAGGGAGCAGCTCAGTCCACAGCCCCACCCAGGCCTCTAGTCACACACATTCCTTGATAGAGCCGTCAGGCCAGCTGGAAGAGAGCCCAGCCTCTCCCCACAGTGACTAACTCCAAAGAAATGTCCTCTTTCTCTCTGACTCTAGCTTCATTCTATGCCGCCCACCCTGCACCCTGTCTGAGTGCCCACCCTCCCCCTGCAATCACCCCCAACCTCCAGGTTCTGCTCAAATAAACAAGAACACCACACTCAGTCAGATATGCACATTTAAAGGCACATTCGCTCAAATGGAGACTGAAAGCAGCACAGGAGCAGCAGATTCCATTTTCATCATCCATGTCACCGCCAACATTTTAATTGGCTCCACCTGTGTAGCAGGTAGATGCACTAACAGCACTGAACACCTCACTGCTGTTTGTTTACACCCCATCCCAGCAGCGCTTGTGTCTTCTATATCTTGAGGGTGCATACCTGGACTGTCCTCATTTGTGCTTAAGTAGGTCACAGCACACTGGAAACTGATCAAAATGGCTGCAGGCAATCCATCAGGTTGATTGCCAAATCCAATCAATTTGGGGAACAAAACACGAGCAGTGTGACAATGATTAAAGCTCAATCGTAAGCAAATCAGGCGTAGCAATGCTGCGTCGTGATAAGATTTGATTATGAACGAATAAAAAGGCACTCAGAGCACAGAAGCAAAGAGACAAGCAGTGACCAAATCATTTGTGTTGCCAGAACAGACAAGACTCCCTGTTCCTCTCTTCATTGTAGTCTGACGCAGCAAGTACAGACAGACACAGCAGGCCCCAGCGTAGGTTCAACCCCTGCCTAAAAAACGCAGATAGGACATATGTGTGACACATATAAAAGGAATCCATTCCAAAATAAATGGTTCTTTTCTGCACTCCATAGTCAACATAGCCCTAAACCAAACCACAAGTCCTGCAGAAGACCAAAGCCTGCCCACTGACGCCAACTTGGCCTGCTGCTGATTAAACTATTGTGACTTTGGCAGGAGTTGTGCACAAAATGGAAAAACTGAAGAAAACTCTTAAAATGCTCCTCTCTTCCTCTTTATGAGATCACAAACAAGACCAGGGCTCATTTCTTGAGTTTCATGTGAATGATATTCTAAGTCCTCACAAAAAGAAGGTAAAAGAAATGTTTTACAGTATATGAGGCGGAAAGTATCAGATAAATCACGGCTCCTATCTTTACTCATTGTTCTCTATTACACCCCTAGGCATCCAAAAAGGGAGGATCGCACTTTGAATTTCCTCTCCTGGGGTTTCTCCCATTTTTTCCTTATGCGTCAAGTTTTTCAGGGGAGTTTTTCCCTCTGTCTCAGCTTAAGTTGCACTATAGTGTCATGGGCTATACAAGAAAAAAAAAACAACAATAATATTGTTGCAAAAATGTGACAAAACAGTGTTGCTATAGCTGAAGTCCTGAAATGAGAAGTGATCCTGGACTAGTGCCTACAGCAGTTTTAGAGCCAAACACATTGAGCAATAAATTAATCAAGTAATAAAATGATGACAAGCAGAGCTGCAAAATAACTGAGTTGTGTATGCAAATTTTGAAGTGGCATAACTAGTTACAGCAGAGAGAGAGAGAGAGAGAAAGGGGAGTTCACACAGTGCCGCTACATAAATAAGAGCTTGCATGAGGTGTAAAGACATCCATAGAAACCTTATATAGGCTACGCCATATAACTGCACAACTTCAACTCAATTTAGTTTGTCTTTCGCAGCTGCTGTTTGAACAAGAACAAATGCAAGTCCTTTCATGGAGCAGGAGACAAGAAGGTTAAGAGGAGGGTTAGATGGCAACCATAGCAGCAGATGTATATATAGACTTCCTTAGCTCAGGAGCTTCAAGCATAAGCACAGAGTTTTAGGATATGTATTCATACTTACATATCTTACATATTCAAACTTCATACATACGTATTCAGACCACACCAGAGTGGTGCAGAGTTAAGAGCAAGAGGGAGTGATGGATTGTTACGAGCACCATTCTTGTGTATCTCGTGGCAGATAAAGAAAACCTAAACAAAGCCGAATGTATTTCTAAATTTACATTCCAAGCCCTGTTGCCCTGACATTTTGGCTGCCTCACTCCAAATAGAGTTTCTGTAACAGATGCTGCGCGTCATTCCTTGCGCAGGGCAACATGGGGGTTGGGGGTGTAAGACAGACAATTACTTGGGTGCAAGTAGACTGGGCAGTAAGGCAACAGTCAATGAGGAGGGACATCACTTTTCTTGTGCTGCTTTCAAACACCTTTCAAAAGAATTTAACTCTTTGATCTGTGTGCAAATTGGAGCACTTTCTTTCAAAAACATGGGGAAAAATTTAATAAGCAACTTGGTAAAAAAAAAAAAAAAGTTCCACATATTGTAAGAAATTAGTAGGTTTAGAATTTTTTTGTAACGGTAGGGAAAAATGTCTAAGGAAAGAAGAAAAAGCCAGAGAAAAACTATATTTATTGCTACTTATTATGACAGAATATTTAGAATTTTTATAATTTTAAGCACTTTTTCTAGATCATTCCCCCTTTTTCTTAAAAAAAACAAGAACTAATTTTCTGGTCATTTTATTTTACCTTTATTAATTTCTTGCTAATATTTGGTAATTACTTCTTTTGTTGCTCATTGCCTCCTTCCCATGTTTATAAAGGAAATCAAGCCAGTTTGCTTAGGTTTCGAAGGGCTAAGATTGATTGTTTTTGGATGGAGTCATATAGCAGATGTGTAGCAGAGCAGTGGGGAAAGTTATCAGCTTATCAAAAAAATGATTCACACCCTTTTTAAATCCCAAACCTGCAGAGGCCACACCAAGCTAAGAGCGACAATAAACAAGTCGGAATTGCATGCATGTGCATGGGTGTGACTTTCAGAGGTATTATGAGTGACTTGTGAGGACTATCTCATCATACTTCTTAAATCACTATTTCTTAACAACAAGGCAAGCCATGCTAATGATAGGTGCTCCACAGAGCATACTGAGGAGGACGTGCTGACACATTCCAAAACCAGCACTGGATGGATGAGAAGGGAGTGGCAGCTGGATGGATTGCCTCGAAAGACTTTCTAAACTCGCACACTACAGTTAGATGTTTATTTGCAGCTGGGTGAAAACTAAACTTCCCATCCTGGAGCCGTTGCCCATCTGCAAATTTTCTATTGTTTTATTTAACCAATCCCTTGGGTGTGACTTCAGAGAGTCAGCCGGGTGTCCGAAAGCTGAGCTTCGATTCTAAAGAAGTGTGAAAAAAATAAGCTAGTTTGATCGCAGTCACCCACCCTTCTTCTAGCTTATTCAATACATCCACCTCCCTTTTTTTGCCTCTCCTCGCTGTCCCTCCTTCAAACCACCCACTCAACAAACCCATGAGGAAATGACAGAGGAAGTGTGCTAGAGACCAGTTTCTTTCCGTTTCACACTGGCACGGCTGAGTAACACCACTCCTCTTGCCTTGACTGCCACTCAACGGTCCAAGAATATATAGTGCTTCTGTGAAAAATATCTTAACATGATCGGGCTAGAACTCCAAACAGTCATGAGGCATGTCCTTTTCTTAAGGCTAGTGGGAAGACACTGTTTGTCACATGGGTGGCAAGTGCAACAAAATCGGCATGACCGGCACTGCGCACTCCCTCTGATGACTGAGCAACTAAGCTTCCCCTGTATTTCACAGTGTGGTTCTTTGGCATCTCAAATGTCTTATATTACCCCAGGTGACAACATAATGTAGCCTCTGTACTGCTGCATTGGTAGACAGCGCAACTATTTAGACAAACAGTGTCCGCCCTGGGCTGAGATGAGGCCCTGTTAACCGACAAGCGCTTTAGCTGCAGGCAGTCAAGAACCGGTTTTGAAAGTTTTAGCGCTGGAAATATCTGTTTCATATTTATTGTGTTTGTATAAGTCCATACCCTTGCTTGCAGCAAAATTCAACATCCACACTATCATATGTAACATCATGGATACCATATTGAGCCATATTATCAGCTAGTAAAACATTAAATTTTGAAATGCTGGGAACACAAAACATGTGATTGCTTAGATTATAACTTACTGCCCACAGACCTTTTAGGCCTATGTCACCATTTGGTTCTTAAAGCAGACTGTGTCACAATCAATCACCTTGACAAGAGTAATTTGAGAAATGCCAGACATTTACAGCTGTGGGGCACTCGACATGAGTTAACTGCGCATTGTAGAAAAAGGCTGTGCAGAGCGAACAAAAAGCAACTCTTCCTAACACTGAAATGATTTTTGGGTGTGGCAGGAGGGAGCAGTGGAGGACAGGCTGCTCCACACTGAGAAGTTTGACTTTCAACTGAGATTCGACAAGGGATTACATCTGGTCTGCATTTTTCCTAAACTTTTCCCTCAACTTGAACAAATACGTCACATCAAACGCAGACCAGACTATATGTTATGATTCTAGTTTGAGGCACAACTGGAAAGATGCTGTTTGTGCTTTAAATATGTGCACACGTTTGGCAGAAACATAAATATCTCTCAACTTTTTGGGGCAGATAAAGCGTGTTTCTCTCTTTCTCCAAAAGTGCGAAGTCTAAGTTCCCCCCTCTACGCCTCAAACCTGGTTTCAATTAGCTTGTCTTTCCAAACCACTACATTCCATTACTCCCCTCCTCGCCCCCGCCCCGCCCATCCCCCCTCACTAACTCACTCCCTGACTCTCTTTCCCTGTCTTCCTCCCTCCTTCTCCCTCTCTACCCCCTTCTTTCCTCCCCTGCACACCCTGGCTTGCCGCCCAGGTTAAGAGACCCAAGGTAAAAGAAAGAGAGAAATCTTGCCCCGTCCAAGATTTTTTGAAAAGTAAGTCATAAGAAACAAACATGCGTCAGTGCAAAGCAGTAGTGATAGTATCCAACTATCTCTTACGTAACACAGCTGTTCAAAACCTGATTTTTATCACATCAACAACCCTCATACAAGTTTGTCACATTCCACAAAAGCAGACTGCATTAAAAAAGGCCCACATATGAGATTTCCACTGACTAATCCATATGACTAATAATTATACAGCACCCTACGACACAGAGCACAGGCAGAGAAAAGTTATGATCAGTACTTTTAATTTAGCTGAAACCATCTGAATACTCCATAAAAGACCTTTGGATGTGTTTCCAACTGCGACAGACATCGGCAGCATGTATAGGGTTTTTTTCAGTTTTTTTTTTTTTTTTGGCTATAAAGGGTGTGCCTCTGTGAGGAGACAGCAAAGCAAGAAAGGGAGGGAGGGGAAAAAGGAGGGGGCGGAGGGAGGTGAAAGAGAGGAATCCACACCCAAGCTCGTTGCTGCAGGCTCTTGAGGAGAATTACCTTTACTTTTTAAACTTCCTAGTCTGAACAAAGGGTGTTTGCTTAAAACTCTTTCCTTTCTCCAACTTGTTCTGTTCAACTTTCATTCAGTGTGTGGGATGTATGTGCTAAAAAAGTTAACTATCCCAAAGACAAGAGATTATGTGTGCGCAAAGGACATCCACGTTGCACAATAGTCAAATCAGTATACAAGTAGAGGTACTTTGCATACCTCTTATTTCTTTAAATCATGAGAAAATGCTCTATATTGTTTCCATGACAGCTGGTTCAGAACTCATATGCACCTTGGATAACAACCTTTGTGTGAAGTTGAAAAGAAAAATTAAGTGCGCAACTCCACTCAAGTCCTCTGCATTCATGTGGTGGCTGTGGGTACACACCCACTTCTCAGGTCTTTTGCAATTTTAAATCGTCATTTAAAACTTACAGTATGATGATATTCACACAAAAACACTGCCACTTTGCAGCTTTATAGAAAAAAAACATAACTATTTCTCTACACATTTTCTCTTCATACTAAACTTTCAGACAGCACAATTTCCTTGAAGGAAAAGCCATAGGACACCACAGGAGATAAACACATGCAATAAAGTAGGACAAAGGCACAGTAATCTTACCACTGATACACACACACACACATACACACACTACAAGTGCCCATTAGAATATTTCAGGAATGTTGGATTTTGCAACTGTAAACCTTGTGCAAGTTGTTACAACTTGCTATTTTTTCAGCACAATTAAGTTTAAAGGAAAGCACAGCTGCTAACTAAGTTTACAAAAACTGTTTCTAAAAGAAGCATTCACTTCAGTGTGAGAAAAGAAAAAAAGTGCATCTTTACCTGTGCGCAGTCTTTGCGCCCAAGAAGCCTCACACCAGCTTGAGCATCCTTGAAAACGTGTCGTGTCCCTGTCTCCCCAGCCCAAGGAAAGCTCTTCTTCCAGTCACAACTTTGCAGTCTGTTAGGATTCTATCACTCTTTTCCTATTTCTTGATCAACCAAGTTTCCAGGGCGTTTTCTCCCCCCTCCTCTCTCCCTCCCTCCTCAGCTCTGAGTTGATTTAAACTTTTTTTCTGTGTGGCTGCTCCTCTGGGCTGAGCAGAGTGGTTGGACAGGGGCTGGGGTAGGGCTCCTGGTTTGCAGAAGGAGGGGAATGCAGGGGAGGGGACCGGTGCGAGGGAGTGGTTCTCAGCAGTCCTGGGACCACCCACTGTTTCACATAGAGGGCTCCAATGACATGAAGTAGGAAAACCAACCTCTGCTTTAAAAAAATGGAAAGAAATGTTAATTTACTATAACATAGCTACATTAAATGTCTTTAAAAGTATTTACATTTATCACCAAACTTTTAGCAGCAGTCAGTGCTTTTGAAACTGCTTTTATATAAAAGGTAATTATAATATCAAAGTGAGCGACTACCAGTGGCTGAGAGGATTTTTTTCTATTCATATATTATTCAAGCAAGATTTGCCTTTGCTGCCTATTATAATAATAAAAAACTGAAAAAGATAAATTTTGACTGTTTCATTAAGCAAATTCAAGGCATGTGACGCATTTTTTTTAGGTTACCCAACTGACAAATATGCACAAGAGGCGGCCTTTCTTGTGCTGCGTTCAGATGCCTCTCACAAGCTATGTAACCCTTTAAAACCTGAGCACTGAGCAGATTGGTGTTATTTTTCCTGAAAAACACGGAGATAACAGCAATGACCATTGTCAAGAAATATCATAAAAATTAGTAAAGGGTGGTGAAGAAAATTACCTGAAAATTAGTTTTTTTAAAGGGGGGGGAGGTGGGATTGTTAAAAAAATATCCAAAACTAGGGCCAAAATAATGTAGATTTTTTTTAAATAACATAATTGTAAATTATGTTATTTAAAAAAAATCTACATTATTATTATTATCATTTTCTGCAGTTTTTGGTTCATTTTCTTGTTAGTTGCTTTTTCTTTCTATTCTTTTTTGTTTGTTTGTTTGCTTATTATTTTTAGTTAATTTTGTTGTTTCTTTTTTTTTTTACTACTCTCTTTTGGGGCATGTGTTGAGTAGCTCATTGCCTTCTCCCCATATTTTTGGAGGGATTAAATTATTTGCTCAGGTTTTAAAGGCTTAAATGCCTTGCATAAAATCTTACACAATAATCACTGCAGCCTTTAAAACTCACTGTATCTTTGCATAACTTCTTGTCATTCTATAATCTATTTATTAAATAGAAAGAAAAAAAATTAAAACGGGTTTTTCATCCAATTTAATCTTGTATGAAGTAGCTTACACAAAGTAACACACCACAATATGTGTATCGTATGATAGGCAATGGCATAAACATGTTATTACAGCATTTAAACTGCTGCACACAAAGTGACACAAAGTTATCATTAGCAAAATGACTAAGCAGTGAGTCCTTTACTTACACACAAAAGACAAAGTGTGTATTTACAGGGCAGGATTTTCCAAAGTTTATTGTTTGAACAATGCCCACCCTGAAACAAGTCTCACTGAATTGTACTAATAGCTGCATGTTTTCCGTTAAATAACTTTATGCCTGTTTTGGATTTTTAAAACATATTAAAGATTTTGAAAGCATTATTTTGTCATTTCATAGGTGGAAATTATTGCAATTGTATTAGTAATCTCAGTCATTGTCAGCGTGAAGACGAGTCTCTCCTCCCTTAAAAAAATTTGTAATCACTAGTGTCACATGAAAGATTTTTTTTTAGAATGAAACATAGTCATAGCCAATGCCGTTCCTCTTACAGTCATGATGTAGTCTACTGAATGATGTTTCAGTTTTGCTATCACACAATGCTGCACCCATCTCAGTCTGCTCATACACAGGCTTTGTCTCTACAAGCTCTAATGCCGGGCCAGCCAAAGCAAACAGAGCGCTGTTTAACCCGCCCCAATATTAGAAAACGTTTTTCCCACACTTTGTGACGTTTGTTTTAGAAAACACTGCAATTGATCACGCCAAAGTTGTACGAGAGACACAGTTGAATTTGTGCATGTATTTATATGCATCTGTGTGGTGAAGTACAAAAGAAGAAATGACATGAGCCTTTGAGTCATTTTGGGTAGTGCCTCAGAAAAACTCAGCATGGGATTACGGGTAATATTAAGGGCAGCACACGAGGCCTTACAGGCTTACAGATGAAAATGTCTCATAAAACTCTGTAACTGCACTGATATTTTTAGGATAGTAATTCTCTGCTTTATCAGGTGAACTCAAGAAAATCCTCATCGGCACCACCCGCCACATTCAAAATGCGTTCACTGGTTCATTTTAAACCTTGTATCATTTAACAATGTTATGTAAGTTAATACAGCAAGAATATTTTTTCATGCTACTGATCTATCATTTTTTTCTCAGTTTTGAGATCAATAAAGTATATCTATCTATCTATCTATCTATCTATGAAAGTCTTTATGCTTCTATCACTTTGGAGTAAAAGAAGCTGAACATTTAAACTATTTATCTTCACCATTTCTATTTTATCATTGATCCATTAATGTTACTTTTAGGTGTAAAATCATAGATAACAGGTACAGTCCCCTCTTCACATTTCTTATAATAGAGGATAGTTGAGCATATTTTATATAAGAAGAGTCCAAAGGGCCAAACTGATTTTTAAGTTGTTGAAATGGTAAGATCGGTCTCTTGAAAATGCTCCAGACAACTCAAACTGTGAGTCTCTGATGCTGGCCTGTGAGGGTTGCGAGCTAATATTAGCCAGCCGGCCAGTCATTCTGATGCAGTGTTTCCGTTATGAAAATGCAACAACATGACCACTTACATTATCACCGAGCCACTGCAGAACTCACACACATCCGCAGCGAGATTCGAGCGAAAATTTGAAGCTTCATCTCACTATTTTAATTCAAAATGACTTGAAGTCTGTTGGGTATCACTCGTGTAAACACAGGACCCCAGGGAGTGTGTCAAACTTTGAAGCCAATTTTCATAGTCGTCAAACATTGTAATTACACCGTCATGTGATGCCCTGCCTGCTGCCCGAAAGGCCTTTTTTCCCATAGACTTACATGGTGAAAGAGACGTCTGTAAAAGGAAAACATTTTTTGAGTATCACAACCTGTGCAAAATAACTCATTTCACTATCGGAATATATTCAATTAGGTCCCATAACAATTGGAAAGTGTAGCAGAGTCACATGATTGAATCATCTAATCCCCATTTAAGTTATGAAAGCGTAAAGTTAGAAGTAGCCGTGTACCTGGGCACCTGCTCTATTGGCCGCACGGTGCAGAAGCAATGCTGCTCATCATGGTCATTTTAAATGCAGAAGTTGAACCATTTTGGCTTCATGCAGCGACTTTCGTAGGAATGAATGGGGCCCCATCTCCAACTCTCTTTCTCATTATACATCCATGTTGAACGCGCCAATGTTAGCTTGATGTCACAGGAGTTCCTGGAGCCTCTCAACTCCGAAAACGTTTGTAAAACTGTAAATGTTGGAAGTGACACAGGTGATTGCTTGCCTCAAACATTTTTTAGACGTGAATTTAATGAGGAAATGGCATATTAAAAAAGTAAAACAACAATTAAACAAAACAAACCAAAATCAAAAAACTTACCTTAACATGAGGTGCAAGGGCAGAGTCACTCTCCTCCTGGGCCTTTGTAGTGCTGGTTTGCATCAAAGCTAATGCTAACCTTTAGCAGATGCTGTAGCGTGTTACACTATGGACAAATGAAAGGAGAAATAAATTAATTAAATTATGAACACATAAATAAATGTGTGAGTAAATGAAAAAGTAGCCTAAGTAAATTAATTATTCCATTATTTTAGTAAGCTATTTCAAATGTTTCATCATTAAATTACTTTAAGCCAACAGTTTTAACCATTCATCTGTTAGCTGGAATAACAATTTCAGCCTCTATCTATGACTTGTAGTTAGCTGTCAACTAGTTGTCCATAAATTTATCCAGCTATTTCAACCATTTGTCCATAAGGCTACTCCCAGCTAGCTATTTTAAAATGTAGCCTATTCATTACCTTAAATTAAGAGCTTACCCATTACACTTAGTTACATCTCTAAAATCCATCAATTTTTGACTAAGTAGTTGAACTATCTTCACTTTAAGCCAGGCAAGTTCAAAGTCTGACCCGGGGACTAATAGTGGCCCGTAGACTAATTTTGAACAGCCCTTGGCTTGACTTTCAAAACATATTAGGCTATATGTGGCCCTCCACACAATATCGATTAATCAAGCACGCCTGGTGCTTCCAGCCCAGCACGGCTCTAAATCTCTAGCCAGACTCTTTTCTTCTGTTGTTCCCAAATGGTGGAACAAACTTCCAAACTCTGTGCGTCCTGCTGAGTCCCTTTCTACTTTTAAGAGACAATTGAAAACTCATACAATACAATTGATGTTGTATGTTGATTGTCATCGTAAGTAGTGATACTGAGATTGTTGAATCTCAGATGCTGAGATCGCTACTGGTTATTACTTTGGTTTTCAAAAAAAAAAAAAAAAAGTGGGGGGGGGGGGGGGAGGAGTGGGGGGGGAGGTGGGGGTGGGGGGGGGGGGGGGGAGAGCAGCGCATGTTTTTTTAGTTGTGTTGAAAAAAAAAAAAAACGAGGGGGGGGGGGGGGGGGGGTTGTGGCGCTGTGCAGCACTTCTTCTGCCACTAGACGGCAATACCTGTGACCAATCACACCTGAAGCACTTTTTGCACTTACTAAGGGTTTTTTCCTTAAGTCTAAATTTTTGCTTGTGTTGTACGTCGCTTTGGATAAAAGCGTCTGCTAAATGAAATTGTAGAACTGTAGAAGTGAGTTCAATTTGCATTTTTTCCCTTCACCTCAAAGTGGCAAGACTATAATACAGCTTGTACACATGCATCAAGTAAGGACAAATATATTTTTATACACAGACAGTAAACAAACAAACTGAACGGTTGCCTAACAACAGATATTTCCTGCTTTGCACGAGATATGGCCACAGCAAAGCAAAAGCAAAACGTGTAAAGAAGACAGTGAGGTCCATTGCTTTCAGGAACAGTGGATAGTTAAATATATTTTCACTAAGATGAAACACTTTTGTTTGTCTTGTCTGTTTGTGATTTTTCCTAAATTACCTATTTGATGTATTTTGGGAATATATAATCTGGCCCCCATTAAAAAACATTTGGACACCACTGCTTTAAGTTATCTCTTAAAACCATTTATTAATTCACACACTCTTAATTGCAATGTGTCGGCTTTAGGTACTTTAGCTGACCTAATATGTGGATAATTTTCTTTAATCAAACTATAATTTCAATTTTTAAAAATGTGTTTTGTGACTCTATAATCTTTCTGCGTACACTGCAACTGCTACAAGTTCTCCTGGCTGGGAATCACCAATTTGTGTGTATCTAGTTTTGCAAATGCATTGTCGCTTGAGCCTCTCACCAGCCTCTCATCAGTGCTGAACGTTTTTGAAACACCCCTTACCTCCTTGTATATATGTCACGTCTGTCCTCAGTGAGGTGAAATAGCAAACATGCACGTAGTAGAGCAAATACAGAGGAAGTTATCTGTGTGGCTTTTTAGGGCTCGACCAGGGAGTGGCACACAAACACACAAGCTTGTACATATGTGCATACACATAATTGAATATTATCACATTACACCACATGAGCCAAGACAGCTCTGATTTTATTATCTCTTCAAAAGGGGGTGCACTTCTGTGAATAAAAGAAGACCGATTGTTTGCATGGGTGCATGTGTAATTCTGTGCATGCTGAGATAAAAGAGAAGGAGTAATCTCAACTATGTGCAAGATAAGCAGAGATCCTAAAGAACTCTGTATGAAGAGTGGTATTGCTTGACTCTTTGGACCTCAACAGTGCTTTAAATAAACAATTCGGAAGGATAGTAAAATAACTTAAAACACAATTGATCTCAGAAAGTTCTGGAGTAGGTGGACACCATGCATTACGTAATTTTATTGACTGCAGAGATCTTTTATGTTATCTTTTTTAAAGTACTTGCCCTGTGCTTTTCAATTGTGTTGCTTAACTGATGAAAAGGATCATTATCCTCATCAAACACAAAGTTCCCTGCTACTGCGTTTGTTTGCTCAGCTCTGTGCATGTTTGACTTTTTGGCACTGAGGTGTGGCTGTTGTTGCCTTTGAAGAACAGTTTCAGCTTAGAGCAATTGGTGCTTCCAGACAGACAAGTCCTAAGATGTGTGCACATGTAAACAGCGGCAGGTCTGTCCGAACTGTGTGCCGTTCAACAACTTTTCTGCGTGTTTTAGTGTTTAAGGTCATCCCCACAGTAAACACTGGCTGAGCAGTGCGTTCTTTACAACTCCAAATGACCATTATTGACTTTTACTGTTATTTAAGAGCTCATTCTTACACTGATGACGCGACTCTAGATAAACGCCTTGATTACTTATTGATTCGCCTGTATAAAATCTAAATCAATCCACAGCCAGAGCTGAAGATCAAGATAAGCAGATGAAAATTGGTAGAAGAGTTGGAGACCGAGCTTTAAGATAATGCGGTTTGTGCAATCGGGATAAACAGCTATAAGGGAGATGTCCTGAATCATTTGCACATGCAGTGCATGTTTTTACAAACTGAATCCCCTCTGAGTGTCACTGCTTTGTGCAGGTCACTTTAGTTGAATACAAGGATATGTGGGAATGGGTGTGTTTCCTGGTGCTAGGTGTGTCAGCCAGTGTGAACCAGCGCAAATAGCTTGGCTCAGACGCTCGATGACTCACGGCCCATGACTACAATGAAAACAGGGGAGCTCAGACTGTAGAAGAGAGGAAAATCAGAGGATTAGGTGGGGATGGATGGTTGAATATGTGTGTGTGTGTGTGTGTGTGTGTGTATTTGCCTGCGTTTGCTTGTTTGTGTACATGTGACTGTATGTGTATGATTAATGTCTCCCGCAGGATAAGGGAAGTCACGTGGCACTGGCCTGAGCAAAACTGCAACTTGTGATATGCTCAAACAAAAATGACACCATACCTGGTTATAATGATTATTTAAATTCTATCAGAGTTCCTTTAGCAACTGCCCATTACTGGCACAAGAGCCAGATGGGAGGGAGTTGCAGATTTGATTGTGCAACACAACTTTAATCAGACACAAGGGACTATCTGAACACATTTCAATAGAGGTTTTAACCCAGAGGACTGGCTGATAAAGGTTATGTGAGGTCAAAAGAGAGAAAACCAATGTATTATACTGGCAAAATGTCACAATTATTAACTGAAATTCTTTCCTGATTTCAGACAAAGCACGCAGTGTACTTGGCACACAGCCTGTTTGTTTGAGTCATCAAGATAATTTGTGAGAACATGAAATACAATAGGGTTTTATTCCAAAACAGATTTGAGAACCAGTGTTTGCTGCTCTTTTTTCTTATCTTTTTCCAGATGTTCACTGGAGGTGCATATTTTACTTTTAATGTATTTAAAGGTGTAACCAATAGCTTCAATAATTATGCTATTGCATGTGTCACATTTTGAAAATGTCTACGGGGGGTGTTTGTCACCTGTTCTGAAAAAAAGCAATGTGAAGACTGCAGTAATCGCAAACAAAATACTGATTTACATAAATAGCAAAGCTATACAAAGTGTCTGTTTTCACTGAAACTGATCTTGTTTGCTGCATTTGTGGTCAAAAATGTCATTAAATTTTAAAATCTTTGTCAAGATCATTATTAAAAGCAGGCACTACACAAACCATATTGTGTGCAGATAGAAGAGTTCTTTGTTTACCAACTTTATTAGATTTTTTTTTACACAATGCAACATTGTCAATATTGTGACTGCTGAAGACAGACAGATAAACACTGTCAAAGAGGCATTGTCAGTGTCGAAGAATGTCAAAGGAAATTTGTTACAGTTTCATCTTGTGTTCTGGATGCGCTATTGCTGAAGAGGAGTCAAAAATACTGCAAAATTATACTGGATGAATAACCTACCATAGCCTCATCTTCCTACTGCTGTTTACTCTTCTTGTTGCTATTTATTTCAGTTTATTTCAAGCACTTGACTTTTAAACAGGTAGACTTACTGAGATCAGAATCTATTTTTCAGATGAACACGAAAACATAAAAAAAGTACATGCTAGTTCCTCCAGTATAAAAATAGTCATGAATGCCAGTTATGTGTTATCACCTGCAGCAACTGCTCCTTCAGCTCTGAGTCCAAAACTTAGTGAGTGCAACAACACAAACATTTCCTGTGTTAGTGTTATCTTTTAT
This sequence comes from Plectropomus leopardus, assembly GCF_008729295.1. Lineage (NCBI taxonomy): Eukaryota > Metazoa > Chordata > Actinopteri > Perciformes > Serranidae > Plectropomus > Plectropomus leopardus. The sequence continues at coordinate 18,583,821 of NC_056471.1, read as the reverse complement.
TTCTTCTGTTTGATTGACTGCAAAAAGCACAATGGGTTACACGCATATGTTGAATTTTTGAAACTATCTTGTTTGCATTGCCGAGATAAAAAATGTTGATCAAATCAAATAACTAACCCCCACAGGTTGTGTGGAGAGCTCCTTCCCATTTATAGGCTATAATAATCAGGAATTTAATGTGAGGTAGTATTATGCTAAATCATATAATTTCATGCAATTAGGTAATATGGTGTTAAAGATAAAGAAAATGAATACAGTTATTTTGCATGGAAATAAATAAGTGCAATTGGAACTTTTTACAGTATGTGTTCAGTAAACTGTAAAGTCTAAGGACGCAGTTTAAAAAAGTTTCATGCAAACAGTTTGTCACCTAATTCATTAACACCTGAAATGCAGCACTGTACAAATATTTTATATAATCTTGTGTTCTTTTCCTGTGTTTTTATCATTATTGTTATTTTGTTCTGTGTTCTATTGCCTGTGTTGTTTTGCTATTTTTGGCTTGTACTGCACTTTGGTAAACTGTTGTTTTTAAATGTGCTTTATAAATCAATCTTGGATTGGGATCTAATTTTTGCATATTGGTCTTTACTATCTAGAGCAGGGCTGTTAAACTCATTTTAGCTCATGGGCCACATACAGCCCAATTTGAATTCAAATGGGCCAGACCGGTAAAACCATTGCATAATAATCTATTAATAACAAAGAATGTTTTTGCTTCCTTTTCGTGTAAACAAGTACATTCTGAAAACGCTCATCCATTTATAAAAAAAGATGATGAACAGCCTGAGATGTTGGAAAAAAGATTTCAAAAACATACCTCAGTTTTCCCACATTCAGTTGGTGTACAACTCACTGCCAATAAATGCTAACTTTCCCATACATTTCCACTCCTGTGTAGTAATGTTGGCATCACCGCACCAAACTAAAGTGAAAGTTATTAACGAAACAGGTTAAGTTATCCCCTGTCTTATAGTTTCAGCCTTAGCAATTGGGGTCATCTATATTATTCTCAGATATAAATCAGGTACTAATTCTTTTGTACTTAAGATGCTTACTAGCAATATTTTTTTACAGTGCTCAGTTTTTTTTAAATATGACCACCAAATAAGTATTCATTGACCTGTATGTATGCATGTAGGCTGGAAAAGCCTCTGAAGCAGCATTTTACCTGTCAGCTCACTGTTTAACTTACAAGTGCATCAATATTAGGTGTGTAAAGTCATACAATAGGCTAGACTGGATCCTTTGGCAGGCTGGTTACGGCCCGTATGTTTGACACGCCTAATCTAGAGAAGGGGAATCTTTTCTTTATAATCAGTTGCGGATGTAATAAAGTAATTCAGCAGCACTGATATGTGATTATATGATTTAACTAACAGCATATTAGAAGTACTTAACAGTCACTTAACCTCATCCTGCTACAACAATACAATTCTGAATATATGTTTATGCATCTGTAATAGTACTCCGTGGGTTTTTATATTACTTGTCTTTTTTAGTTACTGTTTTTAATTGCTATTTGATGATAGCATGCTAAGTTTCCCCTGCATACAAAATGTGCTGTAGAAATAAATTCGCTAGTGCTAGAACAATATATCCTAATACAATGCCAAAAGAAACCATTCAGTTGCTTTCTTGATTTTGCCAAAGACAATTTCCAAACATATTTTTAACAAAATCTAAAATGTTACCCATTGCCAAAAATCACTCTACAGAGGAGAGAAAGTAATGAATCTCTGAGAAAAAGCAACTTGCTATTGCTATAATATATCTTAACATGATGCAGAGAGGCAGCTCTGCTGCTTACTTTTAATTTCTTTCATTTTACTTTGCCAATGACAATTTCCAAACATATTCAAAATAAATTTAAAATGTAAATCAGTCAAAAATTGCTGGCTTTGGCTTTTTTAACAAATGAATCTGAACCTTTTTTTCCCCCTCCCATCTTTATTTGCTAAAAGTTAAGTTTTGAACATAATTGGAAAATTCCTGTGAATGTTTAAAAATGGCTGTCATCCTGTTTTTAAAATCCAATTTATTTCAACTTGATTTAATTAGCACAGAGAATTGGATTGTCTCATGATTGGCAAATCACATGGAGCTTAAACAAAATCAGAGATGATGTTCAAAGAGTTATCCCTTTACGTTATTATTATATATTATGCATCATTTGCTGCATCGTACGCAACGCATTACTGTACATATGATTTCGTGCTATCCTGTGTTTGGGGCCCCGTGCGTAAGCAGACCATAAGCTGGGACTTGTCAAAACAAAGTGGACCTAACGTAACAACTGAGCGCCGAGTGTATCCATGGAGAGATTACAACCACAAAGAAATCACAGTCAGATAATGACAGTGTGCAGTACTCAAGATACACTATCTTGCAACACACAGGTCACCCCGCCTGATATTTGCTATCACCATAGTAACTCGACATTGGTAATCATTTTGGAATTCCCCAACAGCGCGTGCTCCCTCACACACACACACACACACACACACACACACACACACGTACAAACACACACTGATGATTCAGAGAGGCGAGCTGCTCCTTTGGTACAGAGAAGAATGTAAAGGGAAAAAGGGGAATGAGAGACAGATTGAATTGTGGTTTCCACTGCGAGTTGTGAGTCACGAACACGAGGGAGGGAGGGACTGACAGAGAGAAAAAAGGAGACTATTCTGGGATGGCTGCTATAGCAACATAATAAGCAAAGGGGGCAGGTACTTGCATGGGTGTTTCCATAGCAATGCCCGGTGTGTGTATGGATAAATATCACATGCCACAAAGCAGACTGTAACGTAGTAAGAAACTTTTGTCTGCTTTGTTACTGTCTTTTAGGTGAGATAATATCCCGTCTTCCTGTTCTTCCAACGTAGCCCGAACAGTCTTTTCATGTCTGCACACTAGACTCATTTAACAGACTGATGCTGCTGGAAACACCTTTCACATGTTCGGTCTTGCCACTGTTGTCATATTGTGCAGTCAGCGTTATTAAGTTTACATTTGGATGCATAACTTACGCCCAGTTATTTCAACAGACCAGCCTTTCGGAAAGTGAGGTAACTTCATGGATTTGACACATTCATTGAGACACAGATACCTGTGTTCGCATGTGATTAGCCCACCGTGTGATCAATTTCTACACAGCGTCCAACAATCACTCACTGTTCAACTGTTTTGACTCATCGATCTAAGGGAATGATAAGGGGGTTTGCAACAGTTTCTCCTCCCTTTGGCTCACCAGCCATCTGTTGTGCTTCAACACAAGTAGATACCTTCCTCGGCTGCACATTCCAATCATAGCTGTAAATGTTCCAACACTTCGACTCTTTCTTTGGGTGGAGGGGGGTTTAAAGCATAAACCACCAACAAGTCAATACACGACATGGCAATCTATCCGTTCACAAGCAAAGTTGGGGTACCTGTTTGTTGAGTAAGCTCCTCCAGGCCAAAACTGCCTATTTTTTAACGAATATCGTAAGAAGTTTTTAATACGTCTTGAAATAATATCTGTTATTCTAAACTGTGCTGATTTTAGTTTTTAAACCTGAAAAGTACCTGTTTGCAACATGGGACAATTGCAGTTGTGTTTCATGAGAAGATAATGGTTACCCTGAGGCCAATGACAAAATTGAAGGTTCAGTACACTCCCAAACCTCAAAGTAATGCAAAGCTATTCATTTCTGACTCACTTTTAAGGTTAGTATTTTTTAATACACAATGCTGAATAATGAGTATAATTACTACATCCACTGGAAAGATAATGACAGGGCATCTATTAGCATGATTATATCTTTATTTCATTTTGTACCCAAGATTTTGTTTTTCCATGACAGACAGTGAGCAATATTTCTACGCATGGTAGTCATAGTAGTGCGTATTATAGTTTTGCTGTAGTTTGACAACATCATTCCCAATGCCCCACCTCCAGAATCTGGTAATATGAGCCACAGACAACTCTGGGGTTTCATGTCCAAAAGCGCAGGGGCTGTCTGTTTTCCCTCTGCCGTACCTCTCTCTCTCTTCCCTCATGTCACGCACTTTCCTCTCCACTCTCACACTGGCAACCTCTGTTGCAGGGCAACGCAAACTGCACAAGAAATAACTAATAAATAGTCCAGTTTCTAAACAATGATGACCTGCTTCAACTTCAAGATGTTACTTCCAGGCATCGTTACCAAAGCCTGCTTAGTTGCTGTAACGAATCGTCTTGTCTCTCCCTGCCTTCTTCAGCTATTTCCCCTCAACACACTCACCTTTGACCTCCTTCATTCCATTCCAGTACTAAATTACTATGCTGAGTTTTAGTGCCACGGGGAAATGTGCAGCTCACACCCCTTTAAGTGCACCAATGGGGAGATACGCCCCTCGCTCCGGAACCGAGGGCAAGATCCGAAGGTCACTTTCCTCGCCCAATAGGAACATATACGCATGCATTTCTACCACCATTGAGAGTCTGCATGCTTTTCATAATCCCCCGTTTTACATGTTTTTGTCAGTGTCCTAACATGCCGTCACTAGAAATCCATTCCAGCATTGACAGGTCACTGGCTGTGCCTCAAATGCGAAGAGGGGACACTTAAGGTGAAGAAGCCCTCAAGTGCTGACTAAGGACCCATTTTCCTGCCCCCATTTTTTGCTCTAGTTTAGTGTGTGTGTGTGTGTGTGTTAGTGGCATTGCAAGCCCAACCCCAGACCAGAGTCTTAGGAAAACTCTATAAAACTCAGAGGGAGGGACTGTGTATGTGTGGCGGCTGAGTGTTGTTTCTGTCCGCCTAGAGACGCCCCTACAACCGTCAGACAATAGTTACGCACTCTGGTATCGGCTGTTACAGAGCTGTTAACATGTCTGCAGAGAGAGACCTATCTACGTAAGGACTTTGCGACCAAAACTTAAACCTTTTGAGACCTAAGTTGATATCACTTTTCTTGTGTTGCATTCAGATGTGCCTTTCACATCTTTTTAAATATTTGAACCCAGAGCAAATCTGTTTGATTTCTTTCAAAAACATGAGAAAAAAAGCTAATGAGCAACTTGGCAAGAAATGTCCTGAAAAGTGCAAAAAATGAGCAGATATATATATATATATATATATATATATATATATATATTAAGTGACCATGAAAAATGTATTAATCTATAATTAATTATCCGAATTCAATATTTTAAATTATTTTTACAGATTTAATATAATTTCTAATTTTTTTTTTTTTTTCAGTTCATATCCTTGTCATGTCTTTTTTTAATTGAATTTATTTTTTGCACACTTTCATTATACTTTCTTTTTATTAATTACTTGCTAATTTCTGGGTCATTAAGTTGCTAATTTCCTTACTTCAAGCATTTACCCATGTTTGCTACCCAGGGTTAAAAAAACAAACAAACAAACTGCTCACTCTACTGTATAATTATAACTCTCATTATAGAATCACCAAAACGCTAAACCCATAGAAGAACTTCTTTAGCGGTAACATCTGCATTGTATTAACCTTTGTTAGAGAAAACTTTGTTGGATTCCATCCCCGGACTCCCCAGTGTTAGCTCTTCACCTCGCTGTTGCAAGCCCCCCCACCGGCCGCCTCACTCTTTTCCAGATGTGCGTCTTGCAACAACAGATGCTCAGCACATGCATACCATGCCAAAAGCTCCTATAGGGGGCTGACAGCCACACAGGGACCTTGTGCAGTGAAACAATACAGCCTCTCTCTCTCTGTTCTTCCCTCACCGGCACACCTCACTGCTGCTTTTTAGAAACACCCCCTTCACCACCACCAACCCTGTGCACGGACACAGAAAAATGTCCAAGGAAAGAGGAAGCGAGGAAGGAAAAAGAGGTAGTGAGTGTGTGGCTTAGAGAGAAATAAGGACACGGGGGGAGGAAGGTTGGCAGGACTGGAAGAGAAAATGTTGCTGTTGGCATCAAACTGTGTATTGTTCTTGTGGCTGGCTTTAGTTTGGCTTTTTAACTCTGAAGTTACTAAACACGAATAAAACCCACATTTGTATGGATTTGATATTGCAGCCACCATGTAGGAAACATCCAAGAGCTTTAAAACAACACGTGCTCACGCCTTACATTAATATGGTTTTTGACTGCATGATGAAAAGGCTTTTGTAGCACCACTCCCTCAGCAATCGAAGGGTTAGCCATCAGCAACGTTGTAATGCGGCAATGCTGTGGGTTAAGTCGAAGTTATTTGCTCAAGTTACAACCCTCTTCCACACCACGATCCACAGGATGGGTGAGTCATGTGTTCAAGGACTTGCAGGCGCTTCGCTGTTGTGGGAACATTTCCATTTTCTGATTTCCATGTAAGCGCAGAACAAACTAAAATGGCCTCCCTGATTCAACACTACGGTGGAAGATGGTTGCACCAAAATGATCTTGAATCATGCTCAGTAAGTTGGAGAAAATGACACATCTGACTCACTCCAGGGTGAGATTCCTTTCCTGTGCATCTCTCTCTCGTGAGTGTGAGTGTGTCAGAGCAAAAAACAGATCCACCCATGAGCTTTTTAACTTTAGATTCTAATATGATTAAATTAAGACTGATTGTGCTCAAAAAATTATTTAACATCCTCAAGAGTGACATTCAAAGATGACAAATTCTAACGAATATGAATAAGCTGGAATCATTAAATGGGCTGGTCCAGGTGTCCTGTTTTCCCTGCAGCTATAGCCAGCACACAGTGACGCACCAAACAAAGAAATCAGTTATAGCAGAAATGAAATAATGAGCAGGTGTGGGAACGGTCAACAACACATGATCATAATAAAGATACAAGCTTCGATATGGTTGGGTGTGTCACATTAAAGCATTTGTCTTCACAGTCTAACTTTCCCTCTACCAAACAGAAAAATAAAGCTTCAGAAACACCTCCCTTAATCAATAGATAAGAAATTAAAGAAAATATAGTTTGCTGTTAGTTGATAGCTATGATTGCACAGAAAATGGCAGACAATGAACATGGTCTATTCTTTTTTTTTTTTTCTTCTGAAACGATACCAACTTGCAGAAGTAGGCACCGAAAAATGACATTTCTGCATTTTAGTTTGGTGCTGTAAAACCATACAAGATATTTTTATGCCGGCCTATAATGTAAATGAGTTGTCCTCAGATGCACCCAATAAACAATAAGCAGTGTTTAGGAAATAACCCAAAAATTAGCAACAAACTTGTAAAAAGTACAAGAGATTTACCTGAAAATTAGTTCAAAAAATGTAAAAAAAATAAATAAATAAAAATTGAACAAGGAAATGACCTGAAAAAAGTGTCTTGAATAATATTTCTATAACAATTTTAAAATGTAATTATTGTGATTGTAACATCGGTTTTCTGGACATTTTTCCCTTGCTTTTTAAAAAATTTTCAAAATTACTAATTTCTTGCAATTTTAACTATTTCTTGCTACGTTGCTGTCATGTTCCCCTTTTTCCCAAATCAAACCATTTTGCTCAGGGTTAAAAAAAAAACAAAAAACCAAACACTTGTGAAAGGTGTCTGAACACACCACAACAAAGGTGTTGATCTGGGTTTCGAAGAGTTACAATATGCTGTATGTTCATGTAATGTTTTAAATGAAATGAAATTGTGAGTGACTCGATTGTGAAATTAGAATTATTGCAACAGTCTACGAAATTTTTTTATAGTCTGTGTGCAGACTTCTCGTTTCATCAGTGCTGATTTCTAACGCACATGTGCATAAACCGTTAAGAGGATTGAACTTAAAGGTTTTTGGTAAAATATGAAACAAATCTAAAAGTTGTGTCTGACTCAGTGAAACTTACAGGAAAACTACGACCTTATACTAATGCCCCTTAGCATAGTGGAACACATTTTAAAGGTTGTCCTCTTTATAAAGTTCAGCTTCAGGCTTTCTCTCATCTGAGAAGCACCAGAAACATCAAAAACAAAAACCCATAGTTTAAAGCAGACAGCATTCTTGTCTTAGTCTGAGTGAACCACAGAGCTCAGCCCAGTCATTTTCTCTGCTGGATTCTGCCCATTCAAAAAGCCAAACAGCTTTCCCACAAGTCTTTGCCTGCCCCCTGCAGGATTAGGAGCACAACAGCCGGACCGTCAGCCTGCAGTGTGAAAGTAACTGATAAGTAACTGTTCTGTGGGAACTATTCAAGTGTTATACAGAAAAAAAAGTTTCCCAATTAGGATACTTGCTAAATGTATTCATTCATTCTCAACATGAGCAATAAAACCGTAAAATGGGTCCGTTATCTTCGGAAGAAAGTCGCAACGTGACACCGAGCTGAAAAGCTTTGTTTCACTGACCTCTTCTGGTGGTAAATATCAACTTTGACACATATCACCACACCCAGCACTGCCTTTGGGTGTGGTGCTGTTGTGAATTCAACACAGATGTTCAGAGAATTGAATTAACTTCTATAGAAGTGTAGCAACATGTTCACTACTCTTGACAGCAAGTTGAAAAGGCAAGATTTTCAACTGCTGCATTACTCTTTTTATGTTGTGAGCTCAAATTTAAGTGTTCACCACAAACACTTTGAGTTTTGGTGTTTAGAGGTAGGATGTAGAATAAATGTATTTATAGCTGGGGTACCACTCACACGCAAAACTCAAACAGACGTCAGACCACACACATCAAATCCCATCGATGGCATTGTGGAAAATGCTTTATTTCGCAGGTCGAACAACAAAAAAACCAGTTTGGGGCCACTGAGACAATGACTCTTGTCTTGACTGTCATTCCAAGTCATTCTTGCAGTAAAGTAAGCACGTGGTGGCTGAAAGTCCATACGTTTTAAGTGCTGGAAAGCAGAAGCGCAGAGTGCTTTCGCTCAAGACTGCCTCCAGTGTCCTCTCACTTGAAGATCTTGCCCTGGTTGAAGGCTTTACCCACGTGCTTGAAGTCTCCCTCCCAGGCAAAGTACTCCTTTACCATGGTCTTGCACTCCTCGCTGTTTGGATCCAGCTTGCGCCAGTCATATGATTCGTAGTCGATCTGCCAGTCTGGGCACAGCTAAGAGGGGAATAAAAACATTACTTGAATGAGAGTGAATGTTCTTCAGGGTCTAATGAATAGATAATGTCGCACCTCAACTGATTATCAGATGATAGATTACGCAGCAGAGAATACTTAGACCGTAACATGGTGTGCATTGAAATGCAGATCATGAAAGCAGCGCGGTTAGCTTCAACAATCTAAAGAATTTCAAGTATAAAACGTTAAAAGATAACTTATTTTACTTTGAACACTGCCTCAAGCAATATGTTCATTCTGAGCTGCAGTCTAATTTAGCCAGTGAAAAAAGCCAAAACAGTATTGAAAACACCTACTGACCTACAACGTCTTAATATTACAGTCACTTTCAGATCCCGAGCTTAGGTATCGTTTGTGCCCACAGCATGAACCAGCCTGTTACCCACTGAACCAGAGACGACTGGGATGAATATGGTCTCAATTTTCTCTTCCCCTGTCAGATTAAGACTTGGTGCCATGAGTGGACACCGCCTTGCCCAAAGACAGGGGACCACCGGCTTAAGGACAAAATATTTGATTGGCTGTTACTCTTAAGAAACTTACCTAGAGAAAATTAGGGCTGCAACTGTCGGTGTATTTGAGAAAAAAATGTCACGGTACGGGGGTCACGGTCCAGTGCATGCAGCCACACGCGGAGTACACGGTATGCAGATTGATGCACGTAAAGTGGAAACAAAGTTCAAGTGCCAAGTTCCACCTGTTGCCATTCGCAACATATGTTGAGATTAGCACAGCCAGTCGACTGGCGTGCGAGACAGTCACACCGTGGCGAGCTGATATGAAGCAGGAGCTGCAGACCTGTACGCAGTTTTCCTGTCTGCTACAACTGTGACCGACAGAGTTGTGTGTTTTGTTTGGCTGTTTTGAACAATCAAATATAGCCAAGGTGGAGCACTGCGACTGCAGGTTTGATTTTTCTAGGTATTTCTGTAATGTCACCACATTAACAGATGCTTTGCAGTTTTCTAGGCTGTTGTGACCTGTTGTCTTTGTGTGTTTGTTCAGTGTTGTACAAAGTGTTTAAAATGTCCCTTTTTTTCAAATATTGAAAATAGTTTATAGTTGCCAGTGGGCAAAAAGCTTTCAGTCCCAAGCAAGAGGGTTTTGTCTGTCTTTGACACTTGCACTATTGTATGTCCAAAAATAAATGAACAAATGGATCCTTGTGCGTTTTCTTCCCCCCCCCCCCCCCACTGTTTTGAAACTCATAAACCAGGGTATGAACCCAACCCCGACTTTTGTGAACTATTAAACCCTTACTTAATGCATGAAAGATCAGAATCAGTTTGTATGAGCATTAAATGCTTGAGGGTGGTGACGTTATCAGGCCGGGACGTTATGGAAAGTGTGTTCACCCGGTTCAGTACTTACAGTGAAGGCCAGGTTTTGGCCTCTGAAGATCCAGATACCAGAGATGCTGCTGTCGTTGTTGGTGCCAAACAGGATGACGCTGGCGAAGGCATTCTTTCTGAGTTTGTCCAGACGCTGGAACATACCTGTTAAAAGGTTTGAGAAGTTATATCAATCAACAGAAACCAAAAGTCATAACATGTGTAATATGAACTGGATTTAACACACTGACAAATGGCATTTGTTAAATTTGACTCCGTTTCATGATTATCCTTTTCAGAAAGCGCCAAACAAAACAGACAGAGCTTTTTTTTTTTTTTTTTTTTTATAACACCTGCAGTGTATTTTTTTCACTGCCCCACAGTTAGTCTTGTTACTGTGCCCACAGCATGAACCAGCCTGTTACCCACTGAATCAGAGACGACTGGGATGAATATGGTCTCAAGTTTTTCTTCCCCTGTCAGATTAAGACTTAGTGCCATGGTAGGACACCGCCTTGCCCAAAGACAGGGGACCATATGTTATCCTCAAAGAGGTGAGTTTCCTAACTGGTGTACAGACCTGTTCCTACACATCAACTTTTAGGGAGCAGCAGCAGCAGCAGCCAAGATTGTTAAATTTAATTACTTCCAAGATAAGCATTGGCTCGTGCAGCGACTTTGCCTTGTTTAACTTATCCTTAGTAACGTACACTCTGAGTATGACCTTATTCCAACTTCACTGAACAGCTGTGCTACATTTAAATATGGGATAAAAACACTTGGGGAACAGATTTATGTTACTCAAGAATCTACAGACCTCCAGATGTTAAACAATTCTACATGCTCAACTGCAACCAATGTGTTCATAAAAACATGTACACCACTGTTAAAAAACAGACTGTTGTTCTTTGGACGATGACAGCAGACCTGAACAAATCTGTGAAAGTTACGGCAATACATGAATTAGCAAACCCCTATATGTGATGGCCCAAGACCTAATTTAAAAAGTTGCTTTCTGGAGTTTCTTTCCAACCACAGAGGCAACATATTGCTCCAGATAAATAAGTAAAGCTGAAAAACACAAAAATGTGCCTTCATGAACATCACGTCAACAAGCTATGGGACCCCTGAGGTCATTCGCTTTAGATTCAAGAGGATGGGTATAGTGGCGGCTGCTGAGTCTCACCTGTGATGAGGTTGCAGCTCTTGAAGGTAAGTGTGAGCTCCTCGGGGTATTTGTACTGGCTGTACCAGACAGAGTAGCCCTCCTGGTCAAAGTGCTCCCAAAAGTGGGGAATGGCTACTGTCAGGGTGTCCTCATTGGAATACTTTCTCTTGAACTCATCCATGACAAATGTGCTGGAAAAGTAAAGGGGGAAATGTGGGGTCATACATACGTCTGCACAGGTAGGTTAGAGAGTGTCATAAAGTTTAGATACATCGTCTTTAGAAGCACATTAACCTCCACTTCCTCTGCTGGCATTGATTATAACACTAGAAGCTAATTTCTGTTCATCAACAACTTCACTTTGCTGTAGTGTTATACTGATAATATGGAAAGCACAACCTGCAAGCTGATGGGTTTGTACTTTACTGTACTTGTGTCTTTTAGCTTTGGTTCACAACCTATATTGCGCCAAGAACCCCAAAATTGAGGTCACAGGTCCCCGTTTCTTAAGATTTCACCTTAGAGACCTCTGAAAAGGTTTTGGTTTTTGATATGATTAAGACCAAAATTCTCTTCTTCAACTACAATTGAAGATACAACTGTTAAGAAGTGAATCATATAATCACAATAGTCACTTATATTCACATTGGGTTCACTTCTATAGTAAATTAGCTGCTAGCCAAGGCTGGTACAATGACTTATAATTGTGTGCTGTACCTGTAAAAATAACATAAAATTCAACCATATGGACACATTGCCATGGTTAAAAACTTCATTACAGAAGGTGCAAGGTCCTACACTACAGACTACCCGAAAAACGAAACCCATCTCACAGAATAAAGTTTCAACTCTAGATCTTGAGGTTCAGTCTGGTTTGTGCTCATATCATGAAACAGCCTTTGACTCACAGAAACAGAGATGGCTGGGATGAATATATGGTCTCAAGTTTCTCTTCCCCTGTCAGATTAAGACTTGGTGCCATGACCGGACACTGCCTTGCCCAATGACAGGGGACCACCTGTTTGCTTCCTGATTGGTGCACAGGCCTGTTACTGCCACATGCACAGTCTGAAGAAAAGTTCTGCACTAAATGTTGTTCTTTGCCACTGCTCATATATACATTGTTCACAAAAAATGTGAAGAAATCAATGAGAGTGCTTGCCAGAAAACACTTTAGACAGAAAAGCAAAAACATCTTTCTACCTCTTTGGCAGGGCTGCGAAGGGGTCCTTGGCTTTGGGCTCAGCAGCCAAAACAGCATCGCAGTCATCCATCTCCTCCTCGGGGGCAGGCTTCTTCTCTTCCTTTTTCTTTTCCTTCTTCTCCTGGGGCTTGGCTGCCTCTTTTCCTCCCTTCTCTTTCTTAGCAGGGGTGTCTTTCTTGGGCTGCATCTCTGCAAACTTCTTGGCTGGAGAAACAAAACAAAATATTAAAAACATGTTTTCTGTTAAACCTTACAGTTTTCTGACTTTGGTATTGCAGTGAAAACCTGAAGGTGAGTTTTGTCTTATAAGGAAACATTACAATGCTCTAAGGTCATTTTCTATACTGTGCCCATATCATGAAACAGCCTTTTACCCACTGAAACGGAGATGGCTGGGATGAATATATGGACTCAAGTTTCTCTTCCCCTGTCAGATTAAGACTTGGTGCCATGACTGGACACTGCCTTGCCCAATGACAGGGGACCACCTGATCTCCCCTGAGGGGAGGGGAGCTGCCTTTCTGGCTAGGACTTTGAAGATGAATTGTAAAAACTGCAAGAAATTTGATGTTTGTTTTGTAAAAGCGATTGTTTTTTGTCCCTTAAGAGTAATTCAGTATTTCCTTTTTATTATTATTATCATCACATAAAAATAAATAGTTTTGTAAACCCTGTTTGTGTCAACTTGCATCTAGTTCTTTCAGTGACTGCTTTAGCCACAAACAGAAGAACAAAACTTTGAAAATTTAACTTCATTCTCAGGAGAAGACTTTTATCCAGGTGTCTTCAATGTTTTACAGATCAAAGACCCCTTACCTGAAGGAGAGGGAGCAGGGACCCCCTACTTCATACATTTTATACAGTGGAGCTGCATATTGAACTAGGCTCACAATAACATGAAGGGCGGCCTTAAGTGACACGTATAAACATACCTTTTAATGGTGCATACAATGCTACGCTATTAAAATAATTATTGGTAGATTCATACATTTATAGCTTAAGACTATAAAATTACGGACGTAGCTACTGTGACGTCACCCATTAGTCCCTGGACTCCAAATCTGAAGCCTCGAGTTTGGCTTTTTGACAGTTCCCATCTTGTTTTTTTGGAGATAAAAGTCACCGTATTTGGGCGACAGGCTGGAGAGGGGTGGGGGAGTGGGGGGTCTGACTGAGAAGGCGAGGACACTATCGACAGTCTGTCACTCAAAGAACTTAAGCAACCAATTTGTCTTCACTAAAAAGATGTTGGATTCAAGTCAATTTGTATTTATGGACATAATTTTGGGGGGAAAAATAGCTAAAATTAATTACCAAAAACTTTGGCAGACCTAGCTTCAGATATGGTGGATTTACAGCTCACATAAATCAAATATAATACAGTCTGACTGTTATCTAGTGTCCACAAAAAACGCTGCACATTTCTGGGGCCATCATGAATGCCGCTATCATACTGAACATCCTCCTGAAACCCTGTTCAAACTTCATATGGGAAAAAAAAAGGAATCGTTGCATATACATATTCAATAGCCAAATGGTACTTGACTGGCATAACTGAGTTGGGTACAGCCCTAGAAACAGCAGCATAAGCTACCATTTAAACAAAGTTAGGGTAAGCAGAGGGCCTGGTTAACTGTAAAATCAGTTGCACACCTACTTTATCACCTATCTTGAATGAATTTGGCTCAAAAATGTGACAAGAAAACCATTGCAACTCCCTTTAATTACACGGGATGCTCCAGCAGCCAAACACATGCTCAGTGTGTGGGCCTTTTTATCTCATTACTGGTGACTCACCATCAAACTGGGCCATCTTTTCACACAGCTTGACCTCTCCAAGGACAGCCTTGAACTGGGGCTGGTTGACACAGGTGGTGAACCAGCGAGTCACGTTGCCGAAGGGCTGACGGAAAGAAGGCTCAAGGACCTGCGGGGGACAGAGAGGCGTTGTGACTCAAATCAAATCAAATATTGCTCAATCAAATGTTAAAAAAAAAAAAAAAAAAATCAATGAAAAGAGTGACTGGCTTTGTGTAACTCATCTGTGTGCATATCAAACCTGTTTGTAGAGCCACAGCATGGAGCAGGCTACAGTGATGTCAGCAAGGCTGACCCTCTCACCCACAAGGAAGGTACGAGTGTTCAGGTGTTGGTTCAGCACTGTGAGAGCCCTCTTCACGTCCTCCTTGGCCTGCTCTGTGGCCTGGACAGATCCAAACAGAAGAATGACTGTGCAGGATTACATAAACTCTACTACAAGTGCCAAGTCTCAATTACAAGGTGTCACATTCTGGCCAACTGAAACTGGCCCCCACCTTCCACCGCAGCTACCAAATAATCCTCTAAGTGTTTAGCTTGACCAGAAAATGCTGAGCTGCAAACCTGTTTGTTGAACTGCATGATTCCCAGAGTGGGGAAAACCCATGCGCTGGCTGGAGGGATGATCTCTGAGTCAGCGAAGCTCACCCACTGCAGCACCTGGGCTGCGGCCTGGGGAGTGGCACCACGCAGGGCATCATTGCTCACTGTGGTTGAAATTTGGAAAGCGTTTATTTTTGTCAGTAACAATCTCTGGAGTCATACTGATTTCACAATATTATACATTTGTACAGTAAGCACACAGAAAAGGTTTGTTTCAGGGCTTTTAACTCTGTAATTCAATACAGATGTAAAATCAAGAATTTAAATCTGTTGTACAGACTTGTTACAAGTTTGACAGAAAGCTGCAAACAAACCCTGATGCATTTTAAACACGTAACTAGTCCATCAGGTACAGTAATTGATGGTTGCATTGTATTTAGGGCGTGCAGTACCAATGTGCTGCAAATGCTGGCACACAGTGACCCGTGGATCTTTAATAGGTTTGACGATTACAGTCCTGAATTACAATTAAAATTTGAAACCTATCGGAAACAAGGTATTCATGGGGAAACTGTCCCTTAAACCCTGCAGCATCTACTCTGCTTCCTTTAAGACTTCAGGTTAACTATATGGAGCTTTTGAAAACCCAAATTGAGAAGAGCATGCGACACATAAGTGAACCATTTGATCATAAATAAATGAGACTTACAGTAGTGAGCAATGGCATTACTCTCAAACAGACAGAAGCCGTCATCTCCCTGGTAGGCGGGGACCTACAAACAATGGCAGAATTCAACAATTTAACACATTTAGCATGTTTTTACCAAGACAATTATGCAATCAAGTGCATCATGAGACATGCTGAGTTTGACAGCAGTAGAGTAGTCAAACAGGTTAAAGCCCTTCTGCCTAGCTATATTTGATTATTGGTTAATATGCTTAAATGCAGTAACTGGTTCTTCACATTCATTGTTGACATTGAAACAATGAGTTCACAAAAGCATGCACATCTGTATGACAAAAAGACTAAGTGCTAGACAAGAGATAATACAAGAGTAGACAAAAAAGTCTGCACACTAGATTATCAGACTAGTCTGATGAGCATGTAGATCGAAACGTCACCTCGGTGATAATTATGTTAAATATACATGGGAGCATAATCAAGTGTGCAGACTTTTTGACACTGAAATAAGAGCCACTGTGTAAAAAAATAGCCCTTCAAGATGATCTTTACTGCACCTACCTTGCCCAGAGGGAAGTTGTTGAGGAAGGCAGGAGTACGGTTCGTCTGCCCAAAGGTGAAGGCAGGGGAGCTGCTGGCGACTTTGAGGCAAGCCCCACTGTACTGGGCTGCAATCTGGGCCTTGAAGGCCCGCCAGTTCTCTGGGTACGTGTACAGAGTCTGGAAAGGGGAGAGGCAACATTGCAATTATTAAACTTTACAAACACATAGCAAGTCTAATGTGAGCATGCATGTCACTTATTTGTTGCAGGTTAGTAGAAAGATATGGCAAGATGAGGATGTTCAAATGGCAATATCTCACCATGGTACAAAAAAAATACAATCTTGGCTCATTAATACTGACTTAAGAATACACTGACATATCCAAGACATACACTTCTTGTAACTGAAGCCACAAATCCAGGTAAAGGGAGATAGCTTGGTCTGGTAACGTTAGTGATTTTCATACAAACTCAAGAAGCTACACAGATCTGGATGCTCGACCATTTGAAAAGGACTGGACTGCTATGTGAGAATGTTGACAATGGAAAAACTGCCGGCAACTAATGTAAAATGCACCCTTTCGACCAAGTACAAGTAAAAAAAATCAGCCATATTCACGTGGCTTTCAGCTTGCTTTAAATGCTAACTGATGCTAGCTATCATTGCCGGCAATAGCAAGCCAACAGACAACGTCCGCATATAATTAGCTTTAAACAGTCGGCGTTTAGACTACAGAAACAGGACACATGCGCTAACTTTAGGCGAAAACGCCTATAAAGACAATTGTATGTTTTCACAGCTTGAAAATAGCCATGTTAACGTGGCACAAGCCTGGGCCAGGAGAGGGGCGTCATTCACTGTGAATGCAACGTCAGGATAGCGAAAGCTAACCTCAGTTTGTATGAACACTGAATGAAATCCTTCGTAAATGGCCTCAGTAACAGCTTCCTAACGGACCGATAGGATTGTTATCATATAAAGCTCTTTGATTAGAGTGCAGATGGACCCGATTTTCGGCGGATTGCGCCAGGAAAGTTGAAAGAAAACCCTCAAACTAGCCATCTTTCCATCTTACTCACCCCTGCCGCCATCTTCAGGACGAGAGAAAGAAAGAGCGAGCGCACCACTGACGTATTTACGGCCACAAGTCGTGCGCGCACTTAAAATTTTCCGCGTTCACGTGTCGCCTCACGTTAGGTAAGCACAGGGTGATGCTTTGCCACATTTTACACACAGAGCATGTCTCTTTGCACATAAAGATCAATGCTCTGACAAAATTTTAGCAGACTGTGACGTTTAAAAAGGAAACAAACATATAACAACAAATAAAATATTTTATTACAGTCTGGGTACAAAAAACATTAACAAGAGTTGAGACAGAAATTGTGAATTATAAATGAAAAAAACAGTAAATTAAGATATGCTACTTCTACACTCTATGCCATATTGTTATAAATGTAGCAAGCATTCATCTGTATTTTATTTCAGTCTTGCACCAGTTCCAATGAAAAATGCAGGCTGTTTAGCACAATAATACAATGGTGCTACTATGTTACCACACCATATCAATCAGTGTAGAAAAATATTTATTTTAACAATGACGAAACTAGGCTACCACATAAAATGTCCCATGTAAAATGTGCTCCCTCTGGGGCGAATCAGCTCACAAGACCTGAAAAGAAAACACAGAGGGCAAATTCAATCATAATAACAAAAAATAAAACAGCACAGCCAAAATTGTTCCATTGCAACCACGGTAACCAAATTGAAAAATTGTTTCAGCAAATAATGAACCATGTTTTCCTTATTGTGCACAATCATTTGACACTAAATAAATACATGCACAGCATTTTATCAGTTCTCATCTAACAACTGGTATGACAGTGTTCTGTGAAATACTCACCCAGATAATCATCCATGAGAGATCCAATGGCAAACTGAAAAATAAGGGAGAAACTTTTTACTGACTGTAAATCAGAAATTCAAAAATCAGTTCTGTAAACTGCGGTGCAACATCTGAGATATAGTGATACACCTTTGTAAGTAACACTTACAATGTCATTCTTGTCCACTCTTGTTCCCACAATCTTTAGTCGAATCTCATCATCTTGCTGGATTACTATGTCCTTTAAAAAAGAGGAAAACATCCTTGAATGTAAATTAAAGCGACAAAAAAATGACATTAGGAGCAAAGGAGTGAGTGGGACAACTAGTGCATTCTGAATTTATGACAGTACACTTTTTGTTCCATTTTTGCTGTCTCATGTTTCCAGAAAAATAGCTTCATTAACATCAATGTCAGTTTAATTTCCTGGATCTTTTTATGGGCTCATTTCATTTAAAAAGTTGTCAAAGACAAAGCAAGGAAGATTTGTTTAACTAAAAAAGTCAAGGAATATTTAGATCTTTTTTTTAACCTCCAGCTGGTAATAAGATATGATTAATATTCTTACCTCATCAACTGTTTTATAACAAGGAGGATTGGAATTGGGGTCGAACTCCATTTCTGAGGGGATGGACTACAAAAAATAAAAGAAAATCTTGTGAGATAAAGATAATACAAAACGGAAAAGTGCGTTAATGCCAACTTATTTGTTTAACAACTAAAGGTGTTAAGCTGACTCACATGACGAGAGATGAAGCAAGACATGGGACCAATTTCTGTGAACAATCCAACCTGCATATGAAAACAGAAATATATAGAATTCAGATAAAACACAAAAAAGATTTCTGTTATCACTTATTCATAACTTCACATTCAACGCATCAACAACTACAGAAGCATAAACCCTTTAGCACATTTACTGTGATAAAGTTAACGGACAAACTCTACAACAGGGAATTTCATTAACCAAAATAAAATGTAGGTATTTTTTTTTGTATAATTAGGATATCTCTACCAAACATTATCTTCATAATTAATATGTTTCATATTATTTTACTTTTTGACAGCATGTACTCATGAGATTTGGTCATGAAAATAACCGGTTGCAATACTGCACAGTTTTTTTTTTTAGACGTAAATGTACACATCTTGGACAGTAAACAGTGCAGAGTCAAGATGATTTATTATAGCATCAATATGTAAAATTTCATTTTTCATGTAAGAATAATGTCCAATCATAAAAATTTCCCTTGTGACCAGTGAACCTGCACTGTATTGTCCCTCACCTTGTTAACCTGAGTGACCACAGCATCCACCACCTCTCCTTTGAATGGGCGGAACACGATGGCCTTGTACTTGACTGGGTAGAGGACAAACCCTCTCCCCGGCTGGATTACACCCGCCCCGATGTTGTCAATGGTGGTGACCGCGATTACAAAGCCATACCTGAGTGAGATATTTACATAAATCAATGACATGTTTATGTGCATGCAAGAATATTAATGCAAAAACAAATATTGGGCCTGATTTGTTTCCTTGGCTGCTGTTGTATATTGCCAAGTCAAAACTCACAGTTTTACGCACAAGGCCATAGGTCAAAATGACTTAAATTAACCTAAAGTGCTGGAGCATCGGCCCTCCTGTTGGTGCCTACCAATTATGGATCTCCATCCTCCAAGAGTTTCAGCCTCTCCCCTTGATTCATTCACCTATGTTTCGATTATGTGTACTGTGTCTCACATCATTATTAATAAAAATCACATACAAATGAAACACATTCAACTGTTAAGTGACAGAGGATTCAACTTTCCGTTGTTTCTGAAAGTTGTGGCCCTCGCAGTCGACTTTATGCTTCTTTTCTGTGGCCATGTCTGCTACCTAGCAGAAAATGTCTGCTGCTTTAGTCTGTTTGCTTGATTACCATCAAATTAGCTGCATGGTTTCTACTTGGTGCATGTCTACTAACTCACCACGTGAGGTGAAACATAAAAAATGCAAAGTGACTTTGCTTAATAAACCAATATTGTGTGGCAGGCCACATACAGTATATTTTGAAAGACTTGCCAGGGGCCCCTTAAAATCTATCCGAGGGCCATTATTGGCCCCCGTGCCGTACTTTGGACGTGCCTGGTTCAGCCAGTCCTCTTTGGTATTTGGCGACACCTGGAAGCTGCATGAAATCCTCCTGGATCTGTCTTTTTTAATACTTACTTTGTGTCATATGGAAAGCCTATATTGTAATTTTATTATGTCCGTTTATTCTGTACACACACCATCTATTGCACATCTCTCTGTCCAGGGAAAGGGATTCATCCTCAGTTGCTCTTCCTGAGGTTTCATCCATTTTTTTCCCTATAAAGTTCCCATTTTGTCCTTATTCTTTGCAAGAGTCAAAGGACAGAGGGTGTGGTATGGTGTATAGCTTGTAAGGCCCCCTGAGGCAAACTGTTATTTGTGATATCATACTATATAAACAAAACTGAATTGCCTAGACAAAATGATTACTTATATTGTGGTACAAACTGTCAGATTGCACAGACAACCCTAATTATATTCATCACTTGATAGTTTTTCCCCTATTAAGCCTCCTCCCCTGAAAGCGTGCACACACACCTCTGCATTGTATTCAAGTTCACAGCACTTTAGTTACATCTGTTTCAGCCTAACACATGGAAGGTGTCACTGAAATGACAGTATAACATAACTTTCCAGTCAAATTACAGCCTCCTCGCTGCTTAACTAAGAAGCTCTCAGGACAAAAACCAGCTATTTGTATGTAAAGGCACATCATGAAGTATTGCAGCCACTCACTTGCCAGTGCATGTGCCCTCCACTTCTGTGAAAAGCTTCTGTTTCACAGTGTTGAGGAGGTTAGGGCCAAAATACCTCGGGTGTAGTAAGATTTCATGCTCCAAAGAAATCTAAGAACACAGAAAACATATGTAACAGGAGACAATGCTTACATTGGTGGTGTGCGAGTTGCATGCTTTAGATAATTCACTGTTTCTAAGTGGTTATGGATGTGATCCTGCCGGTGCTGCCTCCAGTGAATCAAAATTAGATGGAAAGATTTCTGTGTGTCTATAAAACAACAACAACGCTAATCAAAGTTTTGTTCAGCCGCATTAGCTATGCTAACCGATCAAGCTAAGCACACATTGATAAACAAAACACCCATTCACAGCTATTAGCCGGCTCATACACGGATGTTAATACACATACTTACATGGTAAAACATTGTTGCCGTTATGTTCGATTCGCACTCGATTAATTTTGTTGTTTTGGTAAATTATCTAACGCTTTTTTCACTGAATAGATGAGATTCAGCCGCCGCTCAC
Source organism: Plectropomus leopardus (assembly GCF_008729295.1). NCBI lineage: Eukaryota > Metazoa > Chordata > Actinopteri > Perciformes > Serranidae > Plectropomus > Plectropomus leopardus. The sequence continues at coordinate 18,562,278 of NC_056471.1, read as the reverse complement.
AGCCATAGGTTCGCGACTAATTCATTTCCGGTGCACGCTGGGCACGCACGGAGTTGTCATGGGCTTTTGTGCCCTGGGTTCTTTCTCGCAGGGAGCTGGAGTAAACCAAGTACATTTATTTAAGTACTGAAGTTAAATACAAATTCGAGTTTCTTTTCATGTCACTTTATACATTTACTCCATTACATTTCAGAAGGAAATGTTGTACCTTAACTTTACTGCATTTATCCAAATACTTTAGTTACTTCACAGATTTTCGATTAAAAAAAACGCAAGAAGAGTTGATAAAATGATATTTTGTTGTAAATTAAATTTTTTATTAACGTCCAGCTGAAATGATTAGTTGATTAATAAATCAGTCGACTGACAGAAAATTAAATGCCAACTATTTTGATAAAAATGTAAGTCTTTTTTTTAAATATCTTTGAGGTTTGTTTATGTGATTCTAGGGTGCCTTTCCCACCTTTTAATAAAAAATAAAATAAGCTTGAGGGGTTTTTTGTGTTTTTTTTGTATTGTTCCGAGTTTTTAAGGTGTTTTTAAAAATAAGTTTGTGTTTTGCCTTAGTAAAAGATCATAATACTTCTTCCACAACTGGGTATAAAGCCACATGACTAACTTTCCACTGGAGGGCAGAAAAAAACCTGCCTCAACCCTTTTCATCTCAAACTTTAAGTGAATTGTTTATTTGGGGGGGACTTGTTGGACGTAAACTGCATAAATACCATAGATGTATACAGACGTAAACGCCCTATGGCACAACACTACACACGCGCAGCCAGGCGGCGGGGAGTAGCAGTGCACGAGGGCAGGGACAGACAGCAGGCGTGACTTAATGCTGCTCTGTGATTGGATAGTTTCACTGGAAGATTTTTAACAACACAACAAGAGATACATGGTAAACCTTATCATGATCAGTGTAACACAGACTTTTTATATCCCCTAATTTTTACAACAATAACAGGCGCCTGGCACTAGGAGAGACTGATAAATATATTTAAATTTTTTTTTTATTACATTAGCAGCTGTAAGTCGATACCTCTCAACTATTTGACTTCCTTGATCACTCTGGACAGGCTGCAAACTACTCGAGCTGACAGCTGATTTCGACGCGCCTCTCGACTGTTCTGCACTTTCTGACATGGCGTGCAACCTCGCGTCGAAGTTATTTCGCCCCCCTGTGTTCACACAGCTGGTAAGTTGCCGAATACTTTTTTTTTTACTTTGCTCCTCTGGGTGCTGTTTCTGTTTCACTCTCCCGTCCTCCGTCCAGGCGTCCCTCAGATCGGGTTGCGTGTCTCGTGGGAAGGCGGCGGCTGCGGCGGCGGCTGCGGGGATCAGACACTTGTCCAGCGATCCGCCACCGGAGAACATCAGCCGCTACCCAGTCCCATATAAGAAAGACCTCCCCTTTGATATAGTGGAGCTTATGGAGGAAGTTGAAGCAAAGGTGAAAAAAAACCCCTAAATAATCTATAAGAGGCATTTTACTCCACAGACAGCATTGTCACTAAGTCTTATTTCACTACCTGCTGTTGTCTTTACAGGGAGGGTTTTTGCCCAATGTCTTCAAAGCGCTTTCTCACAGACCAGCAGAGTTCAGAGCCTTCTTTGCTTACTACAATGAACTCATGAACAAAGAGACAGGTTTGTGTTTACGTTTTTCATTTCACATTCAGATTTCCATTATTTGTCTTTTTCATTATGGACTTCCATAAAAGCCAATAGCAGTGCAGGTCAATAATAAATAGCAGAATAAAAATGAAGTAGGTAAACGTCAAAGTTCAAAATCAGTCATAATTGAAAAAAAGTTATAAGCATCTGTAATTAGGTGAAAGCTATAAAGTGTATTGTTGCAGAGACATGAATGGCCCCTATAAGTGTCTATAAAGTGCAGTTTTATTTTGTTTTTTGACCACACCCATCTGATACAGACTGGTGCTTTAAACAGGCACTGGGGATTTTGGTGTGCACCCAGTCAGAGATGCTAATTCAAGGACTCAGACTGCATCTTGTCTCTAACTGAATCTGCAACTCTGGCTCTGCATAATTTACATTTTTATCTCTAGTTAGGGAGTTATTTAAAAAAAAAAGAAAAGAAAAGCTGAATGGGTGTATCATGAACCTACATGTGAACTTTGGCTTATTGACTAAGGAGAAGTTTGGACCCTGAGGGTAGACCAGTTAAGAACAAGTGGATTGTAATACGGATAGAGCATCTAATTATCGTGTTTCTGCTTTTCAGAGGTGGATTATTGAAAAATGCTTTTAATGAAAAAAGATTAAGACACTATGTGCCACAGAAGTTAACCTGAAAGTGGCCCAGTCCTCTTCAGCTAATATTTGACTTCACAAAACCAAACTATGTCAGTTGTGCGGTTTATGTGTGGTTATTGGATAACAGCTATCAGGCTTTTTATTACGTGTTTAGCCATATCGACATTCAAGCAAAACACAGAAAGCTTCCAATAAAAATCTACGAGGAACCACTGAATCAAACATTACAACCTCAGGACCTCAGACCACTAAACCGAACATTATAAACTTGCTTTGCGTGAGATTGTACAGGTGTTTTTGGCGCTGTTGTCACCTCCTGAATATCATGGACCTGTTCCAGGAGGCAGTTCACTCATTTATCTGTGTAACTTTGTTGATTCAAACCAGCCACCTCGCTCTGATACTGTGTACTTTATACTTTAGTGTTACTCGAATGTGTGTGTGTTTTTTTTCCACAATTCCATATTAATTTGACATCTAATGTCTTCCAGGCGGATTGACCAAGGCAGATCGTGAGCTGATTGTAGTGGCTACCAGTATCCACAACAAGTGCCTTTACTGTGTGGTATCCCACAGTGCATTGCATCGCATCTACTCCAAGAAACCCACTCTTTGCGACCAGGTATAATCTTTAAAGGAATACCTCACCCCCCAAAATGATCATTTTATATCAGTTACTCACTACATGTTATGCTGATTTTTTTTCTCTTTTTCTCGCATGTCTCCACAGTGAACAAAAATCCATTAACAGAAAAAAATCTTTATGAATTGAGATTAAAGGAGATTGTGCATAAAAACAGCAAAAATATATCAAAACATCTATGTGCAAACTCTCACACAACTCTTGCAGTATAATCCAAGTTTCATTTATTGAGTAGTATGCTCAAAGTACTTGACAAACACATGCATTTTTGCTAAAATAAAACAATTTAAAACACTTCAACAAAGTCTCATGCAAGGACGAGTAGCATGCCGGAACTGTTAATGTTTTATCAAAAATGTGACCAGATAAATGAGAGAAGGAATATACTGCACGAGCTGTGTGAGAGTTTGTAAATGGATGTTTAGATATAGTTTTGTTGTTGCTGATCTCTGTCCCCCTTTACTTTAATTCAATAAGAATTTTCTTTGTTTTTGGATTATTTGCTCACCGTGGAGGCATACGAGAAAAGTTTTTCCTGAATTCACTGTAACACGGGGTGAGTCATTAATAAAATAACCAATCACATTTCTTGTGTCTCAGAAAAGTTTTATATTAAATCCCATACATTCTGTCTAATGAGCTCCTTTCCTACTCTCACGCAGGTCATTGTTAACTATGAGAACGCAGAGCTGTCACCTCGTGAGCGCGCCATGCTGGACTTTGCGATGGCAGTGTGTCGTGCTGACACCATCACAGAGCAGCATTTCAAGTCTTTGGAGGAGGTGGGCTTTGACCGTGAGGATGCGTGGGACATTGCTGCCATCGCTGCTTTCTTTGCCATGTCCAACCGTCTCGCCCACCTCACCGACATGAGGCCAAACTTAGAATTTTATAATATGGGCCGTATACCACGGGACAAGAGCAAGGAGAAGGGGAAAGAGAAAGGAGAGTAGCGTTACAGACAGATGTCAGGGTGTTTTTTGGGTTTTTTTGCTCCCTTTTGTGTGAAGAATTAAAAGATTCCTGCTTAAATGAGATGCAATATTAGATCTATAGTTATCCAACTAGATAAGTAATTCTATTTGAATGTTAACACTAGAAATGGGAATTGATAACATTTTAATTGATACCAATGCCAGTATCGATTCTGCTTATTGGTCCAGTTCTTTATCAATTCCCCGAAAGATTCCTGATAAATTTTCCTAGTGGAAAAAGGGTAGGCCTACATTGGTTTCCAGCATCAACACAACTGTTTTGTCATCTCTGAATCTGAACACACTGTCGCAACAGAGCAGAAAAAAAGGCATACATGTGACTCAGTCTGTCTGTCATCATATATAAAAAAAAGACAATATTTGCTCAGCATTTATTTTCATTTAGATTTTCGTAGTCAAAGAGAAAACCTGCTAAGCCAGGCTGAGTGGTGCCATTGTTATTATAACACCCTTTCAGCAGCACAGATGCATTGTTCTCTCCTCTCTGCCGTGGCTTGTTTATGTTGGAAGTTTTCAGCAGCATAGACGCATGAGTTTGACATTACTGTTTGCCAATGTGCAACTATCAGAAAAACATACTGAAGTCTGTTTCCCCTGGAGATATCGTATCTTAACCTTTTCCAAACCCTTAGCATGAATCCTAACCACTGAGGGCGGCACTACGCATTAACAACAGGGAAACACTATTCGATGGGGGATCACTATCCGCAACACCGTCATTGATAAAAGGAAGTGATGAGCTCGGAAGAAAATGGGTTTGATGGATCAGACTATTTTGAGAACTGGTGCTCAAGTGGAACTGGTTCTCGGTAACCATCCCTAGTTAACACTGGAATTAGTTTATTCTGAGATCATAATTTACGTTCTACAGTCGCTTGAGTGAGCCATGGTCGACATGGAGAAACACTTGGCACTGAAAACGGAAGAAAGTGAAATAACTGACCTCACTGATATTTTAGTAAAAGCTTCAAATCAGTCAAAAGTCTCCTACTATTACCAAAGTGTTTCTGCACGGTCACCACTTTAAACATAGCACTTAAAGCTCCCTCACTTTTCTTTATAATCCTCTCATGTGTAAATGTGCATTATATCTGAATGACTCCAGTCTTTAAAATTCCTGCTCATTTAGATGACAAAGAGGCATGAGAGAAAATCTGTTTGATATGTACCTTCCTGTGTGTGTGTTAATGAGGCAGACACAGTTTTGTCGGTGTATTATTTGTCATTGTCTGTAACTGCTGTCATTATTTCTACGTATTTACCTTGATATTTTGACATTTTTTAGGTGGCTTTAGTTGTCACTTGAAACTTGCCATATGGTGGGGAAAAGTTACTTTTTTTGCACCTATTTGTCCATTATATTAAACTTAAACTGACATCAGTTCATTATTGTCTTTTTACTTCCATGTCATCGTCTTAAAACTTCTAAAAAACAATCACATGAAACTCAGAAACTCACTGAGAGTACTCTGTATAATTGGGTGTTGTCACTGGACTAGCAGGAAGAGTGTAAATAAGTTACAAGCATTGTTCACAGCAATGTGAGTTTGTGTACTAAAGTTACAAGATGAAAACTCTCAAAACTCTCTACACCTTCCATTTAACTTTTAAATAAACTATTTTTTCCTTATACTTTGTAAAAGTTGACACTTAATTTTTTGACTTTACTGCATAGCTTTTCTTGCAAATACTACTATTACTACTACTACTACTACTACTACTACTACTACTACTACTACTACTAATAATAATAATAATAATAATAATAATAACAGATGGTGGGACAGAAAAATGAAGAATTCACATAGTATTAGTAAAGATAATACTTTATCCAGGGGGAAATTTCTGTGCAGCAGTTGCGATACAAAGTTAGGTGAGTGTGGATAAGAAGCCTGCAATATACTAAAATAACAGCAGAAAAAACAAATGTGTAGTGAATAGAAAATAATATATATATATATAGCAAATATAAAACTAGACAACAGTAAGGTACACAACAAAAGAACTTGCCAACAGTAAGGTGCAAAATATTGGTACAAAAAATAACTGACAGAAAAGTGAGGTATTGCGTATCACCATCAGATGGCACCACATCCACACACATATTGGAGTGGCTTACATTTACACTGCTGAATGGTGAACGTGATCTCATACCCCATAAGAGCTGCACATGTGAGAGACATTAGCTGACACAACCTAAAAGAGAGAAAAAATCTTTTTCATTTTGTGCTATTATTAGTGTTAACATCATGCATGATGGATGCAAATCATAGCTATAATTTTTTGTTTCTTTCACGGGAGGTGTGATGAATCACTGCTGCTGATCTAATTTCTGTGCACTACACAACATTCTCTCCCAAAGTTTATTTTCTGGCAACCTACTTTTAATGTTGACGTCCCTGTGCTATCTATTACCTGCAGTGATACAAGTCAAACATGACTCCAGGCGTCAGCAGAAGATTTACTTTGGTGTGCATGTCTGAGTGACGCTGGAGTTACAAACACCGGATTGCAATGAGAGCACATTTGCAAATATTTTCTTTTCCATGTGCATTTGAAAACTACATTGCTCACTTTGATATGCTGGAGATATTTGCACTCTGGAGAACGTGTTTGACTATGAGCAGAGCTCTGGCGAATGACAGCCCAGTCCAAAGAATCACAAATGATGTATGGTGTACACGTTGAGTGACGATCTGAAAGTCACCCAGACACTGAAAGTCATCCAGACTGCATATTTACTTCAAGGGAGTGGGAATAACATACACACACTCACTTGAATTCCTCTGACAGAGGTTGAGACGCATTGTTGAATCGTCTGAAAGCTAATCTATTGACATTAGTAAAGGTCATTTCACTGATAGTTTCCTCCCTGTGCTTCTCCTGTTCTGTCCCTATCACCCTGATTCACTGCCATATGTCTCAGGAAGTGCTTTTGCACTATTACAGCTCATCATTAAGCACCAATCCTCCTGATCACCATGTCTCCTATTAGTAAAAAGGGAGACAACAGGCTCCAGACAAGGCTCATTTATGGTCTGCTGCTGTCCTGTTGTCACTCATCTTGTAACTCTCCAGGCCAACAACAGAGTAGAAAATTAACAGATCACATGAAAACAAAGTTAACGGCTTTCAGGTGGAGGCTTTCACCGGTTTGTCATTGTAGTTTGTTGGTACATTGATGGATAAATCAATAAGATTTTATTCCTGTTGCAAACTGGAAGGGGAGTCAGGGGAGGCTCTGTGCCTTGTCTTTATTCTCCTGAGGCAGATAAAGCAAGTCATGTCAAAAGGGGGCATGATAGAGAGCAGGAGAAAAGAGCTGTAGTGTAAAGTAAGAGGATTGCAGAGGTTGTCGGTCAAGTGGAAAAAAAAGATCACCGGTGAAGTAGACATCATTTATGAAGCTTAACTTTGACGTGGGTGGATATTACTGCACAGTAAAGAGCCGTAATGCAACAGGTTTAAGACACGCTTCATCTGCACAGCCCTCACAGTGGCTCTCACAGTATAGTATATTTTCCCACAACTTACAGAAATTTCTCAGTGGATTTTGCATACAGTTTGTGGTGTTTAAGGGAAACCCAATTCACTAAAAATCACAATTGAAACAGAATATAAAAGAATCACTTTACCACTCAGAGGTTTCACTCACACAGCTTTACAGCCTACTTCTAGAGACAATGGACAGTGCTAAATGTTATGTTAAAAAATGTCCCCCAGGTTTACAACACGAAAGAATCATGGACCAGAGAGATAATGGACAAAAAGAATTTCAAATGTTAAACCAACAAAGACAGAGGCCCTTAAAGTGACCAGATGCACCCATATCAAATATTATCACTTGATTGAATATGTATTATGAGTGGTTATCAGCCTCACAGACATGAGTTATAGGGGGCCATATGCTACATATATTAGAAGCTTCAGAGGGCCATTAGCAAAACTGCAAATCCGAGGACAGCAAAGGAATGACCTGTCCTACTCTACCAATGATCGCTAGTGCTTGTTGACTTTGTTGGTTGTATTTGTTAGGTTCAGGCAAGAGGAGTGGGATTGGTTTAGGGTAAAAATGTCAGCCAAGCAGAGTCAGAGTAGGGCAGAGTACAGCAGGCCAATCCTAGGATACAGAGATTCACTACAAGTTGTAACGTAAAGTTGTTTTGTTAGGTTTCATCCTCACTTTGGATAAGCGCCCCTACTACGTGATTAGATTGAGAAAAAAGATCGTGGTTAAAAATAAGTACAATTTTTTACGAAAGATGACATGACATGGAGCGATGTGACGTGGAAAACTACACGTGTCAGTTAAAATGAGTCAAGTTTAACTTTTGATTTCTCAAGGAACAGAAACACCTCTCTCCTAGGTTAAAGTCTTGTGTTTGACCAATCGACCACCTCATTCTCCTCTACGTATACTTGGACTTTCTCATTTTTACACTAATGATTTCTTACCTGACTTTGTCCTTTGCTCTCATCATAATTACTGCGGCAACTAGTAGATGCAGGAGGCCCCCTTCTAACCTATATCTATTAGGCTAATAACCACTGATAATGACCATTCTATATTATTTCTGCTGTTATGAACTCTAGTAATAACTGTCAAGTAAAGTTTATGCTTTGATACATGAAGCTGTTAAACTGTGAGTCTGCCATCTCTTTGTGTCCACGCAGTCTCCAGACTTCCTGCAGTTAGCGTCAACCCACATAGCTGGAGGAGAGATAAGAAGGGGTGCTTTTTGGAAGAAGTACTTCTAATCTTTTATGCCTCTGCTGGGTGTTCACATTAAACTTAACACAACTCTGAGAGTTGTCAAACAACTCTTGCAGTCTTCACACTCACAAAAGAGAGGAGCCAGAGTGGGCAGTTAAAGTAGAAAAAATGAATTTAAGGAAAACACTGAGGGATGCTATGCCCCAACTGTGCGTTCAGATTTTTCTCTCTCTGATTTGTAGTGGCCAAACACTTCAAACTGTGCTGATGATCAGTGCATAGCTTGCTGAACTGTAACATCAGCTTCAAAACCAATATAAAACCTTTCACCACATCTTTGACTTGATGTGAGGGCACAAGACTGGAAACTGCTCATTCGGTATGAGCAGGGATGAAGTATCAGGATGAGAAGAAACAACTTTTACAGTTTGAATTCTTGGTCTATCATTGCAGTTAGCATTTTAATGACAAACAGACAGAAGAGGTCATAGAAATCTTTCACTCTGCATCAGTGCAGGTTCAATTTCAGCCCACAGCTATATAACCAACCCCCCCACCACCACCTTCCTGTCTATCTATAGCCGTCCTATCACTAAAGGCAAAAACTTTCAAAATATAATCAAAATTTAAAGAAACAACTGCTGTATGGCAAGAATATCATGTTGTTGTAATTTTTAAATACAACATGCTATATTTCTTTCATATTTGAGAAAAGTTTGGTATTTTAGAGGGCAAGATGGACATCAGACCTTGAATCATGAGATATAATTCTTGAATTTATTATTTCTTTCTGTCAAAATTAGGTTTACACTCAGTTTGTTGTTTGATTGTGTTTATTGCTCTTTGAAGTAGTGCCTATTCAAACACAGATGTGACATCTTGTTATACCTGTATTTCTAGCACAGCTACAACTGATTAAAAAATGAGAAGTGGCCATTAATACCCTCGAAAGGAAGGAATAAGGGCTTTTTTCATAGGTTGCCATCATGTTTTTGGTGTTAAGTAATAACATACCAGTATAAAAACTGGCAGACATTTGAATCTCCCCCACAATAGCCTCAGTATACCAAAAAGCAGCAGTACTCAGGAAATGTGCTTCGAATAAAGGGTACTACTATAATTTTGTCCACTTACACACAGTTATTTTGTGCACAGATAGCACTTCAATATTAAAATCATCATTTGAGCTGAACTCTCAAAATAAAAATAACTGGAAATAATAAAATGTAGTCCCTGTTGCTCATTAATTATATCAAGAATTCTATTTTAGGATGGCTTTTTTCTTTAACTAAGATGCTCCATTTACACACCAGGGATACACTCACACTTTGTGACTCATTGAAGAAAATGCAGGCGGGCATAAGGGCTGAATTCTAACCAAGCAAGTACATATGGGACATTAGCAAATGGACAGACACAAGGACGAAGCCATTATGTTCGGTATTAAGAAAATGTCAGCTCCTGTTAACTGAGCATGCACGCTTGCGAGTCTGCATATGCACACAGTGTTGTGTTAATGTGTGTACCCAGTCGTTTACATTCCCCAGTAAAGTGTGTGTGTTCAATAAGCATGTTCTGTGAGCATATGCAGCTGGGGTCATTTGCATTGATTTAATTTGATGGAATTTCACATGTAAAAGAGCAGCTACTTTCCCCAACAGACCTACACCAAAGGCTGAACATGCAGTCAGTCACACAGCTGTGACACAGGGAGGACGAGTGAAAGGTAAAGCATCTTTGAAGATGGGCTAATTGAAATATGTCAATTTTGGTGCACATTGTTACAGTACTGTACACTGGTAGTATCAATTAATGTAGCTTAATTTAGAACATGGTCAGTGGGCCGCCCTGGACCTTGTCATGGGTCAAATCTTGCCCACAGTCTGTAAGTTGACTGACTGCTAAAGGAGCTCTAAAGCTGCTTAGGTACACGTTGATAAATGTTTTGTCTAACACATGATTGTTAGTTACCTCAAGTTACATAGCCCAGGGTTTGGAAAAGAAACATGGTTGGACATACCTTAAAACAGTGATTCCCAAACGGTGGTCGCCACCAGCTGCTCCTGTCACAAGAGGCCAACACCAGCCACAGAACTAGAAAGATGAAACTAGAAATTAATATGATCAATCTGCTAAAACACAAGTAAAACAAATGTCAAGTAAATATCAACCAAAACTGTTCCTGTGAATTGAACACAGCACATATTACTCTTGGTCAAACCACATGGTTTGATATTAAAGAGACATCCTCATATTTTGTCACCACTCTTTGACTATTATGTCCCTCTACAAAAAAAAAAAAGAAAAAAGGTGTTGGCATACCCACATTTTGTAATTCAATCATTTTTTATTAAATATCAAACAAATTAAACATTTAAGCAAAAATCTATGACCTTGGGATGCATTTGCACTCCTACATAACAATAAAATAATCCCATTTTAAACACAACGAGTTTGTTTGTCTCACCAGGGAAAGCTGTGCACAGCTATGGAGCAGCTATGAAGACACACCTGTGCTCCATCAGCCTCTTAACAACAAGGTGCTCTCACACTGATTAGCCAAATTGTGCCTGGGTCCTTGTGTCCCCCTCTAAAGTAATCTGTCCAACATAAAACCATAAAGCTCCTAATACTGCAGGATTGCTTTGCAAATTTCAGAATTACCTAGATCACCAGGATTTTTTCACTAACATCAGTGAAGACATTTATTAGTGTGGATGAGGAGTCAGAATGAGGAGACATGGATATCACAGAAAAGTAAATTTCTAAAAATCCTAAATCTGATCAGGGTGCAGGTAAAACTGCCAGCAGCTGTCACACAGTGCATCATGAAGATAAAAGTTACAGTGACTCACAAGGAAAGGTGTGGCAGCAGCCAAGGGAACTCTAAATATCAGCCAGCAAGAAAAGGAATACGTTACATGTTTGATGTTTGCCACCAGAAGAGGTAAACAACACAAGACTAGGACCCAAGTTACCCACCAAGTTCTTTTAAACTACTGCAGCATATAATGTCTATCTGAAACTCTAGCGCAGAGCTAAGCGATCCTCTGCTCCTCATCATCCTAACAACACTGAAATACGGACACGCTGCATCTCCACATGGCTGAAGCTCTTTCATGACCTCTCAGTCAACCAGTTTGAGAAGTGTTTTAGATTAGACTGTTCCAGACTGATAATCCAAATGCACATTTGCTCAGATTACTTCATGCCTGCGGATTAGAGCTCATGCACTATGTCATATTTGCGGCTGAAAGAGAGAGATTCATGCTTGTATTGTTTCTGTTTGTGTATCCTTGCTTGTTTCCTAGAGGGTATTTGTGCAGTCTAGTGTTTGTTTACTTTCTGCATTCATGGCCGGCTGTGCACTCACAGGTGCTGTATGTTGCCCTTTACGTTATTTAGTGATATATTTCAATAATATTGGGTTTTCTCAGTGAAAGAGCAGTTTGGTTCCCGCCAATTCAGCCATCAAAAAGTGTGACCTGCAGCCTGTTCTCTGAGCTCCATGAACACACTGGAGCTAATGGCTTCAATATTAGATGGAAGATTGTTTAATCGCTGTGATGTGTTTGGTTTTTGGCATCAATCCCAGTTTATAGTTCAAAGGCTGTTTTGTTTTTTCTGTGTTTTCACCGTGTTTAGGCTTCAGATCAGGCTTGAATCTAGGTTGTAATACTCTTAACTATTTCGTAAGACTGCTTTCTCTGCGGTTGTCCTTAAAACTTGGCAAAATTATCACTTGGCACTCTATTGGGCATATTTGCAAATGCTGTGCTCATTTGTTTGTGTGTGCCATGAATATGAATATCATTTGACTCATTTAATTGCTGCCATATCTCTTCTGGGGGGGGGGGTTTACATGTCTCACATATAAAACTGATGTTTTGGTTCCAGCCTGCAGACAGAGCCAAGTAAACAGTTGTCCAGACCCCTGGCCCCACCGAGAGGAGTGAGGGCTCCGCTCTGTGAGGACAGCCATGAGGAGAGCGAGAGGAGATGAGACTGATGGATGACAGACCTTCCTGTCCAGCCAGCCCCACTGCTGCTCTCTCATTTGGCAATGTGTCACATTAGCATTCAGGCTGTCCCTTTTTCCCACCCACCGAAATGAATCACAGCTTATTACAGTAATGAAAGTGTCACGACAGAATGTAATAATTAATGCCTTAATGAATTACTGAAAAGTAAAAACACAGGAAAGATAGAAATATATAAACAAAATAAAGAAAGTAGCACTGATTAGTTTCTGCAAAAATATAGACTTATCGATACACATCGATTCTGAATATTTGAAGTTTCTAGCAACAAGAAAATTCACAGACCAACTACATGCATTAAATCCTCTCACGAGATGTTACTCAGCCAATCAAATCTATGCATTACGATCAGCATTGCTACTGGAATGAGAGATACACACACCAGGGAGAGACGAGTCAGTTTAGATTCTCTTTCTTGCTGACTTTGTTGCTGTATAATAACAATACTAGACTACCTCACGTGCTCCAGGCTGTTCTCATGCACTGTTCGTTTGTATACCTACGAAAAGAAACGCACCACAATTCATTTATGCTGAAACCCATGCAATCATGAGCCAGTAATGCATTTATAATTGGGAAGGCTACAACCATGTGACCGAGGCATAATGAATTAAAGAGGAAGTAGACCAAAAGTAAGTTTTAGAAAGGAGTTTGGTGGGTCAAACAAGACAGAACTGTGAGAAACCAAGAGACCTTTGAGTTATTTTAAGGTACGTGGTCACAATATTTCTTCTCCTAAACATAACTTTACTTGCCTAAACCTAACCTGTGTAATTTTACATTATGTGCATAATATCCTTTTAGGGGCGCTAATTTGTTAGATATCATAAAAATGGTTTAATCCGCATTTTCATAAGAGATCATACGAATTGTTGCATAAGTATATGTTGTATGCTCCGGTCAAACGAATCATAATTCCCATGACTTTCGGGGCACTGTTGTTTTTCAATGTTTGTCCCAAAATTCATGGCAATCCCCCAAAACCACAAATGTCAACCTCATGATCGCACTACACTAAAAGTCAGGGGCTCACCAAAGTCAGTAAGCCTCATCCTCTGGGGTCCATGAATGTCTGTACAAAATGTCACGCCAGTCAATCCGATAGTGCTTGACTCTGAACCAAAGAGGTGGATTGACTGATCAACCAACCGGCAGACTGACACTGCCATCCATAGAGCCACAAGCATGACTGAAGAGTAAAGCGAGCAAATAAGTCGCAACAAAGGAGAATAAGAGCAGAAAGTGATCTAACCAAGGATCTGTTAGGAGTGTGCGAAGGTTAGAAATCGTTTGGACTTAAGAACTGGACAGGTGGCTGTGCAACGCGCAGGCCAAGGAGGGGAAAGACGATCATCTGGTGTGGCAGCAGAGTCCAGCAGGGTTGTTTTTCCACACTCCCTAGGGGATTGTGGGATTGATTGGGATTGGAATGAGAAAACGTGAAGAGGGAGCAAGAGAGGAGGTAAAGGTTCCCGGGGGATGAAGTCCACTAACTCTGCTGCCGAGCTGAAGCGTCTCTGTGTGTGTTGAGAAAGAAATAGCATTTGGCTGCTGAGGCCTGCCTACCCACAATCCACCTGCCACACACATGAACACACAGCGAGAGCTTCATTTTTCTTTTATCTAATAATGCTGGGCCAGCAGTTCAGCAGGCAGAGGTTGTTGCCATATTGGATGGTAATAAGACTGAGCTTCAATCCATAATTTTTTCATGGATTTCATTTCTCTACTGCCCTTTTTCGCTTTGCCCCATGGCTTTGTTGACCTGTTTATGGTTTGGATTTTAGAATAATGAACCTACAGTATATCAACTACCGTAGTTTCATTATTAACCATCACATATTAGATTTTAATCTCTATTCCTGAGGGGAAAAAGTATCTCTGTTTTGGTTCCTAACTTTTTGATTCCCTGTGAAGTTTACATCAGCTGCACGCTGAGCTCAGCAGTCTGACCGTTTGACACTCTCTGAACATGCAATCTGGTCTCGCTCAGGCCCCCGTCGTGCGCAGTGTGTGTGTGTGAATGTGTTTATGTTGATGGTGTATAAGCATGTTTATGTGTTGGTGTGTGCCTGCAGTTTTGTACACGTGTGTTTGTGAAGCATCCTGACACTCTGTCTTGCACTTTGCCACATTACAAATCAGGCTGCATATCATCAACGTCAGAGCTTCGTGTCACAGGCCTGGCATAAAACAACAATAGCAAACACAACAACAACAACAACAACAATACTTGTTTACATGTTGTCATCTCAGAAGCCTGAGTGTGACAGCTGAGCTGCTCTCCTTCACAGGGGGTTTGCTGTGCATACCAGGCAGTGTTGATGAGATTGGGGCACACACATCTGCTCCAATGGTTTGTTTTTCCCCCAGACTGTTATCTAATTTTCATGATGTAAGACACAATATTAGACACCCAGAACATAAGGAAGAGTGGGGAAGGGCAGAAAGATCCCAAATTCTGGAGACCAAGGAAATCCTTGAATGTTGTCTCTGGCTGGTAATATTACGTCTGGTCCCTCTGACATGTCATTTGAGGAATATCAGCTTTTGTGCGTCAGTCTGTCAAAGTGTGAAATAAAAGTATGGCTTCAGTGTACCTGAGTGGAACACCGACTGTAAAAGATAATGAGTAATATGTTGCACTGCATCCACATTTTGTTTGTTGTATAATTTTGTCGTTTGGTTAAATGTTGCTTTGTATTTTTGTATTCATATCTAGTTTACATTAAACAGTTGATGTTCTGGTTTAAAAGACAAATTTCAGATTTTTTTTCTGACCATAAAGTCAAATAAAACTCAAACTTTCAAGAGAAAAATAACTTTGTAGTATCTGTTTACAGCAGTATAAATAAAATGACAAAAAGCTTTTTCCTTCACAATTTCTCTATATTTTGTTGCATAATTTTAGCCTCACAAATCTTTCAGAGCCTTAATCTGGCAGAGGATCTTTATTATCTTTATCTTAGGACTCTTTATTTAAATAGAATGAATTGTAGATTGATAATAGAATGAATTGTAGATTGATATATCTGTGTATGAATGGTAACCATAACAGAATAAAGAACACTTGGTGTGCATTTGAAAATGAACATTGTGTTTTAGTCCTGCATTCACTGAGTCTCCACCTTCTCACCACTGTTGTGCTCTGATCCCTGATGAAATTCTCATGTGCGTCTCACAGGAACAGAACAGATTTCTAATTAAACTGTGTACAGTGTGGTGACTGACTGCTACAGTTTGTATTCCCCAAATTCCTGAATAATTACAAGGTTAAAACTGATTTAGATTATCTGCCTTTTCCCTTGCGACAAACACCATTGTGCTCAGGTTTGCTACGGTTGTACACAATCAGCGTTGTACATGTTTTTACACCCTAAACGCAATCCAGGATTGTGCTTTTTGCAAAGGCTGATTGTTGATTAATCAGCGCAGTGCTCACAAATGATAATCAGGATTTCATTTGGGTTCAAATGAGGATGCAAAATGTGATTTAATTTTGAATACATTAAAAACAAACAAAAAACAACAACTGCAGTCTATTGTAGTGAGGGTGTGCCACCAATCTTCTATTCTAACAGCCCAACCTATTCAAACTACATCACTTATTTAATCCAAATTGGGTTTTTTAATGTGTGTATGTTGCATTGAGCAGGTGATAATCTGAATTATAAAGTGAATATGAGTAAAGGCTCACAGTTCACTCTTAGTGCAGAAGCACCTCTCTCATACAGTAGGAACAGAAATACACACACAAACATATTTTTCACCCAAACGATCTCTATGATCACAGATAACATCACCAATATATTTTTCACTTAGGATGCCGTCTCCCTCTTCCATCACTCACTTGCTGTTTCTGTGGCTGCAGCTCTTTCTCTTATGGTTCAAAAATCAACACCGATGTCATTTTAAAGTGTGTCAGTGCTTGTGTTGATATAGACCTTATAACTGTCCTCATAATTTGGTCAGATGAGGCTTTGCACAGTTACTCACAGTGATTCAGTGCAGTCAGATTTAGGTTGGAGCAGCACTGCTTCAGGGTCTTGCCGACGGGAGTTGAGCTTGTTTGTGTTTGGGTGCGTTTCCTTGCCCTTTCTCTGTGGCTGCAGTTAGGGCGTCCTTGACTCTTCCTGCCTCCAGCAATGGTTGTTGTTGTTTTGTGTACCAAGACGACAGTGACCTCCCTCCTCTTTGTTTTGTTCCATTAATGAAGGTCACCTTGCTAGAGCAATAACCTACAACAGATTTGGACAATTTGAGCTAAATTTTTTAACAACATTTATTCCACCAAGGAGGTAATGTTTTCTGTCTTTGTTGTCTGTTTGTTAATAAAAGCAGATTTCAATTTTTAAAAAATAATGTAAAGAATGGATTTAACAGTTTTTGGTGCAAGTAATGCCCCTTTGCTGTCATTCTGAAAACCTTAAACTATATTTCATGCAGTACCCTTTTCCTATGATTGTATTTCGACATCATTAGTTTGATTTTCTCATTTTCTTCTTGTTTTGCTGTGCTTATTTTGCTCTTATCATTGCTTCCTAAACTTGACAAGGGCACAAAGAGCAATAAATTAAATGTTCACAGGTTAACTCACCAACACCCAAACACAGCAGGCAACAAATGACAGCAAACAGGTGCAGCTCCTCAGCCTTTAAGTAACCAAAACAGACTGATTGGCTGCAGGTTCCCAGATTCCACCAGCCAGTGGCACAAGAGAGGAGGAGATAGAGTTGAGGCCTGTAGAGCCCCGGGAGCAGCACAGCAGAAGTCAGTCAGATATTCACCTATAGGGAAAAGTAACAGGGGCAGTTCTGGCCACAGCATGCAGGTGAGGACGGGACTTTATAAAAAGTTAGCGAGTGGGTGCTAGATCATATGCAGCAGGCATCCAAGAGGTAGCTGAAAAAATCAATGAAATGACACAACCCCCCCAAACCCCCAAACAAAACAAAAAACAAACAAGGAAATGGCACCAAAAAAACAAACAAAAACAAAACAAAAAAAAAAACAATCTGGGGTTGGCTTTCACTTTCACTGGAGATATTGTTAAAAAACTAACCAGCAGTTCCAACATAGTACACCTTTATAGAATTATGCAGCCTTAGTAAGGGGCATGCACTCAGTGCATAAGGTCTTACTCAGTTTTTTGTTCTGTGCACAACCACGCGTTCATTTCTAATCTTGAATCTCAATCTAGCTAAGGTGAACAGTAGAAAATACAGAAAGAGGGATTAACCTTTAACACAGTGTACAAAGAGGCTGCTTGTCTTTCAGCCAAAATGCCTTGAGAACCTTCAGGCACTGGGCACACACACACACACACACACACACACGCACGAACATATGGACTGCCAGAGGTCACTTTTTATCATGAATTTGCCATTTCTATCCTTAACCTATAATCTAGCCTTGCAGCTGGGATCCTCTGTTTATCCTCGGTTATGTAACATCCTTTAGCCTACATGTGGTCTACTGACTAGTTGCTACCCTTAAATCCAGTCTCCTTCTTTCTTTTTTCATGTAAACAGAGTATTTAAACCACAAAACTTATGTTCCAACATGATCAGAAAAAAAATACAAAGAATAATCACATCCTATTTGTTTTGTTTTTCTGATTTTTACTTTTATCACTCACCTGAAAAGTTTTATTGGTTTACTCCTTTCCTCTTTGATTTTTCATACTCTCCCATATTGAAGATAGATTACAGGCAAATTGACGTGTGCTCTGTACCAAAAATAAAACATTATATCCCCTGCAAAAAAACTGCAGAGCTGAGCCAGATATTAAATTAAATTCAAAGTGGATTCCCACTTTAATCGTGCAATTGTATTAGGATAGTGTTGCAATACTAAAGCGGCTCTTATCTGATCAATCCAAATCACAACTAGTATAACCATTAACCGATAATCATACAGTTTGATGCTTGAAACATCTAAGGATAGTTTCTAAATTTTCGAATGAATCCCTGTTTAAAAAGTTTGTTGGAAGTGCTGTGCATCCCTCTGGCTGTGAGCTGCAGTACTTTCATCTGCCTCCGTCATGGACTGTTTCACTCATTTTTATTCCCATGCCCCTTTAATAAATGATTAGAATACTGACACAGTGCAGGAGGCATAACTCAGCACTTTAGTGTCCCTGTGTATTACACACACAAACACACACATGCAACACAGAGGAGCACTGACGTCACTCTGGTGGTCTGGCAGGTAGCTTTCAGTCAAGAAAATGTATCCCCCCACCCAAGATAAATAAATTCCACATCTGTAAAGTAAAAGTACTTTCTATACTAAGTCTAACTGTATCTCAGACATTTGCCTGTGTTTTTTGTCACACAAACTCTGTGTGAGCAGACACTGTTCGAAAGTAGTCTTAAGTTTGAGATGATCGATTCCGGAGGATGGATACACAGCTGATACCATTTGAAAGATTGATTACTGACGCCCTTTAATAACCTTGATACTCTGCAGACTTTTTTAAAATAAAAATGTATATCTCTTAAAGGAATAAATGCACCAACCATTGTGCCTCAAATGTGGGTTCTGTCTGACTGATTGGAGTTAATCCACAAAACATCAAACAACTGGAAGTCGAGAGGCAGCCTTTGTTGGCCACGCAAAAAAAAGAAATCAGAGCACATTTCCAAGACCACAGAAGGAAAACATGCCCCACATTCTTTGTCTTGCGTGCTTTTTTGGCACATTTCAGCTCAGATTTCTATTTGATTTTCTCTCCCATTCAATGTTTTATTTCCCTCCTTATCTCAAACCAAAGACAATTTTCTACCACTATCTAAGAAAAACAGAGCTTTACTGAAATACAGGAATTTATATAGTATATTTGTGTTTTCCTGATTAGGTTCTTTGACTTTGACCTGTCAAAAAAGTTGAGGCTCAAGCACAACTTTGAATTTTTTGCCCTTGTATCGAAGTAAGTGCATCCCATCCCATTAACATGGCACAATGAATGAATATATCACAGTAATGAAAGCTCAAGATTTAGAGTCCTCTGTGACACAAACACTAGACACTTTCATGTCTCATTAGTCTTCCTAATAATCAGTGATGACACTGATGGTGACATTGTGTTTGTGGATGTGCTAATTATTGCAAATGTACCACAACCATATAAATGACCGATTCTGATTTCCTCTTGCATGATCCTGAGTAATTTTGCACTTCACAGATCTGGTTGATCTGTTTTCTTGAAATTTGGCAGCGTACAGTAAAGCAGCATGCACTCTGATTGAACAACCGATAGTATTGGCTGATATTTTGCCTTCTAAATTAAAGGCTCAGTTCACTCTAAAATCCAAAACATATTTTTCCTCTTACCTGCATTGCTATTTATCAGTATAGATTGTTTTGGTGTGAGTTGCTGAGTGCTGGAGATATCGGTTGTAGAGGTGTCTGACTAGTCTTAAATGTAATAGAACTAGATGGCACTCGACTTGTGGTGCTCAAAGCACCAAATTATATTTGAAAAACTCAGAGGCAATGTCTCTTTCCAGAAATCATGACGGTGTTATTCAAGATACACAGTGATCTACAGACCTTGTTGTGAGCAGTTTAATAGGAATTATTTTCTCTCTACAGAACACCTCCTGACTGTATCACTGCTCAGAGGGATGTCATCTGCCGCTATTTTACCCAGCACCACCAATGTTACAGCACCACCGATGGCGATGTTAGCTTCTGGGTTGGCCTGCAGAGAAACATCAGCCCTGGAGCACTTAATAGTACAACAGGTAAGATGAAAAATAGACTATTTTTTGATTTGGGGTTGAACTGTTCCTTTAGCAAAAGCCTGCAGTTGACAGAAAGTAGAGGTTTTGGTTTGTGTGTTTGGGATAATGCTATGAATGCTGTAACATTACACGCTGTAATTTCAATTTGTTCACCGCACTCTGTGTATAAGGCTTACTGTAGTTTATGTGGTGAGTCTTCGGATGACTCGTTTCTTCTTAGAGTGAACCTTCCCTCCCTCCACACTCTGCCCCCACAGATGTTTCCAGAGCCTGTTATACAGAGAATAAATACACTTTTATTAACAGAGAGCCAAAAACTCACACTTGGAATGACAGAGAAAGAGATAAAGAGACCGATGACTTTAGCTACGACAAAGAAGTGGCTGGGAGGTGGAGGTGGAACTAAACACGTTAACAACTTTGTTATGTGAATCAGTCACTCGGCTCCCTCTACAAAACACAGACAAAACTCACTGACACATAGGGCCTTTTAGAAGTCTACAGTATATTCTCCAGTGATGCGGTGGCAGATGTGTTGTGAAGTTTTTGACTACTTATGTACAGTTAAGTCCAACAAGGTCCATGAAAACTGGTATTTTTTACAGCAGTTTTACTTGTCCTGCATCCTGTGGTTGAATGACTTGTGTGGTGTCAGAACTTTTGTTATAAGATGTACTGTACAATTCAACATACAGTATTTGACTACACTTTAAAGAGACACCTGTGCATTTTGTGTTACTGGTCAACACCAGTAAATACCAGTTGACGCAGTGCTTTTTGATACAATATAGTGGATGTTTCATTATTACTTTCCGAAACTGTTCTTACAGATTCTATTAGCTCAAATAAAACAGATGACACAAAATGAAAAGTGATCCCTAACAAGCATTCCTATTCTGAAGAATAGAGAAAATGCCTCTACATTTGTGTCAGAGCAATTAAATTATTTCAAATGTCGATCAAAGAGAAAGCAAAAACAATAAAACTCACAGTGAAACATCTCATTTTAATAACTAACCTAACATCGTTAGGGGAATGGTAAGAAGTCTGATTTCCCTAAAAAGAATGAAGTTAGTGTATGAGCTCAGACTGAGGTGGTATTTGTACATATGTGTGTGTGTATTTGTATATACAGGAGAACAAAAGTTGAGATGATTGAAATGAACTAAAAACAAGGCGGTGAGGTGGATGGTGGTGCTCTGTGAAACACTGTACAGTAAATTAAAGGTGCTGTATGTAACTCTCAAAAAAAGATATCATTGAATTTTGTTCCCTATACTTAGGGAAGTAAGTAGGGGTTCTGGGGGTCCTTCCCAAGAAAATATGTTTTCTGCATTCTGGTGACTGTAGGAACCAAAACAACAAATTAGCAAGTACACTGCATCAGCATTTTTATGTCAAATATATTTCATATTTCATTTGATTTAGTTTTTGGTTCACGACCATGGCACTCAAGCCAGGAGGAAGGAGGGAGGCCAGGCTGTAGGCTTGGCAGACCCACAGCAGGCTGTTGTCCCTGGCGCACACACTCCTGGGTCCTGGATGCCTACACAAGGTGGAACGGGAGACTCACCGTCTTTGGGAGACAGCTGGGTGACCCTCAGTCCCAGGGCCAACCCCAAACCCTTGCCAGAGTGTCCCATCAGACTTGTACACGTGTAAAGCGGTCAGCACAGAGATGAGGTCTCATGTGTCAACTAATGTGGGCCTGACGGGCGCCCCTGTCTGTCCTTGGAGAGTGAGAGAAGAAGAGAGAGGGGGAAGCACCAAAGGGTAGTACACATTTAGAGATGTAGGACTTAAACACGCTGGTCAGTGCCAGAAACAGGTTATAATAAAGAAAAGCAGAAAAAGGTGTGAAATAAGCAATAAACCCGGAGAAGACAATAAAACAAATGAGTCTTCAGGGAAAAACACAAGGGTTTGCATGTATGTCAATCCCAGGTCGTAAAATATTAACTTATTACTAACCCAAAGCGTCGGTTTTCAACAATCAACTACCTCTCTCCAGAGTTACATACAACACCTTTACACCATTTTTAAAAGAATAGTGCAGATAAAACAATGATATTTACACTGTTTTAAGGGTGAAGACAACAAACTGACACATTATCTTCCCCTTACTGATATCTTACTCAATGTAAAAAAGAAAATCTATACAGTGCCCTCCTCTGCTGCCCCAGTGATTCCCAACCTTTTGCCTCTAGTCTCCCCAGTGTCTTTTTGTTTAGTCTGCATGCCCAAACAATTGACCTCCTCTAGATAAAAACAATTTGTCTCTGACATTGAGACAGAGTTGGAGAATAAAAGCATGTTTTTATTCTTAATCTTAAATGCCAATGCAACCTAATGATCTTTCTCTGTAATTATTTATTCATCAGTCATGAATATTTTTTCCTGATTGGTTCAATTAACTACATGATTCAGCAGCTTGGCAGAGCTGCGAGGCTCCATTTACTTTCATGAGTTAATTTTTCTCATAAAACACTGCATGGCCCAGTTCCTTTCCAATGGGGTGCCCAGACTGCAGGTTGGGGACCACATACTGAACTCTTCATTGTTTTCTCCATCCACTCTCTCTCTCTCTCTCAATCTCTTCTTTAAAACATTATCTTTTTGTGCCATCTTCATTCCCTCTCTCCTGCTGCTGCAACCAGCTATGTGAAGTCCTTGGAAACAGCCTCTATGAAGTTGGGTGCCGACATGAGGATGGTGAAGGTGCAAATGATGGAGAAGAGAGAAAAGGCCACCAGGCACAGCCGGTCCACCACCGCTGCTGCAAACTTCCACTCGCTGCAGATGGCCTCAGCCTCGTCTTGGTCCCGGAACCGCTGCGCTATGTACGACACCTCCTCCAAAATACGCTGGATCTCTGGTGGAGGGATGCTGACTCCCATCCCAGGTCCAGCTCCCATTCCCAGGCCTGTGACACCACTGCCAACCCCTCCAGGTGGCTCAGCCTCATCGCTGGGGGAGCCGTGGGCTCGTCCCCCTAGTGCTACCCCGGAGTCGCTGGAGGGCGGGCAGTGTGGGCTCTCTATGGGGTGGTAGTTGCCGAAGTAGAGGCTCATGGAACCGTTGGAGGTGCCTGTGGGGCAAGGTGGGCAGGATGTCTGTGAGAGGGGCATGGTGAGGCTTGGTACGGTGCCCAGCTCTATGGAGCTGGTGCTGGAGTGGTGCTGGGATCTGTGACGGTACTTGTAACCAGGCCGCTTGCGCTCATCACCAGGCTGTTTCATACGGAGAAACCAGGCACACCAGTTCAGAAGAACCACCCGTACCTAAAAGAAGAAAGGGAGCATTACACGCACTCACATATTAACTAAGACATTTCTGTTAAATGCTACTAGCAATTACAAAAGAGACAATCATCTGATTAAATCAGTTTCAGTCACTCACCCACTTGGGCATCTTGCCTCCCTGAGGGTCATGATGGTGAAACTGCAGGACTATAACAGTCACCACCACAGACATCCCCACTATCATCATGGTGCTGGCAAAATACTGGGCTGCCAAGTGCAAAAAAAACCATCAGAAGACTTTTAATTTTGTTCAGAGATAAATACAAGATTATGCATTTTATTACTTTAAAAATGAACAAGCCAGTGGTCCCATTTAACAAACATGTTTTAACAGGTAAAACATTAAGCTTGAATTAATTCAAAAATAGGTTGATTTCACGCTGTAACATGAAAGAAAAGCACATCCAATCAATTTGTGCAAGAAGTCATATCGCTGAGGGGAATAATGCACACTTGCACTGGAGCAGGAGAAATAAAATCTGTGCAAAAATTGTGAAACAAATAGAGAATACGAGAAAACAAACCCAAAGACAATAGAAGAAAGAGAGAGAGAGAGAGAGAGAGAGAGAGAGAGAGAGAGAGAGAGAGAGAGAGAGAAAGACATTTGCGCCGGTTCTGGAGGGATGTTTTTACCCAGAGAAGGGAACAGTAAGAAAGGAGGGTAGCATTAACTGAAACTCACGCTCTTTCCGAGCATGTACAAACACACAAACACACAAACAAACACGCACACACACACACACACACACACACACACACACACACACACACACACACACACACACACACACACACACACACACACACACACACACACACACACATGCACAGCATCTCTGAGGGCATACCCTCCTTTTGGTTGTTTGCCAGTAGCTGTGAACAAAGAAGAATAAAAAGCTAAACACGACTACAGCTGCTGCAGTGGCAGCAAAGTCAAACTTTGTGCGACCTCGTGAGATCTGGGGTTATGACCACATTTGTTAGGATTGAGGAAAACACATGGAAAGGAAAAGCAAGGTGTGCTTGAAGGCATACTTCAACGCCCAAATGGTCACTTGTATGTTAATAATTCAGTCTGTGGTGCATTAAACGTGTGAGAAAAGCATTTTTTTTCCGCACGCCTCCATGGTGAACAAAAAATCCAAAAAGGTGAACACTCTTGATAAATAAACAAAATTAGGGATTGCGTTTTGCAACAGCGAAACTATATCGAAACATCAGTTTTACAAACTCAACATAACTTGTGCAGTTTAACCTAAGTCTTATTTATCAAGTGGTATGCTCAGTACTTCCAAACACATGCATTTTTGCTAAACCCTTATTTTTGAAACTTTTAACTTTTCTGCACTAACAGCGCAGGTGCAATAGTCGTCTGTGCGTGAGATTGTGATATAGTTTTATTGTTGTTAAAGCCGGCCCACTTTTACATCAACTCATCAAGAATTTTCTCTCTCTGGATTCTTCTTTCATCGTGGTTGCATGCAAGAAAAACAAATGAATTCAACATAACACTAGGTGAGTAATTGATATAAAATTTAACATTTGGGGGTGAGGTATTTCTTTAAGTGAGAGGAGAGGATCAAAAGGCAATAAAACAAAGAGGTCGGGAGAGATAAGGGGAAAAAAAGCAGCCAGGACAGAAAACAGCATTAAAAGATGTGTTTATGAGATGTGGAAGGACATTTTACTGTGTCCTGGCTGCTTTATGGACAGTCATTAATCAAACTGCCTACAGATAAGATGTACAATAATTCAAAACATAATTGTGAGACCTTCGGTTACAAACCACATTGTTGATTATGGCTGAACTAACTCAATTAAAAATGAATTAAAACTGAACAGAATAAAAATGAACTCAGCCAAACGGTCTTGAGAAAGATAAGACAGGTCTAAGTGAATTAACGAAAATGAAATGAACACATGCTTATCAGGTCATTAAAGGCTGATGATAAAAGACATATGGCCTGATTCTGGCAGCAGTGTTGAACGCTTACATTATATATTTACGGTCAAGCTCAAGCAGCTACAATAACTCACATCCACATTCAGCCGCTGTGTTTTAAAGGGTCATGAGTCATTTTAACAAGGCTGCTTAAAATGTCCCTGTTGGCCTTGTGTTGAGGTTGAGGGAAATAAAAAACCCAGATTAATCACTGTATTGATGAAGCATTTATCAAGCTTTTCTCAGCGAGGGCAGTTATCGCTGCACTGATGTAGCGTTGACCATGTTCAGCACGACCAAACACTACTCACATCAATACACTCACATAATGTACATTTGATATGTTCAATATATTTCACTTTGACCAAGAGAAACTGCTATGACACATTACATACAGGACTGCAAGTATAATCCAAAGCATGTACACTCTCTCTCTCTCACACACACATACAAGACAAAAAGACACATTTCTTCTAGGCCTGGTAAACTCTCACAGGTGACAGCTGAATTAGGAGCGTTAACCTGACTAACATGTCGCCTTTTTACTCACTCCACAAAGCCTTTGAGACCTCTCTCTTTCTGAGATATTCTGCCGCAAATATCACTTATCTCCTCCCATTTCTATGTCTGTTATTTCTTATTCTATCCTCCTTTACTTCTTGCCTCTCGAGTGGAGAATCGGACATTTCATAGCCTATTAATGCTGCTGACAGCTTTAGCTCTGGCCATCAAATTTAGTCCAGGGGCGCTGTGAAAAATGTATAGACGCCCTCAGGCTACTCAAACCAAAACCCAGATACCAAGATGGATTTTTATTTATGATTTCTTCGGAAGACCATTTACAGTATAGAGAGAGGTCAGGCAAAACTACACTTTACAACTCTCAATAATTAATGTTTTTTTTAATACTGGTTAGGCTTGGGGGGTATGTGTGTTTTCATACCTTCTTGCCATTTCACCGGGTTATATGACGGTATTTGTATTAAAACTTTAAAAAACAACAACATATAAGCTGAGATGCTGGTGACCGAAGCCATTTACAAGGTTTCCCACACAATTTTATGAGCAAAATTTCAAAAACTTCCCCATGACTTTTCAAGGACGAATAACTTGAACTACTTGCCTGCTGTTTTTCAAACTTTTGCCTGCTGTTTTTCAAACTTATCAGATTCAAACTCCACTCAAACATAATTTCATCTTGCTGGCACACATGAGAGATAGAACGTGAGGAGAAAATGAAAAAAGAAAAAAACCCTGTATGTGATGGTAAATAAAATGTCAATCACTGATGCATATTAGAGCTATGTTACATTGACAGCCACAGCAAAAAAGTTGCCAATATAATAAATAATGTGGAAATTTATGTAAGGGGTGGGGGAAGAAGCTGAAATAGCATCGTATCCCAGTAGTTTTGTGTGGCAATATCGTATTGATACACAAACTCCAAGTATTCATTTACAAAAACTTTACAAAACTTTTAGTAGCCTCCTACAATAATTATATCAATTGTTTTTCAGTCAACTGGATACAATTAGCTGCAATAAAAATGATAAAAGTGAAAAACTTTTTTTAAGCTATTTTATTATATAAGCAGATGTTCAGACAATTTTGCCTTGTGGACTTAGCTCAGTATTGAGCTTAGTAAGTTAGATTTTGGAGTTTTTTTTGCAACAAATAAATAGAACAAGTTACAAGAGGAATTGAAATTGGACAGTTATGTGTCAGTAGATAATTTCAAAAGCATGCTCGATGATATGGTTGTTGTACAGTGCTCCTGCTTGGTTTAATTCAATGACATGATAGTTTAAAAAAACAGCTACATTTTATTGTTGCTGGGTTTTTTTTGCTGTTGTTGTTATGTGTTCTCTAATGGCAGATTTTGTTATTTAACTTTTTGATCTCTTAACAGTTTTCATTGCTATTTATAATATTCAGGGAATTGCTGCAAAAGAGCTTAATACTATGCTTATGATTAGTGTCACCAATTCAGTATTTGACCAAATGTTTCCCCTTCTGTCCACTTGTTATGCCATTGAATAATGGGCAGAGATGTGTTTTTGCAGAAAATTATTATGTCACAGTGACGTTGAACTTTTACTCTTTGGATATAAAATGTAATCACTTTATTATTTCATCCTATTAGACATTTGTGAGAAATGCTGTCATAATTAGCATATTCATTCTTGAGTAATGGCCAAAAACATGTTTTGTGAGGTCACAGTGACTGCTGAAAACACACTCAAACTCACAAAAAACGCCCTGGTTAGTCTTTTCATTGTTCCAACAATCACCAGCTCTGGTTTGGTCAAAATTAACCCTTAAATAAACAAGTTGTGAAAATATGCTGGCTTTGTTGCTGTTTTCCCTACAGTCTCTCTTTGCTGTTGTCCGGTTTTAGTCCTGTAATGTTATCCACACGTCTCTGTTGCTAAATCTATGTGAAAAGGGTGACGAAAGCAGTGCACTGTAAAACATTGCATCAATACATCATCTCCATGTGAGTTTGATACAATAGAGGATCATCTGTTCTTTTGGTGGTATTGAAAAAGACCGTCAGGACTTACATAAACCCCAGCTGTTACTGTGGACTGATCAATGTCTGAGTGTTGCACCGACATAACAGTCACTTTAGTTGGACTTTTTCTAAGTAATCTTTTCCCTCTCTGTTTAGTAAGGCTTTTCTCAAGAGGTACGTACATCAGGTATAGCCCGGCTGAGATATATCACATCTGTTCAAAAATAAATGTCCTATCTGCAACGATGCCTTCCCTTCCTAGTGTCACTTCCTCCAGGTGATCCTACATTCATGCATGCTTAAGCACGTAACACGTGGACACACACACATAAATATAACCCACCGATGAGAGGAACAGAGTCGGACGTGGCAGGCATGATCTCTGCTACCAGAAGCATGAAGACAGTAAGCGAAAGCAGCACAGTGATGCCTTGAGACAGAGATTGAGAGACACACAGGGAGGGAGAGAGAAAGAGAACGTGAGTATATACACAGTGATGTGATCAGGGTCACTGGTGTATGAAATCATCCCTGTAATTACTTGTATGTGATCAGTAATGTTCTCATGACTGCAACCATTTATCAGCCCCTGGCTCCCCTGACGTGTCCAAGGTAGGCTACAGAAATCCTTCAAACACTTTGACTTAACCAGAGACTGCTCATTTACAGAGAGCTATTCATCAAAACTGACTGGCACTGATAGAATTCCACAACCGATCTAGTGGAAAACCTCTTATTTTGAAATTCAATTTTTCCAAGGTGATGTGACATGAATGTATTCATGACTTGCTATATGATTCATAATGACAAATATGCACGCAAAAATTCATGAGTGTGCTTTCAAATGCTAAAGTATTGGTGTGCAGTTGTGACTGCATTTGGATAAGCTTTAACACCTTGCTCTTCATGTCTGAAAACCACACAACTTTTAACGACTTTTTTTTCACTGACCAAAAGCCCTGTACTTCAAGGAGCTGTGTACAACATTCAGAGCATATATGTGATTGTGAATGTCTGCACATGGATCTGAACATGGAGGTAGCTGAGCTGACTTCTAGTGAGTATGGTGTGTCCAGCATGAACTGTGCTAACAGCGGCAACAGTGGTGAGAAAACAGTGTTAACTGGGGGTTTTACCAGAGGGTGGGTAATGGGTCTGTCCTACTTTCAGTAATAACTGCCATATGAGTATAAGAGTTGCATAGCAAACTGGGTATTTTTAAGGGTACTGACTGATTATGTCGATACTACCGAGTATCAAAATATGTAAATCATTTGAATCTAAGAGTCCACGTAGGTGAGAATGTCAACATTGTCAACAGAAGAGCCACCGAGTATGCAGAAGCCAGAAGGCCCTCTGTGGAACTTTATGGCCGGCTTCCAGGCTTTGGGGACTTTGCGGTGGAGACAACGAAGCTCTGTGGAACCGCCGGGTTCATAGAGGAGGTAAAAGTGCAGCACAGTGCTCTGACGCCACACGCCAGCCATGAAGCTCCGTTGGCTTTCCACCAAGTCCAAAACTATCTCTGTAACACCAATAGTTTTGGTCTATCTGGTCTATTTTATTTTCTACTTTGTTTTTAGAAATAGCCTTGTACTGCTGTTTGTGACTGTTTTTTAAATAATACACCTATTCCACATATTTGCCTGTTTTAACAGAGAGCTAGAGACTAGAAGACAAAAAAGCACACATACACAGACACACATACACACACAAGCAAGCAGAAAAGCAAAGGCGCTTGTTGACTGCAGCTTGTTAAAAAATTATTATTAGCCCACAAAATGACTGAAGGCTCTGAATGTTGTATAGAGCTCCTTTAAAAACTGCACAAACATCTTGACCATCTTTCTATCTTTTTTTCTATAGATCAACAACACATTTATCAAATGTTTGTGTTTATGTGTGTTTGAGTCCTTCTCACCCAGAGAAATCTTCTCCCCAGAGTCTGCAGGTAGCAGGAAGACCAGCAGGGCCAAGCCAGAGATCAGCACACATGGGATGAGCAAGTTGAGGCCATAGTATAGCGTCCTGCGGCGCATGGTGACAGTGAATGTCACATCAGGGTAAGGTTCCTTACAGCAGTCATAGTACAGCTCATTGCGCTTGGCTGGCACACCTAAGAGAGGAGCACCACACACACTGGTCAGGCACATTTTTGTGGACGAATATATTAATTCCAAGATGTAAATAGCTGCTATAATGAGAAACAGAAAAAAACAGAAAAAAATGTAGAATAAGAGATGCATTATTTAATCGAATGAACCACTGACAGCAGACATAGCACTTTTCTCTTCCTTCATTTTATTTGCATTGTTATTAAAATGTTCAGCAAGCCAAAAAAAGAAGGGTTGAACTATGTCACCTTGAACTCCAACTCTGGGGATGTGGTGTTTTGCTCTCACATATGGTCTGGCCACACACCTGCCAACGCGTCAAACATTCGTATTGCATGCCATCTGGTGCTGTCTGACACCCATTTCCAGCTAACCACCACCGCAGGGGCACAGGCACTGGGAACTGCGTTTTTTCTGTCCCAGCTGGAAACACCCCGCATGGGAGGTCTTCCAAAAATTCTTCCCTTTCCAGTTCATCCAGCTACAGCCATCCAAATGATATCCCATTGTGAAATCATTTATGTAGGACTCTGGACACAAGGAGTTGGCAAGGCCTGATCCCAGTGTAATGAGGGGGGGGCACAAATGTGGAAAGGCTATTTATGTATTCCGTGGGTGTAGTTTTGGGGTGGATGCAGAGGACACATCCTCTTATAATTCAGAACAGGTACATTTGCCCCTCCTATACTAATAAAAACATGATAATATTATATAATATGATATGATTGGTGCAGAAAAGGTAAAAATTGAACACAAATGTTCACCAGAATGCACAAAATTTTGTGTTTGACACAAATGTCCAAACCTCCCTGTTTCATATGCGTTCACCCCAGTGTTAAAACGGAACCTACGTCCTTGTATGTATCTGTGAATATTTTACGCTATAGCCTGTGAAACACTGTTTTGATCAGTCATGTCTGAATATTTGAGCTTCGTCAAACATTAAAATATATACTTTGTTAAAATATTGACTTTAAGGCAGGGGGTGTCCAAATCTTTTTGAATGGGGCCAGATAAGATAATGTGAAAATTCCTGAGGGGCAGGTGCTTTTCACATCATATGGGTAATAAGAAAATAAAATTCACACAAAATGACACAAACGCAACTGTTTCATCTTTAAGTGAAGTATTCAACATAGATCTTAGTTGGTGCATGTCTACAGACTGTATGGTTGTCCTGAAAAGATCATTTTCAAAGTTTGTTTTCATTTCATTTAAGGACTCAGATAAGGAAATCTTTGGGGACAACTAAAGAAATAAGTTTTATTTTACAATATACTTATTGAATTATGGAATTACACTGGATGCTCAAGTACATCCAACGATCCTGATGATTGCAAAGAAAAACAGTGCGTCTCTCTTACCCACAAGATCCCACTCCCCATTGGATATGTAGGTGGATGTGTCCACATCCAACATCTGGAGGTCCAGCAGCCAGCCGTTGTGCGTCCAGGAGCCAAACTTCAGGTCGCACTTTTGCACATCGAAAGGGAACCAGCGCACGTCAATGTAGCAGGTGCTCTTCAAGATGCCGGGGGGAATATACTGACAGTAACCTGAAGCATTCACCAGCACGTTGGTGTGAAAGGTGGCATCAAATCGCTCGTCCGCACTGGGGACGAAATAAGAGAGAGATGTGTTTGTGTGTGGACCTTCAAAACATTTTATTCATTTATACATTTTATTTTATTTTATATTTATACATTTTATTATAGGTTTTCTCAGTATGTACAATCACAAAGAGACAAAGATTCATAATAACAGAGTTTGCACATTTGGTTAAGACAAATTCAGGAATAAGAAAGGCATTCAGTTGAAGAACAGTAACAGATATATGTTTAAACCTGCAATTACTGATCTTTTGGGGCACCTGGAGGCAGCAGAAACAAGTTGTGTATACAACATTAACATTGCATCAAATCTTAAGTGATGCTAATTTGCACATCGAACAGTTTTGAAGCAACATTTGGAGTTTGAAGTCCTATCTTTCTTCACTCTCTTTTAACTCTGTTTTTGTCTCTCAAAACTCCTGAGGGAATTATCTGTCTCTTTAACCACTCCTTGGTCATTTGCTTATGTACGTGTATTTGTACACCTGTTTACGTGTACCAGTTTCTTTGCTGTTTATCTACAAGCCATCTGTGGATCAACCAGCCTGCTGTTCCACTCCTTCACTCCACATACGCACAGTTAAAACCCAGGTGAAATCCAGGACGCAGTGAAATTAAATATTCACTCCCATTGCTCATGCTATGCCAAATATGCAGTAACAGGAACCAAATCAGTGACATGAGAAACACCACAGATGCCTCCTTCACAGCTCTGCAGTTGACAACATGCTGTGATGATATATGGGCAGACATGCACAGGGTCTGCACAGTACACGTAAACGTTCAGATATTAAAAGTTTGAGAAGGGATATGTTTTCACTCAGCAGATTGTGAAACAGCATCAAAAGATCATTGAACAAAGAGAAATCTGTATTCACTGAAATTCTTGAATAGCAAACACTACCTTTGGGGACAGATACTTACAGTAAAGACACCTAACCTTAGACCCACTTCAGCTCTGGCACTCCAGATGAACTCTAATTAAGAATTAAAGAGTAGCCCCCCAGTGTCGACGAGCGTGTGAACTCTTAAATAAAGTGCCAGAGGCAAAGGCTGAACTTAGAATTTAAGCAGTGTCTTCTGTTTTGTTTCCTTGTGCAGTATATGGCCAAAATCCTGTTCAAACAAATTGATTCTCCACTGTAGCAACTAGCTGGAAGGTAATGTCTCCTTTCCTCCTCTTTATTGGTACTTTATATTAAAACATGCAAGCAGCTAAAGAGAACAAAAGATTTATTGTCAGCTTAGAGCAGAAAAACAAAATAAAGAAAACACAATTTGTGCTATATTTGTTTTGGATTGTGCTTCTAACTTTAGAGGGACAGAAAAACTAATGTTAGTTAATTGAACGTCAAAATTCATCTGCATTTACACGCCTCCATAAACAGTTACATAACCAGTTCCTCCTAATCTATTTTCATCAAACAGACGTGGATTTATTTCTCTCCTTTGTTTTAATAATAAGACAGTTTACAGGGTTTTTTCCCTCACTTGTTGACAGTGTGCATGGAGGTAACTGAATAAAAACCCCAAAGGATTGTCATTTACAAAATCATACAGCTTTAAGGGAACAAGAGCACCTATATAAAATCTCCAGCAATTGCCGTTTGAAACTAAAAGTCAAGTTTGAATGTATCTATAGCAGTAGAGAAATCCAACCCCACAAACACCAAAAGCTGCATAAAGGGAAAAAAAAGAAACAGCTTATATTGTAGCAAACAAATGGGGACATAAAAATAAAAAATCCCCTTCTGTGAGGCCTGCTGTTACTTTCCAGCAGAAGAATAACAAATATTAGTTTAAAGAATTGTCATTTTTATTCATTAAATGAAATTACCCTAACACACACACACACAAACATTCCTGTCAGTAAAGTCCTTCATCTGTCAGGCCACACAAAGCCCATTGTAGAGCTGACGGTCCTTTTCACCATACAATCCACACCGAATTAGAACTCAAACCCACACACTGAACTCTACATACAGCTACAGTATAAAGGCACACACAATACACCTATACATGCACACACACGGTGCAGTCCCCAGCGACAGAGATAACGCTGCTGTGTCTGAAACATCCTGGTGCCTCATTCAGCCCTGACAAAAGAACGTGGCATGCATCTTAACAGAATTTGTGGATAGACCCATTTTATCTGTCACTGCCTTTGCTTAAGATTGAGTGATTTACCTTTTTTCTGGGGGAATAAGTGTTGTAAATTTATTTCTTTTCTCTCTGTGAGTGTGTGCGTGGCCACCAGTCGTGGCTCCGGGTGCTGGGGGGTAGGGAGTTGTGGGTTGACCGAGGCGGAGCTATGCAATGAATTATTCAAGCGTTGGCCTTACTTTATCTGAAGGTGTGCGCATTCCTGCAATCAGCGCTTAAATACATTAGAGTACGTCCTGGACTGTGTGTGGGTGTGTGTTAGAGAGAACATACTGTACAAGTTATATGTCTGCAGGGAATGAGAGGTGTACACAACAATACAAGATATTTAAAGTTATTTAAAAGAGATAAACTAGAGCTTGTTTCAGGTACTGTTTTAAAATATTTCTATTTATTGTAGCTCCCTTCAGGAAAACCACTGTCTCATCTAATCATAAGATGTTTTTTGTCCATTACCGTCAAGATAAAATATTTTTGTATTTTCAAACAAAATACTTTTTGCAATGTACATATTTTAATAACTAAATGTGTATATCACTGAACATGTGATAGCCCTGGGAGAATGGGAAACAGTTGTGTTTATACAATGTATCCTTGCACACACATGCGCACATATACACCCCAAAGAAAGAGCGCTGTGGACATGTGAGAGTGCGGCAAGGTGGAAACGGAGACTGACCGACAATGACAATGGTGGCAGTGACAGGTCTCTGCACCATGGGACATGAGTCACCAAAGCTTCCCCCTCACTCACTCAACACCTGCTGCTGTCCTCACACAGGAACACACACAGACATCAATGACAAAAAGAAGTAAGCCACAAAGTCAAGAGTGTTCCTGAGGCAGAGAGAGAGAACAATGCAGGACTGAATAAATTATCACATTCAGTTATAAATATGTTGCCTGCACTGATCTTTAAAAGAAGACCAAGAAATAATAAGCAATATAACAATATTACAGGGACCCTGCATATTTTTACCAATGAAAGTTTCAAAACTTACCCGTCACTTTATTATAGTATTTTATCCCATTTCATGACTTGATTTAAGCAGTTAAAAATTGCTAAGGTAATGAGACTTTTACTCCAGTGTGCTATGCCCTGTGAAAGGCATAGAAATATGGTATGGAAAGCCTTTGTGTCTACACATACAGTGGACACAAAGCAGTAACATTATCTGGCCTCTCTATGATAGGCATGAAATATTTGCGGACACTGGCACTCTGTTGAGCTGCTGTTGTCTTGATGCCATTTCCTCTTTAGCATGTCTGACCAGAGCTGCATCCATGTTGCCAACGTCAAGCATTTTGTTGCAGATCCAGTGCAGCTACAGTCTGCCTCTCTCGAGTCATGTATTCTATTTGTCATTTGAACGTCATACATAATGACATGCACTTCCCAGGCAACTAGCTGCATACGCCAATCATTTGGTACTAATAATGTTTCAATGGTCATATAGTGAAGCACTAGATTTTAAATTACAAGGAAAGTACGGTGCGTGATGTTAGAAATATTTTTAGGATTTTTATGAACATATTTTAAACAATAGCCAAAACAACGCATATTAAAAACTTTTCCAAAACATTTCCAAACCAAACATTTCTGTTCCAAACCTTTATGAGGTCTGTTTTTCTAATTTCCTAACTTTTTCAGGAATGTTATGAGTGCGGGAAAGCTGATATTATGTATCTTTATTGTCATGATTTTTGTTGATTCCTGCCATCAGGTTGCGCAGGATTAAAGAACAAGGAGTACTACAAATCTTTCCAGAATTTGCTTTTGCACTTTGCAAACACTTTTTTCTAAGTCTGACAAATCAGCAAACAAGAATAAAAGAGAGCTAAAGAAAAAACCTAACCCCTTCCTTGAAGCTTTTAGCCATACACAGATGAGAGGCACACACAATATATATGTATACTCGCTTTGCATTAAGCCAAGACCTATCCATCCATGTACATTATGTCATGTCAGATGAACATTCAAGGCATTCAGCTGAACAGCCTCCGGGGGTCCTGACATTAGGCATTACGTTTGACAGCCTGAAGGCTCTGTGGTTAACTAACTGGTCAAGGAAGCTGCCGATGTTAAATCGGAGACGGCACAGCTTGTCAATGAATGAAATCACCGCAATGTTTAGCTCAGCTCGCAAGCAGAGAAATGCAAATGAGAAAAGTAAACAAAGTGCAAAAGTCAAGAGGAAGTGAGATCAAAACATCTCTCGCTTCCTGATGGTTTGTGGTTTTGTTAAATGGTGCACAACAAATATGCTTTGTTTTTTAAACATTGTGTTGCTAGTGTTGGCTAACTAGTGTCAAGATGGCCTTCGGGTTTTCTATTTCAATGGCGATTACAGACTATTGTCGCCCGCTGGTATGGAGAGTTATTTCCTCTCAGGCGGACACAGAATATGTGTGCTGGTTGGCTGTTGTGTGTCTGGGCCTTTCTACAAACTTTACATCACCCATGACGAATAGATTACTTCCAAACATCTCTATCATCATCTTCAAGAGAAAACAGAAGGCTTAGAATAATAATACTGGGATAATAATATGTGACATAATTGTTCTAAGAATAAATACTTTTTTTGCTCAAACTCCAGCAGCCCAAATAATTATGTTACTACGTAAAACTGAGCACAAACCTGCTACTGATTAAACCCATGGGAGCTCAGCTATTGTTGATTAGCAGAATTCCAGCAGGGCTGTCAGATGTCATCAGGCACTCTATGTATCTTTGACCTTGTAGAGTAAGAATAATATCCATAGGACAGTACGCACACTTGATACTCTCAGTCTGCAGTTTCGTACATCTCTCATGAGCACAAAGAGTGCAGGCTCTTGCTTATCATGATGTCATCAGCTCACTAATATGTCCCATAGCAAAAGAGGAGCCTCAGAGTTTTAGAAAAATTAAGGTTTGTCTTCATTCACAAATTCACATAAAAATGTTTTTACCGTCACTTCTTCATGGAATCTTTACAAATCTTGTTCCACATCAAAAACATGCATCTAAAGACAATGCATTGTACTTGATTTGCAGAATATTTATTCATTTAAGTGATATCAGAAAAGCCATCAAATCCGTCCATCTGTCCGTTTATTCAGTCATCCACCCATCTTAAAAAAAAAAAGCAGCAAAAAAAAATCCCTTCTACAATCCAACTATCCATTTATTCGATTAATTCTCCTTTTATCTTTATGGCCTGTCATAGTGCTCTGTCTGTGTTGTACATCTACCATCCCTGCTGGCAGAATTAGGATTCTGTCTGTGGTTTACCTGAATTGGACGTCCTTCATGTGCCTCATCGATCCCCAGTCAGGTGAGACCATTGACTTTTTCTCTAATGAGAGAGGAGGTCAACAGCTTGCATAGATGGCTTTTAGATCTGGATATTCTTTATACAAACACACACATAAATTTGTGCTCTCCAGACACATACACAAACGACGGGTGAGCTGGAGTCAAGCGTTTTATTGTAAACATGTATTTGTCCTATTGATATTACCTTCTTATGAATTAGGCTTGAGCAAGATCTATATTTTCATACATTCCTGACATTTCACTGGGAAGTCATTGTGGTATGTGTGACATTGTCCAAGGGTGTGTAATATGTAAATTTCCCAACCAGCCACCGTCAACTATGCCCATAGATTTAGCTAAGAGATCATTTTGAGTGGGTTCACACTGGACGCAAAGGCACTGTGAGGTAGACAGATTTTCTGTGAAATGATGCCCAATTCCTGTCAGCAGCCATTTCAACTAGTTGGGCTGTTTACAGAGGACATAAAAGCCCTGAGCTCCGCAGTTGGTTGGTGATCTGCAGTGATAATTTCAGCGTCTGGTCTATTTTTTCCGCGAGCAACGAGAAAAACCAAGAAGAAACACATTGATAATCTATTATGAATGATATAAAGGCTGTATAAGATATTATATAAAATATGCAGCCCATGCTTCCACATTTGTCAGTTGTGTCTAAAAAGACAGCAAGAGATATGAGCAGACACAAATGCACAAGCAGACAGAGACAGAGCTCTATGTGTGATTAGAAAAAAGCAGAGGAGCAGAATTGCTTGCTGACCGGCGCAGAAAATTATGCTTCTGGTGTCAACAGCCAGGCGAGGATTGCAACTGACATATTGGGTCACTTCCTAGTCCAGTGTCAACATGGTGCTACATTTATTTTTGTCTTTTTAAGCAATTACCTTATCATTCAAACTTGAAAAAATAAAACTCACTAAAACTGTCTTAAAAAACTAAAACTGGCTTAGTCTTTTCACTGTGCCAACAATCACCAACTTCACTTTGGTCAAAATAAACCCCTAATTCACCCAGTTGGATTTAAAACTATGCTTGCATTACCTCTGTTTTTTTCCCCACCATCGCTTTCTGTCATGTCAGCAGTTTACAGCCACTCACAATGTTTGTCAGCTCAGCTGCCTATTCTATCAATAGAGACTGACCTCTGGTGGTGGAAGCTGTGCACTACAATATGTGACCACAATACAGCATCTCTGTGTGAGTTTAATAGAAAGAGGAACGTCTGTATTTTTATCAGCATTGAAAATCATAGCACTGGAATTTCTACCCTTGTATACCATAATACAGTGATACTGCCCAAGGCTATTATGAATATAAGAGGTATTCACATTCTCTATGTAAAATGCACAAATATCTTCCATTGATTAGCGGAAGATTCAGCTTTCATGAGCATAGTCAAACAAAAACAACTTAAAAAGATGTTTAAGCATCACTAATGAGTCTGAGCCATGCTGAAAGCCATTGGCCGTACGGTAATTTCTACTCTTTGATCTAAATTGCAAGACATCAGCTGTTTATCAAAGTACGAAACCATTGCAAATATGGTGCACAACAATGTTTTCCTCAGGCTGTATGCATGGATATGGTCGGGTTGATAAATCCATGACTCAGAGTATAGATCATCCATGCGTGAAACATCAATGAGAGATAGTATGAGTCAGTTTGAGCACAATGATCTGAAAATCAGAAAAACAATGTGATAGAGATATGAGTGATTTCATATTGGGATAATATGAGCCAAGTTACTCATCACAGACAATATCTGATGTTTTTTTTTTTAGATTTATGCCACCCTACCTTTCTTCAACACACTGCATATCTGCATTTCACTGATGGCATCTGACCTCGGCACTCCTAAACATCATTAACTTCATATTAAAACAATAGAAAAGAATGAGTGGATTTATAGCGAGCTGTCGTCTGAGCTGCATGCTAATAAGCCTGAATGCATTCAACACAGTAAGACTAGCGTGTTATTGGGTGCACACTGATGGCCCACTGTGTAATGACGCGTGTTGTGCCATTACTGTCTGTAATTGTGTGACAGAGTGTGTGTGTGTGATTGGCTTGTGAAGACTGTGTTGCTTGTATACGGTTATTTTTGTGCATCACTCTGCAACTTGTGTGCATGTGTGTGCATATGTATTTACTGTGTATTAGTGACATGAGAACACAGAGGTGAGTGGTGTAATTAGTTAAGTGTGCATGCGCTTATGTGCATCTCCAGCAGTGATCCATGTTATTGCTTAAAACTGTAAATTTTCATCTTTCCTCAGGGGGCGTGTAAACCTTCCGGCTCGGCTGTAAACTGAATCTTCTCCTTCAGCTTCACTTTACAGTTCATCTTTTCTGACTTCAGAAAGGTAAGCGGTAAGCGGAAAACCAGCAACGTCAGCACTGTTTTTTTTTTTTTTTATGTAGTTATCTAAAATGAGGTGGACATGTTAAACAAGATACTTTTTTTTAAAACTGTCTTAAAAATAACATTTATATACAAATAATGTGAACCAGATATTTGGAAACAGAAAACTGACCAGATACTGAGAAAACATGTTTATTTAAACTGTAAACTGTTTGCTGATATGTGTTGATGGTCTAAGATCCTCTTAACTCACGATACTTTGGTTTATGACCAGATACCTGCAATACAGCTGACATTTTCATGAGTGTCATCTGTACACTGTATTTAGAGATAAATAGCACATTTGTATGCTAATACGCTAAACTAAGATGGTTATCATAGTAAGCATACACCCACTAAACATCAGTATGTTAACAGTGCCATTAATTGGGTTACCACTAAAACATTATGCAAATTTTATTTTTTTTACATTTTTTTAAATCCGCAGAAGAAAAAGTGAAGTTATGCGCTTTTCCACCCAATACTGTTTCACAAACATTGGGAGTCTAGATAAGCAGTAGATAAATTCTCCAGTCAAGTACTAGAACAGAGGAGGGTGCAATATTAAAAGATGTTATTATGTTATAATTAAAAGACCAGGAGTCAAACCTAAAACAAGCAAACAAAGGGGAGCACACTAGACAATGGTGATAAAGAGTTTTGAACAACTATTAATACAACCCTGTGCACTTGGAAGATTTCTGCTAATAGCGCTGTGTGCACATGCATGTTAAAAGCCACAAGAAAAAAAAGAGCTTGCAGTGACCTGTGCAATGGCAGTACTTCATAAACAGTACAACATCATTTATTCACTGAATCTGTTTCAACTGCAACTGAAGTCACATTTACCTTTTATTAATACACCAAATTTTCCATCGACCAAAGCATAAAAAATTTTTGGCCAATATTTTAAAATCTTTCCAAATTTTTATTGTTTCCACTCAGGTTGTTTCAGGCATGAATTGAATAGTTGCATAAAAAGAGTTGGATAGAAACGTACTTACAATGAAGTGTGAGCATGCTCACGTACAGAGGTGCTAGCATGGCTGTAGAGTAGACTAGAGTAGGCTAATTTATTTTCCCTTTACGTACAAAAATAGATACGTCCATTTGAAGCATGACTGTTACTGCCCTCATACTTCCTTCCTGCATCCTTTATGATGGCACGGATAAAGCCAATTGATGGCATTAGACGACAGTCAAAAGTTTCTGAGAAGTATGAATGAGGCGATGGTGAAGGTCACAATAATGTACCTTTTAATGGAGGCAGTATTGTATAGTGTGGTGGCTTTTGAGGCTGTTAAATACATCAGGACAAGCGGATGGAGAATTCTTTTCACAACATTATCAGTTTGTTCTGTCTTGGTCAACTCCTACTGTCTTATCTCGCTTGAACTGACCTACACTGCCCCCAGATCTTCGTTGTTACTGCTCACTTTAATCTGTATCTGTAAGTTTTTATCAAAGGTGCACAAATATGGACAAAATAAAAAACACAGAGTACAGGCAGAAGGCTCCATCCAAAAAAAATGATGAACTTTCACTACCTTAGCCAAGTGCTTTCAAACCTAAACCTACAAACACGTGGGCCTCGGGACACAGACCCCAGTCTCTGAGGTCAATGTGCTCTGTACACCAAGCTTCCAATGTCACCTCTTTCCTATGACTTCTGTGCAGACTGGATAAAATATTACAAGTGAACCTAATACAGAAAACACTTATTTTTCTTACAGTATTTACTTGGCAGAGCAAATACATCTAAATGTATGCTTGAGAAATCAGAGTTGCCGTTTTCATGTGTGAACAGATTGGAGCTGGTAGCAAAGTAACACAGAGCACGAGAGAAGGCTGCTGAGAAACTAGAAAGACACAAACAGGTAGACTGAGAGAAGAGGGGCAGAGTAACATGCTGACACCTTGACAGACAGAGAGGTACCCGGGATGATTTATAAAGAGGAGTCAGTGAAGGCTGGGAACGATAAAAAAATATGGAGAGAAAGAGTTGATTGAATAGAGTGAATTATAGTGAGACAGTGAGTTATGAAAGAGAGACGGAGGGAGACACAAATAGAATGAGATGAGAAGAGAGATGGTAAGATGGGATGGGTGATGGAGGTAGAGAGGGAGGAGTGGAGGCAGAGGGTAAAAGGCAGGGAGATTAGGATGGGTAATCCTTACAGGTCTGAAAGCTGAGCTTTTAAAATTTGGGTTAATACCCCCCAAACCTTTGTTTTGTCCTTGTATTCCCTGAAATGTGGGTGTGTTTAAGTGTGTGTATTGGGGGGAAATATGGACATCTTCTACCCTCCATCTACTCAAAAACATCAGTGAAGGCCAACTGCAAAGCTGTCTATCTCACTTTATGTGTTCACATCTATCAAATCATCCATTTTACAACCATTTTATCTGTGTCATTGTCTCCCTCTTTGTGGCTGAATCCGTCTTTTTTCCCCCCCAGTCTCAGACGATGATCCGTCTCTCACTCATGCATGCAAACGCGGTGCAATTAGTTGTCTGGAGAAAAACAACTGGCCTACATTTCTAACTGACTTGAGAAGTCTTGCACAGAAGCGTGAAGAGCAGTGGATACAGCCTGACCTGAATCAAAAAAATGCAATGAGCTTGCTAAAACCTCATTTATTAAAAAAGGACATTAGCCCGCATGTTTCCATTCTTAAAAAAAAAAAAACACAAAAAAAGATTTTTTTTGTGTTGAAAAACAACAGCATTTTGACCTCAATAGCTCATTAGCATTCATTGCATGACAGTAGTATCTTTGTTGTTAACAAGTCCAAATCAAATTATAAAGGAAATGGACAGCATATGTCAGCCACCACTCTGCATCTTAATGAGACTAACTGACAGTTTGAATGACACAGCTGAGATGATGGAAGGAGAGTAAAATCACTTCCAACATATGTCTGTTTCAATAAATTTTAACAAAGCAAATTCATTCTCAAAATATTTTTTTCTTTTAATCTTTATCAACCTCTTTGCTTTCCTAAAAGCAACCCGTTTCCTCATGTTGCCTGCAGTGTCACTCGGTTTAGTGCTTGATTGGGTGTGATTGTTTACCACCCTGGTTTAGAGAAACCCTGATACCGCTTTGGTTTGTGGAGATTAAAAATTGAATTCAATAAAAGGAGGATTAGACTGATATTTCAATCACTCCAACACCGTTACCCAAAAATATAAATAGCAAGAAAACATGCCGTCTCTGACAGGTGCGTTTATCTGCTGGACTGACAATTGTGGATTAAAACACCTATTTTATCACATTTGAGGATAAGAAAATAATGAAAGTATATTAAACTAAAAAAAATCATTTAAAAAGAATAGAAAAAGGTCAAAACCTTCTGAGATTAAACTGGGAATAATGGATTTTTTTGGTCACCTCAGGGCAGCAAAAAACAAGTCGTGAACACAGCACTGACATCACCTTTTAAGATAATATGGCTAACTTGTGTTAGTAAACACTTGCATATTTCTACATTCAAGGGTGAATTAATCAAGAAAAGATTCGGGGAACTGATAGCACCCAGAATTGTGAGTCACTTCGAGCTTGTGATTGGCCATGTCTCAAGGTCCGATTTACAAAAGACACTGCACTCATGACATTACAGCGCAAACCCACCCATAAAGTTTTGCAACTGAGTGTAGCTTGTCCTTTTTTTCAAATTGTTGCAATTATCCATGTGACAAGGTATGAATGTTGCATTTGCACCAAAAACACAGACGGCAGAACAATGGAAGAGAAAAATAAGACGGAAATGAACAGACCGTGAGCTACAGGCCCTGACTGATGAGGTGCAAAGGGATTTCATTATCACTGTAAAGTCTTCAATTCAGCAC
The DNA here is from genome assembly GCF_008729295.1 of Plectropomus leopardus. Classification (NCBI taxonomy): domain Eukaryota; kingdom Metazoa; phylum Chordata; class Actinopteri; order Perciformes; family Serranidae; genus Plectropomus; species Plectropomus leopardus. Next base: position 18,518,646 of record NC_056471.1, on the reverse strand, counting down.
TTCAGTTAGTACAAACCCTCTAAAGATGCTAATAATTTTACTGTAACAACATATAGCTATTATTTCTGATCTTTGTGAATTGGATTGTATTTGCAATGAGGCTATTTTGCATAGAAATGAGAAAAATTTGCATTGAAACACTATTTGCTCAGCAGCACAGTTAGAGGTTAATTTCAACTGTTGTGGTTATGAATTACAGGGTTTCTTTTTGTCTTATTTGTGCAGGTTTAGCAGCCAAAAAAAGTCATGCAATCCTTTTGTTAGCATTCATGTGGAGTCATGTTTGGTCCCTCCACAACGGTAAGTCCAATATTCACTCTCATTTAACTCTGTTTTTGGTTTATACCAACTCATGAGGGAAATATTTGGCTCTTTAGCTGCTAAATGCTCCATTACGTTCACCAGCAAGTTGCTGTGTCAGTCTATTGTTTGGTGCAAAGAGGATTGCATACAGCAAGACTTTAGAGCTTTGGCCCTGAAAAAAGCTGCTGTGTCTGAAAAAGTCACCACGAGAGCAGCAAGAAGGAACCAAGGTACAACAGCGAGGTTGCAGCTGGGCAGCTAAACAAGGAGCTGAAACTCATCATAAAGCTCCTTAAAGTTGAGGGGAACTGCAGATTCAGGTGATAGTTCTCTGTAGGTTTGTCAATACGAGCTACCCCTTTGATTGTAACAATGTTTTCACATACTCATTGACACATTTTTAGTGTAACATCCGTTATAGTCACTTTAAGGAAGGTGAGGATCAGCAAGAGTAAGCAGTACTGACCTGTTGTAAAGGAGGATGTCAGGCGTCCAGATCTGGTCTGAAGGGAATCGCAGGTTCTGGACACCTGGGTAGTGTTCTGGATTCCAGCTCAGGTAGATGTCTGTCCAGTACTGATACAGAGAGAGAAATTTTTGATGACACATAACTTTGACATGATCTTACATTTTTAAATGCCTGCAATAACTCCCAAGCTTTGCCAAACTCATAATGTCCAATGGCTGGCTGAAGTAATCTAATTAAACTTTTACAAGAAAACAGCACATTTAATAGAAATAAGAAAGGTTGTGTTTCGCCAGGAAGGAGATGAAAATGGAGGGGTAAAAATTCTGAGGTTATCCAAGAATGGAAAGAAAGGCTATTTATTTATTTTATTTATCTAACATATATTTAACCAGGTTGGTCGCACTGAGATTAAGAATCTCTTTTTCAAAGGAGACGTGGCCAAGACAGTCGGCAGTGGAAAACACAAAATTGCAGACAGAGATGCAAAAGGAGACAAAATGCAATTTACAGGCACTAAAATAAGCATTAAAAGAGAACTATCTATCAGTCAAAAGGGAATTCTCCAGGAGTCATTTGTACAACTATTACTTTTACTGTTTCTAACCATGCATGCTGTGCATGGTGGCTGCACTGGAGTGTGAATCGCCCTATTTAGAGCCAGTGACTGGTTTCTTCATTCTGGCCTACTGTAGAATAATAAGGCAAAGTCCATCGTAAGGACCCCTCAGATACTTATGCTGCTACAGTGCCACAAGTGCAATTATCTTCCATGTGTAAATGATGTAAATATGTTTTGAGTTTGTACCCTTTTTTGTCACTATTGTACCTTATTTTTTTACTATTTATATTGTTCTTTTTCCTTGCTTATCTTGTACACACCTTGCTGCCCTAACAATGCAAATTCCCCCATTGTGGGACTAAGAAAGGATTATCTTATCTTAAGATCAGATTCAGATAAGACTCATAATTGTGCCAGTCCCATCAGATTTTGTTGTTTAATTTCATTATCTGACTTTTTGTTCCTTTATGTCCATACTGAGTTTGAGGGTTTAAACAGGGTCCAGTGAGACTTTATGTATGACAGTGACTTTGATGTAACATAGTAAAGAAGCTAACTGCACCAATGACAGATCTGAGCATTTTTTGCTGACACTAGATATTGAACAAAAGCCAGAGACTGTATCATATTAAGCTGCTGTGAGCTGTTAAATTCACCATTATAGGCAGAAGGCAGTAGCTAATGTAATCTTGGAGCCTGACTGGGCAAAGTCTCTCCTCCTCCAGGAAGCTGCATAAGAGGGGGGCACTGCTCACCCTGCAACTAATCTGGGAGTCGAAATGTCCTGAGAAGTACACTGCACACTGACTGACAAACAATAGAAAACCTGCCTGCTCGACTTGAGGAATCTCAGCCGACTGAGGAGACTTCAAAATTCAAATATCTGTTTTCCAGAGATCAGCCCTCATAAATGGCTCATTTTAAGGTAACGAAAACACACCGATTCTTGATTTAAGGTGATTCCACACTAATTAACACATAGTTATTAATGTCAGATTTTATCTCTGCTCATGTATCCCCCTATCCTACACTCTGGACTTAAAAAAAAATAAACAGTAAGCAAACACTATTAGATATGAGCTAGAGATGTGAGGTTTCTTCTTTCTGCTTCTTGAAAACTTTGTCCATTTATTTCGGGCCACCTCGTCTTTCCAAAGCATCAAGATGAGATTTCTGCTGCACTAAACAGTGAGCACCAATCAAAGTGTGTCCTACTTGAAACTGTTACACAGACTAATTTGGCTCGAGGCTATAAAACTGTCGGTGGAATTTTTCGCCTGTTGGCATTAAGTCCATTAACTATCAAGTTGACTGCCACTTAAATATGCTGCACTCTTCTCCTCCTCATGCTTCTCCCACTTTCTGCTTGACAGTCTGCCTGAGGTGATGTTTTCTCAAGTATGCTGATGCCAGCATTGAACATAGACACACACAAAGCACAGTCTCTCTCTCACCCACCCACATACCCACACACACACACACACACACACACACACACACACACACGGACAGCAACAACCGGTGGCTGAGTTCCAGTAATGATGATAAGTGTTTTGTGAAACTCTGAGCTCTGAAAAATAATTGCTTATTGCTTAAAAACACTTGGATGGATGATCTAACACTAGGTGGATATACAGTAAACATTAGATTATTAAATATTGCTTCTAGTCTCAGCAAGTACAAAAGAGTAATCCAGGAAATAAATTGTATCTGTGGACATGCATGGTTAACATGCAATGTCATCAACAAGCACTTAATATAGTGGCCCTAGTGATTTCTCACACACAGCCAGTGTCTTCAAAATATTACTGTGTAATAAAATCTGAAATATAATTAAAGCACATTATATTAATGGTCTTCTCAAACTTTGACTCACCAGCTGCAGCCATGCGTTGGTCATGAGCACTTGGTTCTTCTCATCCTGAGGACAGAAAAAAGATGAAGAGAAAAACAGAGAATAAGAGTTTCTTTTGTATAAGAGAAGACAAGCAGGCCAATCCATATTTAATATAGTGGAAAAGGGCTTTGTCATCAGCAAGTCAGTGCAGATACTTTGCATATCTGAAGAAGAACAAACCAGGCTCTGTAAAACTATGTAAAATCTGCTTTTATGTAACCAAGTGTAGCTCTTTTAAATGGTTTCACAGTGCAGACCTCTTTCAAATTACAAAACCCTTTTAAAAACAACTACAACATTGTAGGTTCTTGTAGATTCAAACCAGGAACTGTAGAATGTCCAGTAAATGAGACTAATTAAATCATATTAACAGACAAAATAAGATCATAAAGGAATGCTGAGTGTTTCTTTTCTTAACGGATCTGTAGCAGCTTCATCTGTTTACTTATTTAAGGTGTATGCCAAAATTTAAGCAAGGCAGTCACTGTACAATTTGAAAGCTATACAATTTGCCATTATGGTTCACAGTAATGCATTATTGCTAATGAGGAGGAATCCTCAAAGAGGCACAAATGCAGTTGTAGTAAATCTCCAGAAATCTACTCGTGGTTCTGCTTAAACTGTGCAACTGCTGGACGACCACCGACTAGAATTTCTAACCCATCTAAAAAAGCCAGTCAGGAGCACTGGATTGATTGTTCTCCCCTGAACACTGCACAGCAAACAATGCCCAACAAAGGTGAAATTCAACTAAAATTAATTGTGAGGCTGAAAAAAATTAGATCGGCAATGGACTCATATCATACAGCGTATGCACAGCTAAGTTAAACATGCTCCATAAATAAAGTGAGTGCTAACTTGTCATTTAGCATCATTAAAACAATACTGAAAACACACAGATGATCCAAAAAGCTTTAGCTCAACTGCAAGGTCCATCAAGGGGGAATGGCAAATAAGCCCAACCAGAATGTAAAAGCAACTATTTTTTAATTTTTGTTTGAGGTCTAAATTAGAGGATTTTTAACTTGTTTTAACCCCTAAAAACTTCTTGTTGGCTTGGCATCCCTATAAATTGTTTGGAAACTATGGAGATTGAAACCTGTGTCTTCAATCTATATAATGAACTTCAGAAATGTTTTCAAAGTGAAAATATAGCATTTGCAAAATTATTCTAGCTGCAAGGTAAAATTTGCATTTCTGCAAGCACCAGACTTTCTGCTCTGAGTGCAGAGTGGAAAAGTCAGGACAGGCGTGGCTGCCCTGATTCTGTGGTAGAAAGGAGAGGAAGGCTAAAAGCGATCTAAGAAGTTTTCCTTTTCAACGCACTGCATCCGTTTACCCATTTACCTGTATATCTCTTGTGTTCCTTTCCTGAACTTGGAGTTGAAAATGTGGGAACATATGGCAAACCCTTTTATAATGTATTTTCTGGAAGCAGATGACCCAAATTATTGTGCAAAATGGTCAAAGCTGAATGTAGTAATTGAAAATGTGTGTCTTCGAATTATCCAGCTGTGTGCGTGTGCGTGTGTGTTTGTGTGTGTGCGCGCACTTGCAATTTGTTGAAATGATCAAAAAAAGAATTGGGGGTCGTATAAGAATCATAACCTGAAAATATTAACCTCATTGACCTATTCAAGGTCAGAGCAGCAGAATGCCTGCAGCATGGTGTGGATAGTGAGCATGCACAGTAATAGACAATATATATTATACAATATACATGCCAATAAACACACTGAAACAGACTACCTGAATGAAAATATTTGTCAGTTTTTTTCCCCATCAAGAGGGTTATGTTGCAGATATTTGCCTTGGACATATTCATGTGTCATGTCTTTGTGGGTATTGCTTTAAGTTCAATATTTTTCCATTTCTAAAAACAGAGAAACAGTCATTACACCTTAACAACAAATACGAGAATTGTATTATTCAGTTCAGTGCACCTGCAGAGCAGCCACTCCACACTACACTGCCATATCAGATTACATTAGTCTCATATTATACCTGTAAAACCCACATTTTAATGCATTTGTTCATCATCTGTGATGTATAAATATCAGATTTCCACACAGTCAAAGAAAGTTTAAGTTCAGATATAAAGTCCTAACTAATAATGCCTATGTGCTATTGGGCAGACAAAATGAGAGTTCATTCAGGGTCTCCTCCACTGGTAAGTCAATTCATTGACTTTAAGGACACAGCTCTAGTAATATGCAGACTAATTATCTTAAGACCAGCCCACACTAAAAATGTAATAGACCAAACACATAAAACAACAGGTAATGACACATTTAACAACTTTTGCTCTTATTGTGTGTGAGAGCAGAGAATTGGCCAAAACTGCACAATATACACGAACACACAGGGTCCCGCCTCTCAGAACTGGAAATCTTGCAAATCTCCTACAATCAAACATGACTTTACAGAGTCAACAAGCATGACTCATACTTTTTGCACTACTTCTCACAGAAAATTTACAAAGAAAAAGGAATAGGATATCGGTAAAGTCACGGAGACAATGTGAACATGAATTGTACATGTTACAGCACGGGCCGGAGGTGAGTAAATTCTGAGTTGGATTCCCATCTGATACTGCAAAGCCCTCTGCGTGACCACCAGCGATCCTCTTTCTTCACTTTTATTTTTTGTTTCAAAATGAATCTGTTTCTACGTGTGCTTTTTTTAACACGAGCCTGTTTTCTTTGAGTCTTCATATGGACAAGTGCACCTTAAAACACATAGCTGACCTAGAAAATTGTGAGCACTGGTCAGTTAACGTTGTGTTTACTGTAAAGCTAATAAATAAATAAGCTGAATGAACATCTGCGTTCCCATGACAACTGAATAGTAAAGTTACAGTGCATATGCACCATGGTCTCAGTACATCAATTACTGCTACATAATTTAATCAATCCTACGTACCAACACAATAAAGGTTTTAAATAAAATTAATAAGCATTTTATGATATTTCTTACGTTGATGTTTAAAAATATCATCACAGCAAAATGAGCAGTAAATTCATAGCTTGTCTGGAGGATTCAGGGGAGAAGAGGCCTACACAGTATTTGCTGAGATGACACAAAGATGTTAAGTGGATTCAAAGGTATCTTTTTTTTTTTTTTTAACTCAAATTCAATCCTTTGGCAAAGGTGAATGAACATCCTTGCTGTGTTCTTAGCCCCTCCAGGATGTTCTGTGCAAACGTGCAACTTTACCACAAATTTGACGATTTAAAAAGGGAAAAATCTCATTCATTGAAGAGCTGCATGCAGCATATTGATTTGCTCAACCCTGCTCTCTTTGTGTTCATCATAAGACTACCAGAGCTCTGTGCCTTGGACAGTGTCACACACTCACACACACAATGACACGGCTCACTGCTAGCATCACACAGCTAACATTACCCAACGGGTTTAACAACAGAGTTGAGCCGGCTTGGTGTCAGATGTCGACCCTCCTTTGGTCATCTGCCCAAGCAGCAAAAGATGACGAAAAAAAATGAGATGATGTTGTGCTGTGTTAGCTTGGTGATCCTCAGCGATCAGCTGTTTCTGACCCCAAACTCCCCTACCATCACAAAAAGATTCTAATTCTGTAGGAAACACTGAATGCTAACAATAAGTGATTTTTTTGCAATTTTTACTTGCCCCAACAATTTAATTGCAAAGAATATGCCTACAAACATTTCAACATGCACCACAACTTGGCAGAAATACTGCCCTGGAAACAGGAATTTCAGGCCAAAATAATTACAAAATCAGCCAGCAAAACCGTGGAGGGACTGAAAGCTATTTTACCCCCACCCATACAAGCACCTTAACTGCTGGCTGAGCTTTATTACCTTGCTCAAAGTGTTAGTAACAACATTCAAATTCTGTCATTGTACTACTTACTATATTTTCCACACTGCTCAGTGGATAAAAAAGCAGGCTTCGCTCTTCTACTATCCCCCTCTGGAGCAGATGAAACAACAACAACTACCAGGAACAAGGACAAACAACCCTAAAATTGCCCCTCAGTGAAAAGTATAAGGCCCTGCAGGGAAAAAAACACTGTCTCTATCTGTCTCTTCTGACAAATGAGAGCAGAAATCTTGCTGTATGAAACTCTAAAATTCAACATGCTAACACTTCCCCAAAGTGTCCGCTCTCTGTGTCTCACAGGGTTTTGGTCCTCTCTGGTGGTTAATGAGTCAAAGAGTCATTTGAGGCCTCCTGCTACTCTGCGCAGAATTTTAACAATTTGAAAAGTCATTAAAGATATTCGACCTGGATTGATTTCTGGGTCACAGGCTGGAGGAAGGAAGGAATGGTAATTTTCAGAAATTGGGAATGTGTCAGGGGTGTCAAACTCAGGAAGATACAAAACACCGTCAGGACATCGACCCTTGGGAAGAGTTTGACACCACTTATCTGCAGTCTAGACAACATGAGAAAATGTGGAGGGGAAAATAAATAAGCAACATTAATGCCTCTTTCAGCAACTAATCTTGAGGAGCAAAACTTTTCAGACAGACAAAAGCAATGTATTAAAACCAGGCAATGGGTTTATGTTGCTGGGGGAGTGTTGCTCAAGGTACCAGTGAGTCATCCAGGAAATTCTGTTTGGGCAACATAACCTCCTCCACTCCACTCATCTCTACCATAGATCTATTTGTCTTTTTGTCGGGGAAAAGGGGACATTAAAGGGGAGATGGAAGGTCAACAGTATATGTGCACATCATCTAAAAACTGGAAACTTTAAAATAAATTTGAGATGCAGCCTAAAACTGGGCTCGCTGATTTATCAAGTGTCTCAGCTTTCTAGTCATATACAATTTACAAAATTTCAAGACTGAGTATGATCCCATTATGCAGAAATATTCAAACAAGTGAAAATTACATGTTTGTATGACATGGTTTTCACCCAAATCGCCAAAATTTAGCGTAACTTTTGGGGCGATATTTAACCTTCCTCCCGACAAGCTAAAATTACACAGCTAGTACCACTGGATTCCTTAGGTCTTCTTGTTTTATATCATACCATACTAGTCTTCACTCTTCAAGGACACCTGTGTTCTAGCATTGTGAAACTATTTAATGCTTTAAAGACATATCAGATGCCAAAACACAGCATACTCACAGCTACAAAGTTATCCACAAGGAATGTGTGCTTGCATGTATGTGACTGCAAACTCAGTGCCTTGCAACATAGGCTGTGCCAAGTTCAGGGTTTATTTTTCTCCAGACAACTCTTTTATTTTCACAGGAGCCCCATGTGTTGGCACCCCGACTGCATCAATGGATGCAAGCATTAACCATGCGTTATTTCAGGCATGTCTACTGCAGGTCTGAACGCAGCCCTAACCCCACTCTGCTTCAGTGGAGCAGCAAAAGAACAACTAGGCTCAGCCAGCTTTCCATGATAGATAAAGATTAAAAACAATAAAACATTGGTGTTATAAGAGAAATTAAGACAAACTACGTGTCAGTTACAGTAAAGTTGCAGCCAGTAGATCTTCAGGTAGACAGCCAACCCGAGAACACTAAAGAACAATGTGTGAAAGTATTGAGAGAGTGTGTTTGTGTGTGTGTGTGTGTGTGTGTGTGCGACCCAAATCCTTATGAGTCCCACTCCAGAGGGCCTTTATGTAACAGAATTCAAACAGGAGAAGTGCATTACTTCCGCTAACATTTAACACTGTTCCATAAGCACAATCCTGCAGCTGGATGTGTCATTTATTACACAGATGCCCACAGCTTCTAACATACACACATCAGACCAAAGCACACTCACAGAAAACACATTATTATATTTCACACTACACATATTACTTCTCTGTTTGCAGGTGTAATATTCAATTGTTGTTTCTTTCTTTTTCACACATTTTCTCTCACATTTTCTTGGATTCTTCACTTTGTATTTCTTCATCATACTGTTCAGTGTAACTGTGATCCTGACCCTGACAATGCAGTGATTGTGTTGTGGGGCTTTAAGCTTCTTTTACAGTCGCTTCCATGTGAAATTTCACTGAATGTGATACTAAAAACCTAAGAAGTAATTGATGCAGGTCAATAGCATAGTTGTGGATTCCACTTTCGCTTTTCACACTGTCCAACAGAGTGGTGTATCAGCAAAAATCTGGCATAAAGATACGTATTGCAATACAGGGGTCACAATTCCACATACCGTGCTATATGCAAGGCAATATGTTGTGATTTTTTTAAGTAATAGTTTTTTTTGGGGGGGGGGGTCTGTTTCATTTGTCATTTAAACTCACGCTGTCTCCTCTCTGAATTTGGACATTTTTTCAGGTCTGTGAATGCAGAACAGGCATAATTCTTCATTGGTCCTATTTTTTCCCCTGCAGCAGTTTGTGGGGGTTGAGTTGCTCGGTGGATAACTAACCATCAGTCTGATCAGAGCTGATCATATTAGATCACTGGATGAGAGGAGCATCTGCTACAGATGCTGAGGCAAGCAAACTTTTAGATCCAGCACAATGAACGGTTAAGTTTCACTTTCAGTGAGCCTGACGTTCTGCTGCTCCATCTGTACCCAGAAAATGATCTGTGCTCTGAGAGTGCAGCCCAATCAATAACTTCACAGTATATATATAGTCCAATAGTGCTCCTAATTAATGGTCTAGCTCCAAAACTAAAAAATCAATATGTGACGGCAGATATTTATTTATATTATCAAAACTAATAGTAGTTTTACAACTAATGCAGTATCACAACACACTTAATGACGATACTGTGTATTGATATTTTCTTACACCTCCAATGCCCAACCAAACAAACTTTGTATCTGGCCACACGTCTTACATTCTACACTGCCCAAACTACACATTATGACACATAAATAAAGAATACTGTTTCCCTCACCACATCTATGATCTGCAGCAGTGTGAGGCCGAGCTCCACCAGGATGGCAGCTGAGTCATTGACCACTGGTCTCTCCAGCCGGTTGTAGTTGGCCAGCAGCTCCTTGTAAAGCCTCCTCTGGTGTTCTCCCTGCAGGGATCCTGGAAGAAACAAAAGAAACAAGAGGAGACATGATTTGTCTGATGATTATCTTGAATACAAAGCCTCATCTGCAATAAAAACTGTTAAAGCTAAACACCAACATTTGAGGATGAAAGTGCATTCTTGATCTCAGGGGTTTATGTGCAAAATAATCTCGGAGGTTCTTAGGCTTACTTCAATAAAGCATAAGTGGATCTTTGACATTTTTTGTCACATATAATCAGCAGTTCCCTCATATTTCAGAGCTGACGGTACATGCCTCCAGCTGCTACGTTTCCTGTAGGTCACTCTTTGATTTACAGACACAGTGTGTGACGTCTTTATATTTGCATTTTAAACCGTAAATCTAAGGCTATAATAAAGATATTCCAGGGCAGGGTTTGAAAAAAAAATGTTATCAGTGTTTTGGCTTTGGCTTTCCCTTCAAATTGTACCTTGGAACATTTTCTTGTGTACCGAGGCTGAATTCTAATCCAGAAAGTAGCTTTAATGGCTTTTGTAACCTTTTACCCTTCCTTTGCTGGCACCAGCTTGCAGCCAGATTATAATTTACCTGATGGAGTTTGAAACTAGCTGCCATATACAGTGCCTATTCAGATTGCGGCAAGATGTGCTACAGTGCTTCCTGTAAACTTGCCTTTGGTATGACCAGTGTATAGGAGGAAGGTATGTTGAGCTAAAAGTGTTGATAAATAATGAATACTTTAAATATACACATGTGCTGACATAGGCATATATATCTGTAATGCACAAAGTGTGGCAGGACTGTGAGTTGGTGTAGTCTTAAGGTCCAGGGTGATTAAAATGATGTGTTTGTTGGCCCGACTCTCACCGCCATTATTGATCTTCTCTACCTCACCTTCAACACTCAGTTTGCACTGCCCATTTGATCCAAAAAAAAAGGGAGACAGACACACAGACACCTTCATGCACATACAAACAAGATCTAAAAACAATGTTAATGACCTTGTCACTGGTTTCAATATAACACTTTTCACAAACCAAGGACAGAAGTGAAACAGGGCAAACACTTTTGCAAAAATCATTCATATTACTAAGTTGTTTGCAGTAGTGTCATATTCAGCCCTCACATGCTCATTAGTTCATTGGTTTGTTCTCCCTGCAATGTCCTCACATTGCAGGTAAATTCAATTTTTGTCTTTCACATGTGACAGAGATCTTTTAATGATTTTAGGGTGCAGTGAGCAAGTGGTTTTCAAAATTTCCAGCTATGAGTGAGTGGATATGTGTGATGAAACCAAACACACTGATTTGATTCAGTATGGCCTCCATTCATTTTTGTAGACCTCTCCGTGAGCAGATGTTATATCCATAGACTGTATGACAGAAGTGGACAGAGCTCCAGGTCTGAAAAGTGGAGCCAATGCAGAAGGTGACTCCACTGGTTGCAAAAAGAGGTCAGAGTACACATGTTCCTAATGCTCTCAATCGCTAGTTTGAACTCATCTGCAATACAGCATGATGTATATTCTATAAAATACAATCCCATTTAGAGTAAAATCGATGGTAAAGCAGGGTTTGCTTTAGGGCGTGGCTTGACCTTGAGATTGTCATCACACTTTTATAGACAAAATAATAAAAATAATAATAATAATTATAATGGATTTGGCTGCCGTTCAATAAATTTAAACTGTCGACTCCAGTTTTGAGGTCTCAAGGTCAGTATTTCGTCAATCACTTTTTTTTTTTGTTGCCAGAGGTGATAGGCTGGCACTATGGAGGAGCGAGGGGCGGGTCTGACGCAGAAGCCAAGGATACTATGGGCAGACAGCCTGTCAGTCAAACCGGTCCACCCTTAATTATGTGTAACTTTAAATCTTAATAAAATGTAAATGGATGAGTTATGAAAAGTCACCCCCGTACAGTTGTCATGAGGGAAGAAATTAGCTATAGCGACCAAATCTGTCAGTCAAGATGACGGTGGCCAAAATGCTGAAGTAAGGGCTTTAAAACAGAAGTCCACAAACCAATTCTGTCCACTTCTGTTATGCAGTCTATGGTTGTACCTCAACAAGTGCATGATTGCACATGGAGATCTGTTCATAAGAATTATTTTTCAAACAGGCATTGGATATTTACCAACAAGTCAAACATGAAAATAAATTACTCACCCACTGCAGGGCTCCAATGTCTACCTTCTTATTACACCAAAGTGGTGACATTTCCAGCACAACCACTCTTCATCAGACTAAAGTCATCTAGACTATAGCCAACAGTAGTCTAGATTTTAGTCTGATGAAAAGCAGTTGTGCTCGAAACGTCATCACCTTGTTGTTATAAATAGGTGGAGAATTGAGCCCAGCAGTGTGCAAGCGAAAATGTTAATATCTGCTCACTTTCAGCTCAGCACCAATCTTTGTTAGTGTGGATGTGTGTGCATATTCCAAATTATTCACAAAGTCAAACATAACTGGTCTGTATTTTGTTATACCAAAGATTTCAAAAGGGTTTGTAGGAGCAACAAGATAGATAATTTTGTTAAATAAAAGAACTGAAATTCAAATTCAGAGAAATTCAGAGAAACACATAAATTGGTCAGCGGCATGCATATGTACCAGACACTTCACTTCACAGACAGTTGTATAACAATCACATATTGTTACACTTTTCATGCAAACAAACTGGGAGACATAGATTTATACAAATATAGTCAACAGCAGGCACAAAAATACCCTCTCTGTCATACATGCACAGCCTGTTATTGTTAGAAAATGTCCTAAAGAGGTCATCCCTATGCACACAGTATAATGACTCCCTCATGTGCACATACACTGGGGAATGGTATAAGGAAGTAAAACAGAAAAAGCAGAGATAAAAAGGACAAAATATCAGGAAGAGAAATGTAGTGTGGATGAAAAACGGATTAGAGAGAAGGAGGGGAGCTTGCTCTGCAGCCCTGTAAAGCCGTGAAGAGGAGAGGAGTGTGCCTTTGGCCCGGCACGCTGTTGATTGGCCCATTAAGGCCGTAATGAGGAGAGTTATGGCAGGACTGAGCCTGAGGTCAGAGACTGAGGAGCTCCGAGAAGCTGCTCAACACAGCAGAATCCCTTCTGCCGCTTCTATGGAGCCACACTGAGTGATTAATACATCAGACTGCATCCTCTCTTTTCATGCATCCATCTATCCATCTTCCGGTGCCTTATGTGGAAGTTGGATTGACAGATCCATGACATTCCTGCACACATTCACACTCACAGACACGGATGCAGACACTTTTTGTTTTTCAGACTCTCTGTCTATAAAAACGTTTGTTTGGGCACACAGGCAAGTGCTCTAATGGCTGGTGGCTTCAGCAAAGACAAAAACGCAATCTCAATAAATCAATATGCAGCACCACAAAGTCATAAATCTGTCTATCTATGCGCAATGTAATCTGCATACACACATGCACTCAAATTTAACTACAGTCTCATCTACAGCTGCTATCCTGCCAACCTCCCTCCTGTGTCTCCCCTGTGTTTTATTACAGTGGATTGTGAACTGAGGTCCAAACAAACATCACAAAACTAATAAAGTCAGTGAAGAAGAATTGAGAGCTCAGTCTCCATTGCTCCTTGTCTCATAAAACTCTGTTTGGAAGGAATTAAATAATCAAATACAATAAAGCCGTGCCAACTTTAATTCACAAACAAACGTGTGCAGCATACGCCAGGGATGAAGGGATACATCCATTAGTTTGTTGGGTGTTCTTTTTTTTTTAAATCATCTCACTAATGAAGCTGATATGAGGAGCTGGCAAGAAAACACAATTTCCTAAACCCAGCGAGAGGCCTCATCAAACAAACTCCAGCTGAGGGAGGGAATGAAAGTGGGTGTTAGAGGGTGAGGGTGGCTAGAAGATTTGTTGTTTGTTTGGCATCCTTTATCTTCCTGTTCACCATCCTTGACCTTTCATTCAAAAAGCATAATGGAGAAGTGTTCCGCTGAAATAAAGTCCATTGTCAAGAGGACTATTAAAAGTCTTGTCTAATGTTATCTTTTCATCAAATATTGTTTGTTTCAAATGGATTTAAGCAAATAGCTTGTCTTCAATTACAAAACTACACATGAAATTTAGATGGAGGGCAGAAAGTGATGATCTGTGAGCTGCATGAATAATAACAGAGATAAGTGACTACATAAAAGGGTTGGATGAACCTGCAGGCAGCAGTATCAACAGAAAAAGGGAAACTCATCGAGACTTCCTACATTATGGCAAGCCAGATGATGGTGTATGAAAGCCTCGAGGACTATAACGTGGTTGGATCCACGACCCAAAATTAAAGTAGTATTCAATTATTGTAATAGTGTTTTTTTAAATGTATAAGTAAATATGCTCTAATTTTGCTGTCTTTTTATATTTCAGCTCTGAACATGGATGCACCGCTGGCATCGGGCAACCAGAAAGCTAACTTTAACTATTTTCTGCGTACGAGGTCACCGTTACCATAAGTGTGGTGAAACACCTTGGGGGTAAAAAAAAATGAACAAGCTGTCACCACACTTTATATTTGCATGGCAATACCAACTCCAGGCAACATTTACATTTGAGGTTAGAACATATAATGTTAAAAATTGACTCAACTGATTGTGTAAACATTTAAATAAGTAAAAAGTAAGTCAGTTAAAATGCAGGCCTACTCTGAGTACACGCTACTGCATTACATTTTTGTAAAGGGTGGGGAGCATAATTAGGCCATAAATAAATTGCATTAAATGTCAACAAAAAAACTAGAAAACATCAGCAACATGAACCCTTATATCCAAACCAAAAATTCAATTCAATAGGCGGCACTTTGCAGCTTGTACATAAAATTGCTTATCAATTAGTTTAGTCTCTCTAGAATTAACCACAAAAGAGAGAACTCTTAACAAAAATGGCCAGCTATACAAATTAAATAACCTGACACTTCTTATAGAATCAACAGCAGAATGAAGTCATCCCCAAGGCACAAAACATGGAGCTGTCTAAATGCATTAATGGTCGAGCAGCTAAAACGCATGAATATGATTAAATGTTACTGGTCAGCTGATAGTCACAAAACTGTGAAGGAGCCAGTTATGTGACAAATGAATGCTTGTTTTTTTTAGTCACTAAAATGTTCACCTTTCCTCTTTTTACAATATTTTTCCCTGAAAGTTGCCATAAATGGATTTGAATATTTCCCAACAGAATAATGTCAGACGTCAAACTGTATCAATCGAATTTAAACACGTTTTTGCATTCTTGCAGACAGTACATTATTGTTGAATTGGCTGAATTCAAATCTTCCATTTCTGAATCAGACACAATTATTCATTTGTCAATTTCTAGGAATGCACAGATTTATCAGCTGAACTTTTCTATTGGCTGATATTTGCCTTGTTAACTGCCATCAGCCTATCAGCAAATAAAAAACGACAATCACTGATGGATAATGGTTTTTTTCCATTGTGTCACATCAATTTTTTTCATGTTAAAAAAGCTGTGCATGAGATTAACAGCATCCTGTCATCCTGGGGACAATAGAAAATGTGTTTCAGACAGAGATCTTCCAAAAGACACCTTTGGGACGTAAAGACGAAGTAAACTCACTATCAATGCTCAAAGAGCCTCACCCTAATGTTTTCCTGATATGCTAAATCTTGTACACCAAATCCATGTTAACATCAGTTGAGGGAGAGCTCATTAACTGTGAGCATTGGGCTAAGGTAAATTATTATGTTCTTTAGATGTTTTTAAATGTAGCTAATCTTGTAAAAAGTACCTTTTAAACCAGAAACTTGAACAAATATGTCTTAAGGAGAAATTTGTTGATGTTTTCACAACAAAATAAAACATTTATTAGAAAGGGATTCATGCTGTACATTTTAAAAAAGCTTTCGAAGCATTTCTTTTTATTTTATGTCAACTTACAATGAAGGTTGTTTGATAAATGTCTATTCAATTTGTACTTATTCAATGATAGTGTAACGAAGAGCTCAATGACTTTAAAACAGTTGTTATCTTTTTATGGTGAAGATTTCTTTGGTTCCCCGGCACAAAAGGGTGAATAAATACCAACAATAAAAAAAAACCCATCAACATCCTCTATTGGCCAAATTATTGTTTTAAACATCAGTATTGGTGTCAGCTCAGAATTTCACAATTGATGCATCCTAATGAATTGCCTATTCTAAAAAAGTAAAAAGTAAAAGTAAGTTCATTCTTCATAGTAACTGCCGTTTTTTTATGTTGTACAAAAAGGGACTTGCACATATTAAAACAGAAAATTAGCTTTCAGAATTTAGTGTTGCTATCTAGGGTGTCATTCAAAATCTCAAAGCCAATTAGATTTCAGGACCAGTCTTTTAATTTCAAGGTCACAATGTTTTGTTCAACCCCTCTGTGCCCAACTGAATTTAACACAAATGTCCCTTAGAAACAGGTAACATGTCTTTTTGATATTATTCTGCGTGCGTCCCACCTTGTCTACACTGATGTATGCATGTTAACCTAACCTCACTGATCTACAGCAGCACACTGATGTCGTCCCTGAGCTTCAGGATGTCTGAATATGGAATTAGTTCTAGTTTTAATAAGCAGAGCCAGACTGTTTCTGGGCACATCAGGGACCCCGAGGGCATCAGCACCCAAGGGGACATTCTATGTCAGCTCTCGGAAGCCCACAAAATATTAATGCATTTTGCAGATTCACAAGGTCTCCTTTGAGACCAAGCCAATTTTCTTTTTGAGAGTGTTTCCTCCACATCAACATTTATTAGAAGAATATTGGACGTGAGAGCAATCTCGCAAATTATTGTAAAAGAGAACGAAGAGGAAATGAAAAATGTGAGACACGTAGAGATGTAAATTTACTCTGTATATCTCAATGCATTTTGCTTTGTGCGCTGTGGTGGTAAGACACTTCCAAGAATGTGTCACCCTGCCTTTGATTTGGTCCAAACTGGGGGAGGCTCCAGCCCCTGACGTAAAGTTTTACAGCCTTTCAAATACTAAGGACAGAAATAACATTGTGGGTGTTTTTGGAATGGCACCCACCATTTTGTATAGGATTAGAGGAAACACATTACGGATTGACAACCATCGGGACATGGGATGGTTTGAAAAATTGATTTTGACAATAACGTCTACCACTGAGTCAGGATGGGACAGCTGCAGCCATAAACAGAGATAAAGGATAATTTTGCTTAGCATCAGCTAGAAGCAAACATTTCCACAGTGTGTGCAAGGGACGAAGTAATCAAATTTCAGAAACATGGCAACTCTTCACCAGTCTACTTCTCTTCTTCCCATTTTTCATACTTGTGAAGATTGCTATTGCTTTCAATGGTGTTTTATATCACCATTGCCCCTGCTAATTGAAAAGGAACAATTTCAGAGATTATCCAGATGCTTTCAAGCTTTGTATTGCATGCCTATACATTAAAGTTCGCTGAAAATGACACTTAATTCCATTTATGCTCAACCAACTTTTTAGCCTTTTCCAGAGCTTTCAACTAACTGCATCTCAGTTTTCATCAAAGAATGAAAACTGTGGAAAAAGCTGTCTGTAGTAGGTCAGAAATTACAAAACATTCTTTCATTTGTGTCAAACTGCCACAATATCAGCTTTTGCTGCCACATACTGATTTTCTACTTTTGGTGCTGGACAGTTTAGTTATTCAGATTACCACACTTTCGGTGCACAGAGTGTACTCTAGGTACAGACGGAGCTGCAGAATTTCAACCACATTAAAAATTGAAACGTGTTGACGTGTGTTTTTCCAACCTACTTTAGATGAAACCAGCTTTGTATCCATGAACTGCAAACCCCTTAAAAGTTTGCTTTCAATTGCCTCTGCAGCAGCTGGTCCTCTAATCTGTTTATGTGATCTGATCAAACACAAACTGACTGACTCATCAGTTAGTCATCCCGGGACTCTAACAACAAACTCCATCTGAGGAAGAAAAAAAACTCATGAAGAGCTCCACCTGCACTGTTTTTACAGAGATGATCACAAAGTGACACACACAGGAAAAAAAAACCTCTTTATAGAGCATGTAAAATCCTCCTTTACAAGTTACAATTCTCCACAAAACTCAAACACTTTCTGTCTTTAATTGTCATGTTGTTGAGGGGTCTAATCGACAAAGATTAAAAAGTAAAGATAGAAATGTCTCTAAACCACTTCATAATTAGATGTAACAACACAAAATAATACAATCCATTAACTGGGAGATGATCGACGGACAGACGGTCAGTTTTTTATATTCACACATATAACATGTGGTGAGATGGTGGGATTTAAACAGTTTTTTAATGTGTTATGCACATGTAAATGAAGTAAATTAATAAATTAATAAAGGGGAAATCACAGGCACACTCTTCCCATCTTGCCTCCCTCTCCCACTCTCAAGATTTCCACCGCTAATTCCAAATCTTTCCACCTTCTTCCCAAACATGTAAAAACCACTCCAGTCTTTGCAATATCCCACTCCTTTGCTATTCTGCTGTACAATATTCATTTTTCTCTATTTTGACTGCACCTCTCTTTCTCTATCAGTGACTTCATCCCTTTACAAGCCTCTCCAAATCTTGCGATATCTCCTCCTGTGATCCCTCTCTCTATGTATGCCTCTCTCTTGTTACCTCTATCCCTCCTTTTCAGTCTCTCTGCCTTGTCCTAAATTGATTTGTTTTTCTGTTTTCAGCCTTTCTGTTCTTGTTTGCGATGAATAAGTGCATTCTAGAGCCGATTAGATTGTGCAGAAATTAACAAAAAAAGCTGGAAATTAATTCATGATCATGATCAGTGTTGTCACAGTTTAGCATCATCTGCAAACAAACGGAGGGATTTTAAAGGAAAGTTACATGAGGTAGAGGGCAAGTCAGTCCAAATAAACAGGTAGAAGGTGAACTTTGTTCCACAACTGATGTGTGTGAGCTGTGAAGCAAAAAATATATAGATTTTGTCCAAAGCAACTCTCTGTCACACACACACATCAAAATACATTGAGAATTTCAGCTGGGTGATTCTGTCCCATATGAATATTTTTTACTGGGTCAATGCGTTCAGATGAGGCTTCCAAACACTCTCATCAGACACAGGCTATCCAAACACAGGCGGCCTGAGGGACCCATTCTGCCTCTTCCTTTCTCACACACAGACACAGACAGACGGACAGAGAGACACACACACAAACAGGAATGCTATTTTAGGCAAAGCACTAAATGACCACCTCTTACATCAGGGTTTTTTAGTGCTCCTGATGAGCTCAGCTAAACCATCAAGACTGAATCACTGTCCAACACACGCACACATACGCACGCGCACACATGCACACACACGCACACACACACACACACACACACACACACACACACACAAACAAACAATTAAAGTAATAAAAAAATAAGTTGAGGAAAAATTAATAAATGGTAATTTTTGGAGTTCAACATATGCTTACAGTGCATTTATAAATATATATATATATATATTAAATACAAACACAATGACTTAATTAATGAAGCAAATTTGGAGGTGCTTTACAGGACATACACATTTTCTATTGTCTTGAGTCTGCTGGGCAACATATCAGTATTATATTAATAGTGTAATATTAGACTATTATTTTAGATTTTGGATATTGTAATATTATAGGTTAGTCTTTTCCTGGTTTTAAAGGTTGTATCACAGTAAATTGATGTATTTTTCTGAACTTATCAGACTGTTCTAGCTGTTTTACTATTTGCCTTTACCCAAATTAAATCCACATTACTGATAAATATTTATTCAAAACCTTATTGTGTTAGTATTTTGTCGAAGCACCTATTGGTGACTCAACCTCAGATAAGCAGACAACAATGCTGGGATGGACAACCCTACAATACTGCCGCAATATCAATAAAGGTATCTGATCTAAAATATTGTAATTTATTTTCTAAATAACACCCAGCTCAAGACTGCCTTAATACAACACTCACGTACCTTTGAGTAGGTTGAAAGAGTTTTTTTGTCACTTTTAGCATTACGGTTCACACTAGCCATTGAAAGATCTCCACAGTCCTTATTACAACACAATGCATTATTAGTTTAACCAAAGCTAATATGGGGCTACAGCAGCAAAGGCTTGACAAATCCATAAAGTACCAAAGTGTGTTTAGTAAGGTTTGCTGCGGTAGTCCATGTTACCATTGTTAGGTCATACACCAAATAAGTAAAATCACGTAGGTTAGGTTAAGGAAAATATTTTTTTTAAGTACTTAACATCAAGTTAAGTTGATTAGATTTCTGAAAAGAAACATGGTGGCGACATATCTAAAACCAATTTAAAGTTCACTTTGTTTCACACGGGATGGAACAACAGTCTCCTTGGGGAAAGTCCTGTGCTGTTTGACCCATCCACAAACCTACTTTTTAAGTGAACTTTCACTCTATATAGTAATTCCATCTTAACTTCCATCAGCACTTTTATCACAGCCTTACTGATTATATGGGTTATATATGGATCCTGGGGCATTTCTGATGGGTATAAACATGAACAGTGCATGAGAACGATGACAACTATAAACTGACCGACAAGACATGCCAGCAGACAATTTGGTGTCAAAGTGAAAAGCAACAGCACCTACTTGCCATTATTTCTGATTTAAACCCATTACTAGAAGGGAATGTGACAAGATTAACAGCAGAAAGGGAGTTGTTTACATTGCTAAGTATGGTGGTGTGCTGCCTGTCACCTGCTGACCCTTATCAAACTGCTCACTGTGGCTGCTCATGACTTTTAAATTGCTCCCTGCAATATTTCAAACTGATCTGCTGTCAACAAATGACGGTTGTCTTGTTTTGCAAATGCATTTTAATGAACAATAATGGCAGTGCCAATCTCATTGACAAATACATCGCGTTTCCTGTTACTACCTGATAATAAAAATCAGCTCATGTCTCACCAATTAAATGCTTTAAATGTGAAGCTGCAGCAGTAGGAAATGTTCGGTTTATCCGAATTATCATTATCCACAGTACAGCACAGCACTCTAAAGATATTGAGGGCCATCAGCAAATATCTTTTCTTGTAAAATGTTTGGGGAAATTGGTATCATACTGGTGTTGTCACAAGTTTATTACCAGGGAAGATTTCCTCACTGTAGCACCCTTGCTGTTTAGTAAGGAATTTCTTCTTTGTGTCAATATCCTTTAACTGCTGCTTAGAAATAAAACAGTGTCCCACAATCCATATTTATCTTTGGTGTGCTTGCTTGACTGGCAGTTGTCTCAGTTCATTAAAGGGATTTTTTTGTAAGTTTCAAAAGGTGACATTATAGATGAATGTCCATATTTATCTACAGCTCAAGCGCAACTGGCTTCAGCTTCATTTTTTTAACACAAATAATCTCGCCCGTTAGTGAAACTGTGTAGACAGGGTCAACATGGAGCCTCTTTTGGTCTCTGCAGCTCCCAATGATATAATGTAAATTTTGATGAATACACAGCGAGAACACCACAGAGTTGTGGGACAAAAGTGTGGGGATGATAAAAATAGAAGTAAAAGTCTTAAGGTATGCTATGCAAGATTTTCCTGGAGACATCATAAAGACTCACACAGAGGCAATCACTCTCAGTCATCAGTGATGACCCACTCTCAGTATGTGCTGGTGTACTTCTCTGCAGAGACTCCACACTCTGCCTTTATTTTCTTATTTTCTGTGCTTGCTGCATTTGTGGGTGTGTACCCTCACTGTGCTTAAGTAAGGTTGGGACTTCATAAAAAGCATAATGACCAGCAGCTGGCATCAAAAAGATGTGACATGCAAAAAAAAAGGCAATAAAAGAGGTGAAATGGCAAATGAGAGTGAATTTGGGGTTGGCTTTTACCTTAACTTTGGCTGGCGAGCATGGTTACAAACAGTAACTGACAATCCTGCATAGTATTTTAAAAAAAAACAAAAAAAAAAAACTTAATTTTACTTCCATTAAGTTGAACTTTAACTTAAATGCTGACAGCATGTGTTTTCTTTTGACGTTTATCCAAATACTAATATAGAAACCACACTACTGTGAAACACACAGCTCATTATTTAGAGTAATCTTGTTTTATATGGTGGTAAACATGCTTGCTAAATCTCAAAAAATTATGTAAAGAGCCAAGTCTATTATCCAGTCTGGAGCATAACAGGGCTCTGATCCCAGAATGCTCTGGGACAGAGAGACTAGAGTTATGAACCTGGAGGGAGAATCAGGCTGCACAAAGAAACTGCTGACAGACCGCCAGTGAGAGCCGGAGGGCCTGGACAGTCAACACCACGACAAATGCTACACATCTACAGCCATTCTGATGCAAATGTCTTGTGTTAGTGTGAAGGAGAAAAATAAATAGCACTGCATAAACACAATACAATGGTGATATGGAAGGCGCAATATGATTAAAGCCATGGTACGTTTTGTTTGTTTGAAGAGGTTACATCTGCCGAACATAATTTACACCTTGAAGCTGGAACAATACACACACTACAAAAAGAGTTCTGAATATGGGTTAGGGCATTACAACATGGTGTTTGTTTTCAATCATGATTCATATAAAAAATGGCTATGTTAACCCATTGTGCAGGACAGGGAGTGGGTGAATGAGAAAACAAAACTGAAACTTCTAGTTTGGTTGTCATTCTATTGGGATTTTTTTACTTAATTAAAAATAGCTGCAGACAAAACTTGGAAAACTCTCATACATCACAAACTGACACCGGTGAAATTTCACTGGACACAGTAATACAGTATGATCAGCCATGTGTTCTGCTGAAATCAAGCATGTTTGATACTGATACGGCTATGTGGAGAAAATCAAATGTCAATATTTTTGAGAAAATACATTAATATCTTCATTACAGTATATTGTAGGGTTGACTATTGGTACTTTCCCAAATATTTACACAATGGTTGTTTTTTTATTTTTTTAAATGCAAATAATAGAATGGCTAAAAAGTCAAGTAAGTTCGGAAAATTAAATCACTTAACTGTAATGCAGGCTTTAAAACCGGGGATACTTTTACAATATTAGGATATCCATAATCTAAGCCGTTATCTCATATCACATTATCAATAAATCTATATATTGCCCAGCCCTAAAACATGGTTTATATACACAATATAGTTCATATTGCTTTCTCAAACCTGTTAGGATGTCCAACTTCACAGAGACCATCCATCTCTCCTCTAGATTATGACAAAGACCTTGAAAACTGTCATTTAACTGTCTGTAAGAAATGCACCCAAGGTGAACGATTAATGGGACTCAGTCAGACACTAAAATGTCTGATGGGTTGAAACAAAGTGTGTGTCTATGTCTCTGTGTGTAAAAAGCACATTGTCTTGTATTCACTCTAGTGAGAACAACATGTCTATAAAAAAAACACAGATCTTAAGAGGATACTTGTATTGTTGTTGTGTAACACGTATGTGTAGCTTACACACAGTTCTACCTCTAAAGCTCAGAGTCAAGTGAGCATAATTTCAAATGAAGGTGACTTCTACATTGGCAATAGTCTAGCACCTCATTATTTCACTATCAATAATTAGGTAGGGAAAAGAGTCAGGGGAGGTCAGCAGTGAAGTATCCAGATGTTCAGCAACTTTAAACCTGCATCTTAAGCCAGGTGGCTTGCTCATTGCCTAAGCTGTTTAAAAACACAGACAGGGAGACGGGGAGAGATGAAGAGGGAGAGGGAGTTGATAACAGCAGGCACAAAAATGAGAGACAGGATGGAAAGGAAGGGCGGGGGGGGGGGGAGATAATTTGGGTTATCGAGGGAGGTGAAAATGAAATGGAGGTTGGGGAAAACCCAGGACATCCATGAGTCCTTAAAATGTGCTCAAAATTCTTCTGAGCCATTAGAAAGTTCCTTTAATCAAGTTACACAGCTTTCTTTTGATGCTTGGTAAAAATTTCAGACACAGGTTTTACATATTGTGAGACTTCAACAAGAAAGGGTTGTGAAGTAATTAAACAAGAGCTAAATCTTTTATATTTTCATTCAGTAAGTAGCGAAAACAAAATGGGCTGTAGTGTTACACATGAGACACACTTCCGCTCAGCTGTAGCACACCTAGTGGCTCACCAATTTTGTTTGAAGAAGCTTTGCAGAGTTTCATAAATGAGGGTCTGAGTCTTTTAATGGTGAAAATATTGTAGTTACAGCAGCAGGCAGCTCTGCAGCAGCACCGAAAAAATAATGCTGCAAGTGTGAACACCACAAGTGTGTAAGCCACAGCAGTTTGGTGAGGTTGCCGTCACTCGCTGCTCATGCGTGCTGCATGTCCCCAGCATCGTTTTGTTAATTTGGTACACATGCATGTTGACTATCATTTTATGACCAAAGTGCCAGAAAAAATGTTGCACCGGATATTTTTGCAAACTATAAATATGTTACATTTGCAGATTATTTTGTAGCACAAATGTTAAAACATTGCATTTCTCACCAAAGCAGCGGTGAAGGGTCTGGTTAGGTGTAGACACAAAAATCGCTTGTTTTTGGTTAGGACAAGTTCAGGTTTTGGCTAAAAACCCGCAGGTTCAGCAGCTCAAACGCAGCTGGGAAAAGCAGCAATGTGTCCGTGAAAATCACCAAGGGTCTGTGGCTCAAACCCTGCTGTAACACAACGTGATGTGCTACTAAAACACCGAGATCTGGTGCAACAAACACTGATGGAAATGCCGTGAAGGCTTACTTAGAGAAAACATCTGCAGCTTTTCAGGTATCTTTCATAGGAGACATGCCATCGACATCCCCTCCAACTTCCAATGACAAAGTCAGCTTTTATATAACATCACTTTAGAAATGTTTATATGTTACAAATAAAAGGTGCAAATGTAACTTATTTATCATTTGTACAAACACTGCCTGTGCTGTATGTTAATACTGCGGGACAGTTTTAAATACCAAACAAGTTACTTAATTATCCTCTGCCCTTTAATATATAATTGCATTTTAATTTAGGCTTTCATTTGCTATATGTGTGTTGTGCTGCTTTGTTTTCAATAAAACACTAGTAAGCAATATAAAAGTTGTAAAAGGACTTATATCTGAAAACTGCAGCCACTAAAATAGACAAAAGGAAAGAGAAGGGCAGCATGTCATTGTCAAGCAGTAATGTAGAAGTAATCAGTAATGATGGGAGGTAAAGGGCGTGTCAAGGAGACACCAGGGAGAGTGAACAGAGACAGATGAGGGACGGTGAAGGAGACCACAGGGATAAAGTAATCTCAAAATAACCAATTTTACATAAGTGATTTTGACCGTCTCCACTTTCTGCTGCTAAATGTTTATCACTTCTTTGTGCAATTCTTTGTCTCTTTGTGTATTTCTAATTAAACGAGTTTCCATGTGCATGTACACGTGCTCATTAGCACTGTGTTCGTGTGTGTATGTGTGTGTGATGCTTAAAGCAATTGAGTCACGGACCCATCCATTAGCACATCATTTTTAGCATCATGTGACAATCCACAGTGGTAAGCAGCAGGGATCAGAGCGTATGGTGTTGTGTGTTAATGGAGTTTTGGATGGATGGATTCATACAGGAGGTTTATAATCTGTGGTTGAGGGCTCAGAGCTCTAAGACCACTGGATGTTTAATCCTAATCCAGGAGCTAAGACCTTCGTAGTGTTGCAACGCTGAGTGCGTGGGTATCACATCTATACTGCTACACCATGTTGAACACAATCTACCATGTCTTGTTTGTCTTTCTAGAGCTAAAACTTTTTAAAGAAAGCTCCACAGGTCAACAGCAATGGTTATATATATATCTCAAATTTAGGGTGCCACTGTACAGTTCCACTGTTTTGAGCATTGTCAGTGAATGAAAGGCAGCGTTAACACATGACTGAAATGCTAAACAAAGGCATACAAAGTACAATTAACATCAACTTTGCGATTAAAAAGCATAGAGTCTAAGTGGTGAGTAGTGCTGACTGTGGAAAATACAGGAGGCAAGCATACTGTGGAATAGAGAAAGAGAATAAATGAAAAAGACAGAGGAAGACATCAAGAGAGATGAGGTGTTGCATTGAAATCAAGTAGATATTATTATAGCATCTGTGCTAAGAAACTTTGCTGTTACAGGTGAGGGTCAGAAAAATAATTTAATGGAAGGGTATATTGTATTTTTGCTGCACCTGAATATGGGGCTGTATCTTTTATATTCCGCTATATCTAAAACTAAAATGTCCACAGCCTAAGGAGTAAATTTAAGTCTAATTCACTCCATCATCTGTCAACACAGCTGTTTGGAGCCCAAGATGTCACAAAATCTTTCTATTTCAAGGAAACCAAACTGTCCTATCTCGGCTCTGTTGGCAATTGTCTTGTGTTTCCCTGGACAGACTAAAGCTGCTTATCAATGGTGCAGTGGATGTGAACATACCAGGCCTACAAGCGACTAGCTGGCTCTTAAATCCCCCATGCCAAAAGACTCCTGCCAACAGTCAAATATGACCTGCTGTGACAAAGAACAAACTGTAGGGGGAGTCTGTAACGGGGTTTTGATAGCCATTTGAATCGAACATAAAGGTGAAATCCATCTATCTGTCTATCTAGCACTATCATTTACACTGTTTCTGAAGCTTATTCTTTAAAAGAAAGTTAACTTAAATGAATATTTCACTACTGGAAAGATGGTCTTTTCATAAAACAAGTTGTCTGTGCAGTAAACACACAAATACTTTGAAAATTGATGCTTTGTGACCAGAGAAAACAGAGGAATAGGCTGGTTTTGCTCACGAGGTAGAAAACCTACCACCATCAGAATGCACTGCATTACACAAAACCCCGCTCCCAGCTGGTGGGTGATGTAATGTGAGCTTGGTCGTTTTAACACAAGAAGTAATATGGCAGCCAGCTGGTGACAAACAATTTCAAATTACAGCCTAACAGTGCACTAAAATACGTTTCTGAAAAGATTTGTTCATATTTGATCATCACTTTTTTATTTTACCTTTTGATCTCAGTTATCAGTCTATGTTTTTCCAATGCAGGTACCCGTATGGGCGCCCACCTTCTGTTCAAACAGTGCACTAAAATTTGCCGGAAGACAGGAAACAAGGAGCAGAAAGATCTGGAAAGTTTAACACAGTTCTTTTATTTACACATACTACCCCTACAAAGCTGGTTGAAGATCAGCAAAGTATCCCTTAAAAAAACACTGAAAACTTTCTAACCTTGTTGCCAGATTTTTGTGAAAAGTAGAAAAAGAAAAACACACACTTTCAAAATATATGACTAATGTAGCTTTATATATCTTTTGCAGTGTTTTTGCACATAACAGATAGGACACATTGTGCCACCATGAGACAGCAACACTGTCCATGAAAGACAATGGAGGCCTTCTGTCATGGGTTAGCATGTAATTTATCCTCTTTACCTCTCCGTTCAGTCTTTGTCATTAAAGCCTGCATCGTCCCCTCTTCCCTCCCAAACCGATGGACATATGAGCAGGTGTAATGTAGCAGGTTTGATGTTTGCACATGGTAAACATATACTGTATATTTGCGCGCACGCACACACACACACACACACACACACACACACACACACACAAAGAGGGTTTGAGGCCATATCTTCATCACAGCCGCTGTGTCACAAAGCCATAAGTAAACACCCCAGATGTTACAGATGATGCTGATGATAGGATGGGGCTTAGGAGAGAATTAGAGTCATGCATGAACATCTAATTGCACACGAATGATCAAACATTAATGCACGACATGCACACAGTGTTTAAAAATAACTCTTAGTGTAATAAGTCACCCTTTTTACTAAAGATACACATGTGTACCAAACTAAAGTACATTAGGGGTACAGAAAGAGGTGGATTTTTTTTTTATTTGTCATTCAAAGATGTTATTCAACAATTATAGCCTCAATAACTTACACTAATCATTTAAAAGTTCCAGCTCTGTCATCATAACAAGAATGCAAACTATATTTGTTTACCATGATGTGTGATGAAAACTAAGCACCAGAAAATTGCAATTTCAATTAAATTCATGTTAAAATATATTGTCCCATTTTAATAGTTTCTGATGCAAAAGAGCAAGTTGCAATCGTAGAAAATATTTCAAACAAATATCAGACTAAAGCTTATTAGTCCATTTAGAGAATAGGATCAAAAATAAACTCACCTCTAGGTTATCCAAAACACATGAGAAACCCCTGCACGACCAATGATGATTTTCCGTCAAAATCATCGATTTATTACAGTCTTCGTTCATCTAAACATGTGCCTTAAAAAGTGGCTTAAAAGAAAAAAACATACAACTTAATCACTTTGCCAAACCTACCTTTGAACAGCATGGCCGCACAAATATAAAATCCAACAGAACATGGTCCCCAAAACTTCATCCTGGCACCGCTCTTTAGACTCCGCCGGCCCCCGACAGCGGGCTCTCAGTGTCGGCTAGACAGGGAATCAGCTCCGGCTTGGCGGTGGTGTGAACATGAGGCTGGGAAGAGACGAGAGAGGAGCGAGACGGAGTGTGTGAGATAAAAAAAAAGACTGACAGACCAGAATGAGTGTGGAGTTGAGATTGGCGCGTTCACGTTGCTTCACAAACACAGATTCCCTCACAGCGCTACTACACGGGGGCGCGCGTCCGAGCTGGATTTAGCAAAAAAAATATGGCTGCTGTAACTTAACTAGTTAAAAACGCTGAGAATAACTGCTGCAAAGTTTCTGCATAGTAGTATCTAAAAGTGAGCACCGGTTATACGCTGTTGCAGAGTATTCAACTGCTAATTTATGAAGACCTCACCATGTTTGGTTTTCCTCCAGATTGACTACTGCAGCCTCGAGCACGGCTTAGTTTTAGTGCCATATTTAGGCTGATTCAACACCTTAATTGTTGATGTTTTTGTTTAATTTGCTTCTTGGTTGAATACTGACGTTATCAAGTGATGTTAGCGTCTAATTAAGCTCCACTAACTTCACAAAGTCAGCTGTTATGTGTCTTTGTTTCTTACCTGTCTCCAAGCTGGCGCTCACCTACATTTAAGATGTGCGCGTGCAGCAGAGGGGGCGTGTGACGTGAGCTACACAGAGAGGGCGTGTTAGTGTGCGTGCATTTACTGCATTTGCAATAACTTTGCGAACTTGTTCACAGATTGCAGTTATATTCGTTGAGAGTCCATAGAGATTTAGTATTAGCATTTTTAATCGCTGTTTATTTGTTTGGGTTTTTTTTTAGTCTGCCCAACTTGTGAATGTGGAATTTACCCAATAAATCCCTTTTCCTCCATGTTTTTCTCCTTATGTAAAGTTGATCATCCACACAAAATATTATGGTGTACTTACAAATGACAGATAGTTTCTTCTTTTAATTTACAGAAAGTACAAGAATATTCAATATCCAGTCTAAATCTCTCCAATGTCTGTTTTGCTGGATACATTAAATGCAAAATTTTAAAGGAGACCTCTTTCACATTATTATTAAGACAGAATTTGTCCACAGAAATTTCTTGGTTAATTTTTGGCATGTAGCAGCAGCAGTGCATCACACATGAGGGTGTTACCAACATGTTTGCAGGTTTTGAGTAAAATAAAGCAGTGTGTGCTGTTTAGTTTTCTTCTTTATGGTGCTAGGTTCATTTGCACAAAACATTTAAGCATTTTAAAGTAACTGAAGTGATTTGTACTCTAATCATTTTTACAATAACAATGGCTCTAATGACTAGCCTATATAATGTGAAAGGGGTTGCTCATGATGTACTCACAGGGAATTATCAGGGAATATCGAAGCTGCAGTTCTGTCAGCTCTACGGGGATTTTTCTTGTCTTTCAGTACATTGTTTTGGTTTTACAGCGAGAACTTTACTCTTTTGGTTTGGTTACACTGCTCTCATCAGCATTGTTTTCAGTTCAGAGGCTCTCTTCAACCCAAATTACACTACCTGCTAAAAAAAAAGGGGCAGACAGACAGAAGTCTGTGACTAGCTGGTGATTGTAGGGTAGCTTTTAAAAGAAATGCAACCAAAAGAAGAGTATATGTGACTTACTCATCTTGTGGACTAGGACACAACTGCAAATAAATGCAAATGTTGCTCTCTGTCTGCTAAACATGTAAATAAATAAGCAATGGTTTGCAAACCCATTCGCCATATCAACTTAAATTCATAATGTTGTGTTCACAGCTTGATGAGCTGCCCCCAAGTGGCCAAAAATCCATTAATGCTGGTTTTAATAAAAGACAAAGTCATCAAGTTATAGCCACACACAAGTTTACACAACTCATCTCTGTTTTTCTCTGTGCTGGTTACGACCAGGCCTGAAACTCTGGCACAGATCACCTCCTCCTCCTTCTCCCACAGCTGTAGACTATCATTTATAAATATGATGTGTGTCGCGCTGCAATTTCCCACTTACTAATGTTACAAAGAGGTTCATCAACTGTATTTTTGTTGCATTTGTCACCTTTTTGTGCCAGCCTGGCTCATAATCAAATGACCTATTTATTCCAGTCCATAAATAATTTCAGTCGGAAATAGGATACAACAGGCGATGAGGGGGAACGCTGCGCATTTGTGCAAATATTCTCACCGCCTGGCTCCCTTTCTCTCCCTCTCAATGGAACAGGGGCGTATCATTTAAGAAGCAGTCCTATGCCAGTGGTATTAGACCAGTTCTTGCTATTTTCATACCCCACGCCTGTCTCATGGAGCTCCTTCAGAGGAGATTTATGCTGCTAGATGTGATTTGGTACAGAATCCCAAATGTGTCTGCTGAAGGTGGTGCCGACAGCCACTGTTGGGCTCAGTAAAACCTCTGATCAAAACCTTCATCCATGTACTTGCTCCCACTGGACAAACTTCTAGTCAGTCAGAAGGCTGTGCCATTGAAGTAATCCTCATTTTATCAAGGAAACCATACTGCGGCAAACGTGAACTTAAAACCCCCAGTAACTTCAAAGTTCTATGAAGAGCTGTCCATAGTGCTAAAATCCCCAACGGCAGTGCTCTGTTTTACCAGCAGTAATATACAGATAAGAAATGTATCAGAGTAATCAAGACAATAACATGAATTAATCCAAAATGATTCACTTTTTCCACTTCAAACTCAAAATGTACATACCCATCACAAAAATCAAACATGACAAAAGTATTATTACTGTCTGATAATTATCAAGTCAAGCTTATTATAAACTTAACATTTTACTGTATGACATATTTCTCATTTTGTTTTTTGTTTTTTTTTGCACAACATTTCAAGCTGTAACCTCTGAGGCTACAAAATAAAGGCCACCATGAAGTGCCAAAACTGCAGTTCCTTTATTGGCCACTCAAGGCTGGGTCCAGGACCAAGTCAGTCCCCATAGACCCCATGTTAAAATGCTAAACATTACAGCAGAAATAAGAATGTTTAAAGCCTGGTATTAAAACGGTTTTAGTCTCTATAATTAATTCTCCATTCATGACAACTGCAGGGGAGGTGAATTTTTATATAATTCACCCACGTCCATTTTATTAAGGCTTTAAGTTAAACATATTTAAGGATGTGTCTGCGTTGAGTGACAGGCTGTCTGCGGATAGTGTCTTTGGGCACTTGGTCAGATCTACCCCTCACACCTCCACAGCTCCACCCTATTGCCCAAAACCGATAACCTCACTTCACTTGTGGATCCAAAAATCCAAGATGGTAATGGCCAAATTGTCAAATTTGAGGCTTTAAGATGGGAAAACACAAACCAGTGGGCAGGGTGGGGAAGGTTACTTTCAAAAAGTTGTAGATTACAGATTACTGGTTACCCTGTTAAGAATATAATAAGTTGTCTAATTTATTTACATTTGATTACTTTTTGGTTCGTTTTCAATTTGGGCAACTAATATTGTTTAGTTACAAGGTGAATCAAGGTATTACAAGGAATCAAGGTATTACGAGAACAAACTTACATGATGCACACATCATGGGAGCCATACAAAAGATTAAACAAAAGAAGGAGACGGCATCCTCTCATTGAGGAAAGTGATTCCACCTGAGGGAGGTGGTTCCTTCCCAGGCAGGTGTGTTTGATTTATCCGACCTGCCTCAGGTTTGTCAGGTGATCTCTACTGAGGACTTTTAACACTACATACGAATGCTTTACTAAGAACACATTCTGACATATTCCCATTGCAAGTAGCAACATTTTGATCAGTAGCTGTAATTTAATTACATACTTTAATTACTAAATGATTACAAATACATTTATTTTGTAATTTAATTACACACTGCTACATGAAACTAATTACTCCCCAGAACTGCTAATGGGTCATGTCACAGTGGCTACATCCATTATATTTTCACAGTATTTGATTACATTAACTACGAAGATTTACATCTGGATATGCATACAGTATTGCAGACATTTTTTGTGTGTTTACACAGTGAGTCTTTGAGAATATGTTTCACCATAAATATTCATTTTCTCTCAATATGTTGTCTACTCTTAACTTTATTTTACCCCCTTAGTGGGGGAAGGGGTTGCAAACACTTACTAACACATGCTGTCACACACCAGAGAAACAATACACAAATACACACACAACAAAACCCCATCTCAAAACAGTGCAGACTCTTGCCGCCATAGCAAACTGATAACTGCTCAGACTTTGGTCTCTTCATCCAAAACTAAGACAGAAACAGAGAGTAACTTAAATCTGACCCCTCAGTTCTTCTTACCACATATTTAATAACACATATTGTTTTATCAGGTGGAACAACAAAGCAACAACACTTCTCAGAAACACAGCAGAGGTTTGGCTCTCAGGTGCCTACCGAACTATATTTGTTTAAACACCAAAGATCAGAAATACTTGTAGCTTTAGTTCTAAAAAAAAAAAAAAAAGTCCTGTCCCTGTGAATTTGAATCCACAATGCAGATTTTAAACTTCTCAGTATGGAGCTGGAGCCCACAATCTACCCACCCTTCTCCAAATACAGACAGAGAGGGAATCTGCATCATATTTTGGCTTTTTTTAAATGCACGATGCACTGATAGGAGGAGAAGAATAGCATAGAAGAAAGCACAGAAAGGAGTGGGCCGACCAGAGGGAGCTGTTAATTCTCTATCTTTTATAAATGAGAAGTGTTCTGCTAATGGACTTAAATGTTGTGGAGCCACCATCGCTACTTTCTTTCTTCTCCCTGTCCCTTTTTTCACCACATCCTTCTTGTGTTCTACTTAAAGCAAACCTAGCAAACATATAACTGCTGCAAACAGAGAGTGATTCATGTGTGGATGTATGTGACACCACATGTGAAAAAGTTAAAGTCAGCAATGACAAAATCAAAAGTTTGTATGAAATTTTAAATCCTATGTTTGGTTAAACACCCCTCTCACCCCTTTTCCCTAAATCAAATATTTGAAATATTCGCCTGTCCCAGCATGTGTGTGTGTGTGTGTGTGTGTGTGTGATAGAATGGGGTCAGATGAGTTTTAGTTTTGTCTGAGTCGCTACCTTTGATGTGTGGAAGATTTGGCTGTGCTAGAGAGCAACAAGGTCCCAGAGCTACCCAAGGTGCGTGTATGCATTTGCGAATCTGCATTTCTGTGTCTCTGCGTGTGTGTGTGTGTGTGTTATATGTCTGCATCGTGCATTCATACTTGTGGTGAGGGATGTTTACAGGAATACATGGACATGTGACAAATGAAAAATGGTAAGAAACAATTAATATGAGGCTTTATCAGCACTCTAAATGTTGTTTTTAGGTTATGTGTGAATGTCTGCCCACATGATGAAGTGCATCTCCTGAAAAAGCTCCTCCTCTGTTGTCCTGCTTCCAGCCAGCCATTTGTCTCAGTTACACTGCCCAGGTGGCGACTCAGTTTATTAAGGGATGTCAAATAAAAGGTCAGACCTCTCACACACACTTAGGAGCTTACTGAGGAAAAGGTCAGCAGTGCACACAAGGGTGAGAGAGAGACACACACTCTGCAAAACACAAACAAACACAGATAACAGAGAAGAGCTGTGCGCTGAGTGGGTGGCCAATATATGTGTGATCAAAGAAAGGCTCATGCAATTACACGCACTGTCACACTTTTTTTATATGCATACTTCGAGGTGCTTAGGTTCATAAATAGAAGGAGTTTAAATTATAAATGAGTTTTGTTCTGTTGGACTTTTAGTTATTGTCTCTCTGCATCAACCCTTAGCCTCACTTCAGCTTTAAGGTGGTCATTTTCGCGTGGCTACATCTGTGTTTGAGCGAGAGTGTAAATATTACATCACACAAAGAATTCACAGGAAGCCTCCTGCTCATATTTTAAAGGATGTGAGCTTTTAATGCAGCACCTTCAAAAGTGGAAACCCAAATTAATACTCTTGGGACCTGCTTTGAATTTTTTTGAGGTCTTACTCGCTTTTCTTGACTAAAAAACCAGGCTTTAAATCCCATTCCCTTAGGAATTACATGCATATTTTGTTAACATTTTCCCTGTTGATTAGATGTCTTATAAGATAGACAGTTTTAATTAATATCTTTATTTTTTGTCTATTCAATTACTGATTTTATGTCTGTAATTTACTTTTCTTAAACAAGTCTGATTCCTTCTGCTGTTTTTTTTTTTCAATCCATTGACATATATATATTTTAAAAAAACAAACAAACAAAAAAAAGAACCTTCCTCATGTGTGTCAAACACTGGCTTCATGCCTTGAGCAAAAAACATCAACTGTTTACCAACCATGAATGCAGTTAGAGCCCCACCCAGTGGAAGAAATGTTGATGTACAAATTATTGTGCATTAATAAAAACATATAATTATTCCTTGACCACAAACACATCATCTAAATTGCAACATGCAACACAAATCTGATGTCAGTAAGTTGGAGCAAAAATAATTAAAAATGATACATTTTTATTCAAATATAAACATCAAAACAAAAATATGGATTTGTGTGCACTAAAGCTGATTTATTTCAGACAACTCTTAATGAATTAAGTTTTTACTGACACACCAAATTGCTCCAGATTGCTGTCATGACTTCCACTTCAAAGGATGTTGACTGGAAAATAGTGAGTTTTGGGTTCATTCAATTCAAGAATCCTGCAATGTTTTAGTTTACCAAGAGACTTTTAGCCAAGACAGGGTCGTCTTTATGTCGACTCTCAGAGCTTAACTTGTTTCTATGGGGAAACACCAGTGTGTGTGTTTGTGTGTGTGTTTTGGGACGGTCTGTCTGGCACTTGGATAAGTGGTTAACTTGGGCAGCCAGCCTGATGCTTGATGCCGTTCACTCCTCTCTGGTTCAAAATCTGTGAAAGAAACTCTTGTTCACTTTCACATTCAGACGAGAGATTCTGAGCTCTGAAGACACTCATTCATCTGATCAGCAGCTCACACTGCAGGTAAATCTCACATTTCTGCTTCTTTTTTGACCACTTTATTTTTATTTTATTATCTACAGATTATTTATTGAGATAATATTTACACAAATGCTGAAAGGAAGCTGTAAATATGCATATGTGTGGCTTGTG
Organism: Plectropomus leopardus; assembly: GCF_008729295.1. Classification (NCBI taxonomy): domain Eukaryota; kingdom Metazoa; phylum Chordata; class Actinopteri; order Perciformes; family Serranidae; genus Plectropomus; species Plectropomus leopardus. Next base: position 18,482,945 of record NC_056471.1, on the reverse strand, counting down.
AGTTGTATGTTCATGACTTCTTAGAAACATCCTTTGATTTTTTTTTTAATAGGCATGAAATTTGTGATCCTGTTTGCTCTTTTGAGTGGTAAGTCAAATAATTTCACATTTATTTTGAATCTTTAGTTAATCTTTACTTAATGAATGTTTAGTTAAACTGTGTTGATGTTTTAGATTTAGAGTCACTTGACAAAGCAATGTAATCTGATTACTAAAAATAAATTCAGATTTGCATTATCTCCAAACATAATCAGCTATTTAACATGTGCAAAGCTTTTAACAAAAACACTCTTTCATTATTGAAAATGTGTTTGTCTTTCCCATCTCTTTCCTCAGTGACCTAACCAGCTGTGTTAACTTTGATCTGATGTTTAAGTTAAAGAACGGCCTGGTTATATGAAATCAAAGCTCTGTTACCTGCAATTCACCAGTCTTGCACCCTAAACGTGTTTGTCATTGCTTTTGAAAGTACTATTGTTTCAATCTTGTGTTCAGGGGTATTTGCCGCCCCATTCATGAAGGAAGAAGAGGCAAAGCGATTCATCAGGCTAAAGAGACAGTCTGGATACTGGGATCCGCACCACTCTCAGAACCAGTGGGGTTACACCATTCAGGAGCAGGTAATGCTGAGCTGTGTGATGTGACATAGGGTCAACCAGTTTAAGAGTGATTTCTAGTCAGTAAATGCAAAAGCCATTAAAAACATGGGAGGGCGAGTATTAACAACTTAATAAGAAATGAACCAGAAATTTGTGAGAAATAAGGAAAAAGTACAAGAAAATTATCTGAAATTGAGCAAAAAAAGGAAATGAAAAAGAGACAGGAATAAAAAAAACAAAAGGGAAATGCCCTCGGGGGGAAAAAGCATAAAAATCTAGAATTTAGATTTTTTTTAAAAAAGTATATAAATATAGTTCACTAAACAATGTTCTTGTCTGGCAATTTGCTCATTGCCTGTGTCGTTGTTCTTCAGGCAAACGAATACTGGACAGCAATACGTACAGATGCCCAGTACTACATGGACATGAGTAACATGATGTTTGACCGCTCTGTGGCTACGTGAGTGAGCAGCAAATCAGTTTCAATGTGCCTTACAGCACCACGACTTCATAATGTTTTATTTTGCAAGTGAAGGCTGTCTTAGTGTCATTCTTTCCACTTTACCATAGTGCCAACCCGCCATAAGATAAGTATCCTCTAAGTTCATTACTGAATTGAAATTATACTCACTTTTATTTGTTTATTTTTAAATTTAAAAAAAAAGCTTTTGACAGCTATGTGTCAAAAGCAAGGCATAGCTTTCTGAAGCTGTTCACCTGGGCCGTATTACAAACAAACCACACTGTATCACCATGGCCTTGATGCAGTGCTCACCATCTAGTACCTTGTGCTGCTTCTATTGCATATTGTGTATTTATGCAAATTTACATTGATGTGTCCTGTGATATTATAGTATGTCTTTTAATTAACCATTTTTAATGGCAGATTTTGCACATACAAACCAAAGGCATTTACATGCAAAAATCTGTTTTCTTCACCTGCTTTACCCTCCCCGAGTGTTATAATCTGCTTTTCGTATAATATCAAAATTATATAATTCAGCAAAATTCCTTAAAATTAATTCCTTCTGTGTGGTTATGTTGCAGGGAAAACAACAGGCTGTATATGGAGATGCTGCGCAACGCACGAGCTCACCTGGACAGTCAGACACAGGTGTCAAGTCAACACAGATAAAAAAAAAATAAAAAAGCAAAACTGAGGAAATCAGAAATCGTATTGTAGACAAAAAAATACAATGCATCCTGGTGGTTAAAGATCAAACATTTACTCTATGTAATTTAGCCTGAATTACTTTTATAAAAGAATGTATTAGTTAGGCCTTCAAATACTGTACTGTATCTGTAAAAAGCTGACATTAGAGATGATATAGGCTATTTGTCAGGACTTTTAGCAACATGCAACAATACACATGTTAAAACACAGTTCTAGTGTGCATTTTAATAGTTTGTAGGATTTAGCAGCATTGATGAGCAGCAATGGAATATAATATCAATAATTATATTTTCATTGATTTATCTTCATCTGAAAAACCTTATATTTAAGAGAGCTGTTTATATCTACTTACTGATTGGGTCCTCTTAAACAGAGTCTGCCATTATGTCTTACAATAGCCCAGAAGGGACAAACCAAACACTGGCCCCAGATAGGGCCCTTGATACAATACCCTAATACCAAATGCTGCATTTTTGTAAAATGTGTAGCTTTATATATGCTACCACATATTTTTACTGAAACAATTGTAAATTAGAGTAGGTCTTATGAGTGTATTGGTTATTTTAGAACAACGATACCTGCAATATTTTATTCAATAAAAGTTAGAATCAAAGCAAATGAAATTGTGCTTTTTATTAATAGCTGAAAATTTCTTCTTTATTCCTGTCAGTCTTGCAATTTATGAACACTGGAAATAGTATCTAGTATAAACTGACATACATTTAAGAATCTCTTTCTCACATTTCATACTCATCCTTAGTAAATCTTCCATGGTGAGCTTTTGGAAATGAGATTGCAAGGCATAAAACACAAAAGGAAAAACTTACTTCACAAAGTGTGTCTGGGGGGAAAAAAAGGATTTATGTTTGTGTTTTCTATTGTGTGTTGTTTTTTTGTTCAAGGAGTTGTTCTCTACATCTCTTTGATTCACCACAGGATGGTGCTGTCATTTCACTAATATTATGTAGTTATTTTTGAGTTCTTTCCTGTTTTGTTCCTTTGTTATCTGTAACATCTGTGGGACTAGACGGTTAACTTTTTTTTAAAAATTGACCATTGTGTATGGCATTATCAACTTAAATTTCCCTTAAAAGAAGCAGAGGTAAATATGGTATTAATTCTGAAAAATAAAACATCAGATATTTAGAACAACTTTATTAGTGCAAATGAGTACATCAGTAAAACTACTGTACCTCTGAGGATTCTGTGATTTAAAGAATAAATATTCAAATTAATGTATTCAGAGAAGTTCATATTATGCTGCATGAAGTGCTTTCACGAACTGCAGAGACCAAAACATAGTACGATTTGTATTTGAAGAGGGTGAGAAAGACAAGGACTCAGTAAAAACAGTACAAGCTGTTTACATACAACATCACAAACTAGAGCTCTTAATGTCCTCAGTACCCAAACATGTGCTAACATCTTCAGGTATTCTGCAAACATAAAAGTTTGTTGCATCTCCAATGAAGGTGTAAGGACATTTTAATGTTGATACCTTGAGAGGTTCAATTGTATTCATTTTTTTTAATTTGAAGCTTTTATTGAGGTTTTTCCCCCCTACTACTACTTTCTTTAATATATGAATTCAATTTATGTTGCTGGTAGGTTTAATACAGGTGCAACCTCCCTTTGTGTGGCAAGCGGGAGAGCAAACATTTTTGACCACAATGAAAATGTTGGTTTTAAAATACTAACAATGTTAGTGTCAGCTTATCTTTACCTGCAACTGTACATAAATCCTGGGTTTAAACATAATCAACAGACATGAAACAAAAACAAATAAATATATTCAAAAATCTGTGAGCATTTAAATGTTGGTTTTGAATTTGAAAATCAACATTATGAACGAAGCTTTGAGGGTTCAAACTATTTGATACAGCAATACAATATTATACTACTACTACTAAAAAGTAGTTACAGCAAGTAACTTAATACTTGTGTGTACAATTAACATATTATTGAAGTGATAGCTTGATATTGGGGATTTAAGATGGTCTACTACATACATCAACGCCAATTAGAAACATAAAATGCCAACATGAAACTATGAGGAATTTAGTCCATAAATCAAGCCAATCATAACACTTCTAGTGATTTTCTGAAGTTTAATTTTATACTGAATGAAGTTTTCCCTTCTGAGCTTAAATACCTTTTTCTAAAATAACCACTATGTGTAATCTAGTGTATTGATAGCTGCATGCTACTTATAGCCATCATGTGTAGAATTCAAAATGTTATGATTTTGGTTGAAAAGCAACACAAGATGCACCAATTGACATTTGTATATAAACAAAATATGTTTTCATCATAATTTGGAATATGCAATAATGTGCAGAAAAAGCAGTCACATAATGACTTAATGACAGACTCAATGCATTACATAATGGATCTAGAGAAGAAACATAACCATCAAAGGGTCAAAGTTTTCCTTTACAAAATACCTGCAGCGGCCTCCAGTTGCTCAGTGGTAACAAATGTTTCTTAGATAATTGAAAGTGGACCATCAGTTGGCTGTGAAAAAGGTGTGTGATTGCTACTAGTTTGATGGTGGATCCTCACTTGCAGTTGGAGGAGGGATTTTCAAAAACATGTGCAGAGCTGGAGTGAAGATGAGGACAGTGCCCAGTACTGAGACGGTGAGGAAAGCCCACAGGAAGATCCTGTCTAACACCTGGGCCACAAACTTCCAGTCTTGTACCACCTGGGAAATCAAAGAGATGGGGGATGGTATCAAAGCAACACATGAAACACATGAAACATTAAAAAATACTTTAACCCCCCAAATAAACATTTGCACACCAAGTACTCATCCCATGTTATGTTGGATTCATAAAGAAAACTTGGCTGTCTCCAGGGTGAACAAAGAATCCAAATGCTTGATCTAGTTAAGTCAAAGGGATGTGTATTTGATGACAGCGAATCTATATCAAAACATCTGTTTACAAACTCATACACAACTCGCTGCAGTTTAATCCAAGTCTCATTTATCCAGTTGTATGCTCAGCACTTTGTAAACAGACAGTCCTTTCAGACCGGGAACTGAACGAAAAGTCTCTCAAAAACTCATTCATGCTCTCTGCAAAGCACGACTCCACTTACAAAAACAGTAACAGTAATTTTACCTTGCTGAATCCAGGAGCCTCTGGCCTACTTCTGCTTTAATTGGTAGTTAGTTTTTGCTGTTGTGTTACTTTTCTGAATCTAAATTAACCATTTAAAATGCCAGTGCCACACAATCACAGATAAAAAAAAAAAAAAAAACAGAAACAAACTGATCAAAGCAGTGGCAGGAGAGTGGCTCCTGTGTTCAGGAGCAAGATAAAATTACTATTTTTGTCAATGGAGTCTGGATTTGAAGAGAGCAAAGATTAAGTTTTGCTTATTATTCAGTTCCCCGTCAGAGAGGGCAGTCTGTTTGGCAAGCACTGAACACACGACTCAATAAATGAGACTTGGATTACACTGCATGAGTTGTGCCAAAGTTTGTAAACAGATGTCTTGATATAGTTTTGCTGTTGATAAACGCTTTTGCCTATGACATCAATTCATTCAAGAATTATCTCCATTTTTAGATCGCTTTGTTTCCCGGGAGCATGTGAGAAAAATGTTTTAATTACGAATTCAACACAACACAGGGTGAACAAGCCTAAATCTATTCTGCAATTAATCCTTCTTGATCATCTAAACCCACCTCGCGGATGAAGTGCTCCTTGCGGATATGTCTGCTGATGTAGCGCACTGAGTAGATAGCCTTGTCTAACATGGTCGCCCAGGCCTCGTCCTCCTTCCCCTCAGAAGTTGTCTGTCCATGAGCTCCACTGTTGGCTTTCTGGACTCCTTTGCGGCCACCAGAGCGAGTCTTCAGCTCAGGGCTTTCAGGAGCCAGCTCTGGGTAGTGGTAGCGATCAGTGTGTCCACGCATGCAGAGCAATCTCGGCAGTTTCTGAAGGAAGAGATTACGAACCCACGGCGACATTGGGTGGTAGGTAGCTGAGGAGCGATGGTGCACGTTGATGACAAAGACAGTGACGATGATTGAGAGCGTGACGAAGATCATGATGAACAACAAGTACTCTCCGATGAGCGGGATCACCTTTGAGGAGGAGGGGATGATTTCTTCTATGACCAGGAGGAACACAGTAAGCGACACAAGCACAGAGGTGGAGAGTGACAGCTTCTCACCCTCATCCGAGGGAAGGTAAAACACCAGGACGGTCAGAAAGGACAAACCCAAACACGGGATGATGAGGAACAGTGTGTAGAACAACGGCAACCTCTTCAGAATGAAGGAGTATGTGATGAAGGGATATGAATACATGCCATCCTTCCTGTTCCCTCTGGCACCAGTGGCGCTAAGGATTTCCCACTCCCCATTATCGAAGAAGTCCTTCCGATCTACCTGGTTGTCTATCAGGACCAGGTCCACCATGTTGCCATCATACGTCCAGGAGCCAAACTTCATGGTGCAGTTCTGCCGGTCGAAGGGGAAGAAGGTGACGTCCATAGTGCAGGCGGATTTGTAACTGGCAGGTGGCGTCCAGGTGATGGCCCCATTGAACTTGACAATGGCTTTGGTCATCAGGGAGCCCTCGAACCGACCATCAGCACTGACAAAACATGGAGAAAAATTTCAAGAAGTTCAGAAAATACATCTTAGTAACACATGTACAGAAGATGTTCAAATTTTTAATGGCATTACTAATATTATATCATCTAAAAAACCTTATAAATAATTGCAAAATGAAAATTAATGGACTAAATTAAAGTAGCATTTTTGATTACTACTCAATATTACATAACCATTATTTTAGTGCATAAGAGCTAAAATTATAGTTGTAAAATTTGATTACATCTTGAAAATGAGATTCCATACAAAAAATATAGAGAATTATATGAACTATATGAAGTATATGAACTTTTCATACTAACAGTATCTTAGTTTTTACTTAAGTTTCCCATGAAGATAATTGTCATTCAGTTGGAGTAGTCTTACTTTTCATAGAGGACGATGTCTGGGAGCCAGATATTTTCAGACGGGACTCTGATGGAAGTTATTCCTCCGTATTTGTCTGGATTCCATCGCAGCTTGTAATCGATCCACTCCTGATGGACGAAAACACAGGACACTGAATGAGCATCCTTTCATTGATGAAACATATTCCAATTCTCTCTTCTCGTTGCTCACAACCAACAGAGCGTCCTGATAGAGATCCTAAACATTTTTGTGATCTAGTTTTTTTTTTTTCCAATATTGTATTGAGAATAACAGCAAATCACTAGTCTGGATAGTTCTAACATACTGTATGTATTCATCAAATGCCCAAAAGACTGTTTTTCCTGTCCCTCCAAGCTTTAAAAATTCCCCTCTTGGCTCCCCCCAGTCTCGATGCCACATGGATAAGACATCCCAAAAACAAGACTAGAAAATAGAAAACTAAATAAACAATAACAATGATTAAAAAACAACTTATATATACCATCATGTAATGTATAAAAAAGAAATACTAAAATTAAACAAACCTTTCATTAGAATTGTTTAACAAAGAAATAACATCAATACACTTCTCTATTGCATAATGCAACACATTTTGAAACAGTCTAGCTGTTTAAAACAGAACAAAAAAAAACAATGCTTTTTTAGTCAAAGTTCTGCCAAGTTAATGCTATTTTTAAATGCTTCACATTAATGTTTTATATAATTAAAAGCGTGACATTTTTTTTTAACAAAAACAAGTGCAGAATTGTATTTACAGTATTTACACTAACTGTGCTTCCATAAAAGGTACCAGCTCATTCATATCAATATTATGATGTTCCCTCTCAACATATATTTGGCTGTATTATTCAAAAGTATGAGCTTGACTTCTCATTAATTTGTGATTATAAATAATAAGATTGACTGCAACTATTTTGTGTCTTGCTCACCTGTAACAGCCAAACGTTAGTTGTCATGAGCTGGTTCTTCTCATCCTAAAACAGACAGAAACAACAGACAAAAGAGTAATGTTTAAAAATGGATAAAAGTCCCTGGAAGCAAGATAAATGTGTGGGCATGTCACACAATTAGGTTTCAAACAAAAGGGTTTTCAAAACCTCAAAATTCAAAACAACACAATTGAAACCTAAAATCACTTCCAATGTCAATGTCTTTAATACATGGAGCCGTATATAGAAAGTAAAACAGCCTGGGAAAAAGGCTCTGATATCTCACATTTGTTCAGATAGTTTAAATAAACATGGATGACAAACAAGCAAATATTGGTTGTTGAAAATAATATAAATTAACAATGCCAGTTATATTAACATGAAAATGTTTATCTCTAGTAACAAAAAGCCAGAAAATCTACAGCAGTCATAAGGGTTGTATTTGAAGCTGTTTACAGCACAAACACGTGCTTCAATAGCGACATTAGATTTGATTAGTGGACTAGATGACAGGCTTGCTCATTTCCTTTGCCATGAAATCAGACAGAATCTCATTTACCTGTCTCTGCCACTTCCCTAGCAAACACGCAAAAAGAAACATAAAACCTGAGGTGGGTGCAGTGAACCCTGAAGCTGAAGCAATATAAATGCAGCAAGAGGAAAATAGATGAAGACAGGAATAGAGGGATGGAGAGTGGTTAACACAGGTTTATTTCCACATCACTGGAGGTGAGTTTGAAGAAAAGGGGGACGACTGAGAGCAAAAGACTTGAGAAAAACAAAGCGTGGAGAGATACACAAGGATGTAGCTGTTTCAGTGTATCCAGACCAGGCCTCAGCTGTCAGACTGAGTTGGATGTTCTGGTGATCACACAGAGCAGAGGTGAACCATAATCTAATGCTGAGCCATGTACAGTAGCAGCCCAGAGACACTCAGGGGACGGACATGGAGTAGCCAAGCTGCTGCTGTCGTCTCTCGGGTTAGCTCTCTTTCCAGCTCTCTTTTCCCAAACCAACATATCAACCTTTATTCTCTGCAAAGCCATAAGGGGTCTCTGTGTAATTCATAACTTATTGTCTTTGTCCAGCGCGCGTTAGGTGGAGGCACGAAGAGTTAAATCTGAACTGGTCGAGATGAATATTTAAAGCCCAGAAGAACAGCTAGTCCATTAGCATCCTCTGTTTTCTCCTCTTGGACACCTAAACCATCTCAACCTATCACCGCCTGCCACTGAAATATTAAAGGAACACTCCAGAGACAGAGAGTGTGTGATTGTAGATATGAAGAGAGCGTTCCTGATCTATTTCAGGACCTCAGAAAGCTCCACACTGTGACGCTGCCAGCGGCCTGTTTGGATTCAGGACCAGAGTTGTTCTAGTTTTGTATTTTTTTTCATCTTTTTTAATTTTTGTTTTCACTTCAGTTTAGTTTCAGTTAGTTTACAGGGTGGATTTGCTCAATTTTGTTTAGTTTTATGGTTACATTTTATTTTATTTTTTTAAGATTTTTTTTGTTTGCTTTTATAGCCTTTATTTGACAGCACAGTTTTGAGCGTGAAAGGGGGAGAGAGAGGGGGGCGACATGCAGGAAGCAAAGAGTCGAAGCCGGAATCGAACCAGCGGCCGCCGCGGCGAGGACACATCCTCTGTACATGAGGCGCTGCTCTATCCACTGAGCCACAAGGCGCCCCTTATTTTCTATTTTTAGTTTTGTTTTTATTATTCAGTATTAGTGTTAGTTGCATTATTATAAAATTGGGTGTTATTTGTCAGGGTAAGATTTAAGAAGTTCAGAAAAAAATATTACAAGACAAACACAACAATTTGTGACGGCAACTGAGTCACAGAGATGCGTCCAAAAACATATGAACCAAAGCCTTCTCATGCTTGTTGTGTTGACAAATTTGCCAAAACTGAAAAAGACTTAAGCCAAAAACCTCCTGTATATTTATTTTATTAGTTTTGTAAATACACATTTTTTCAATTAGCTCTTCCTTTTTTCCTTTTCCTATAGTCTCTTACCTATTTTATTTATTTCAGCTAAACTAGTATTTTTTCCACATATAACTTATGTTTTTAGTTTAGTTTTAGTTAACTGTAATAACCGTGTTTAGTATCACATAGTATATTGCTGTAAGCCAGGTGATATACTGGATTTTTTACATGAAATTCTTTCTGCTGCTTTCTTGGCCAGGACTCTCTTCAAGAGATTTTAAATCTCAATGAAAATATTTGTGGTTAAATAAAAGTAAATACATGAATAAAATAAAAAATAAATTGTTGGTTTTGATCTTTTCATTTAATTTGTTACCAATAAAAAAATATTAAATAAACCCAGACCTAACCTTTAAGATTTGAGTCATGATGAGGTTAAATATAAGGTTACAAAAAAGGTGTTAAATTGTTAAATAAATTGTTGGGGTTTAAAAATTGAACTTCTAATTACATTTCCTCTTGTGTTTTGTCAAAACTAAAACTGTATATGTCACATTCATATGCAACATCTGGTCAATGAAGCTGGTTACCTTTTCAAATAACTGAATACATTTCTATGTGACATCTTTAGTAAGTCCAAAGACCTACTGTACCAGACAATCGTAACCACTGGTGGGATCCAAACTACAAATCTCCTCATGAAAACAGAAGTGTGTGGCTGCATGTGTGTTCTCACCACATCAACCAGCTGGGAGATCTTGAGTCCGAAGCGTACCCTCACAGTGTCGTTGGCGTGCTGGATGGGCCTGACCCAGCGCTGGTAGCCTTGGAAAAGGTTCTTCAGCAGGGCGTCCTCCATCTCGGCCAAGGACACAAACTCACTCTTAGCTGGAACAAAGAGGAAGAGTCTGGATTAAAAACGGTTCATTACATTAGCACATGCTTTGTGTTAACTGATGATTATCATATCATAGAGTGAAGCTTTCACAAAAAAAGCAAAAATCTCTAGTTTTACTGCAGTGGACAGCAGTATAAATAGACAATAACAACTAGCTTCTAAATACTGTTGCTGAGTACCTTCTTTGTGTATTAAAAACATAAGAGTAAAGCTATTGTATGTCTTTAGAGAAGTTTTCAGCCACTTCTGGAAAGATACAGTCTGAGAGTAAGCTCCATTTGTTTGGCAGCAGCACCTTGACATTCAAATGCTCTGAATGTCTTCTTCGTCTTTATAAGATGACCTTTAAGAGAGCTTTCGCGCAAAGGAAGATCGTTGAATCTTTCAAAGTAGTTTCAGCACCATGGACAGCAACCTTGCTGCAACTGAAATGGATTTATTGTCACACTTTCAGATTGTGTTTAGCTGGGTGGAAATTTGCCTTGACAAACTTAACTGATTTGACTCATTAGTAAATCATCACTTGCCGTGAATCAACAGAATATGTATTAAACTGAGCAAACAAAAGTAGCAAACAAAAGTGTTTAAAACAAGTTGGGTCCAGCAAAATCTTCATCTATAAAAAGGCATTAACTGGAAAATTCTCCAGACACATCATAACTTCAGTCCTCCAGTTGTGTTTCGGCAGGTATTGTAGACACACCAGATACGAGAGGGTGAGAAGTGAATCATATAGCTCTGCAAATGGAGGGGGAGGTGACAGAGATAATATAAGCTGGGCAGTCAGCACATCAGTCAGCCTGAGGCGATATGATGTCTCTGGAGGGACGGAGACAGTAATATTGACAAAAGGCAGCTATAATGTCAGACACAGGGGACGTCAAGTGCAAAAGCTGGTCTGTGTGTGGTGAGGGGGACTGTGGACCTTTAACCAGCTGCTGGTTTCACCTCAGGCTCCACATCTGTCCGACATCATGAGGGGAATAAATGTAAAGTATCCACAGAGCAAAACACAAAACCACAAAGTCAGAGGGCATTCAAGTCCTATTGGATCACCTCTGTCTGCTCTTTCAATGACTCAGAGGTGCTGAGAGCTGGACACTGACACCTGACACCTGGGTTCCTGTTTTACTGATGACCAGTCAGCTTCAGCACAAACAGATATGGGCCCCAAAACATTATTCCTCAACTGATATGAGTGCAGTGGAAATAACTCTGATAATATCTGATTACTTTTGTCAATAGTATTTTTCTATTAATTCTAAACACATATTTTAGTTTTTATGCAATATTTTTAAAATTATTATGGGGTGTTTTTTTTTTTTTTTTTGGTTGTTTAGTTTTTATTATATGTTCTCTTGAGAGAGAAAATGTGGAAATGGAAAAACAACATAATTCCAACAGATATGAAAGGAGATGTAAGTAAAGTAATACATAAAAAATGCAACTGCAACAAATTGCCGTAAAGTAACAACAGACTTTTGGATAAACAGTGAATAAGTAGGTTGCACTTTTTGGGTGACGAGGTCATCAGAGGTTATGTGGAGCTGATCTGAATCTCTAGCAGACATGAATGTTGCACCACATGGTCCCTCTCCAAATAAAAATGATATACCAAGATATTGTTGTGGAAACTCCAAAAAATATTCAGATAAACACATCGGACTTTTCTTACCGGGTTTTTCGGCGAGGGACAGCGGGCAGAGGAAGAAGAGGAGGACCGCCAACTTCATCTTGTTGTTCCGCTCCAACCGCGCGCTCCTGCAGTCTCGTGCCACTATAGGCTGTCAAGCTCGGGATGACAAACAGTTCACACACCGAGATGGAAAAAGTAGCGTAGTGCTCAATACCATGCGAAAAGAAGCTCTCTGCAGCGGTTTCACAGAGAGCAGGGACCCGGTGTGAGGGCGCATTTGGCCGGTGTCCGCATGCTGTGACTCCGGTGGAGGCGTCACGGGGAGCGGCTGTTAGCGAAGCTCCTCTCCGGAGGAGGAGGAGGAGGGAGAGAGGAGGGGGGAGGGATGCCCGGGTGGGGCTGAGGCGTGGAGTTTAATGTGCAAAAAAAAAAAAAAAAAAGTTATAATATTCCTGATAGGGACTATGAAATAACACTTAAAGTTATGACATTTAAAATGTGTACAAAATTTGCACATTTAACAAAAGTCCGGGAGGAAGTTGGCCACATAATGACTTTAACATTTGTACCATTTCCTGCTATGAACACAATTAGGATGTGCTGCAGTAGGCTAACAGTTCCGTATGGCAAAGGCTGAATGTCATACTACTTATTAGACTACCTAATATCCTGTGGAGAGCTGCATGGCCCCCAGTAACAGAATAATAGTCCACAGAATAATTGGCATATGTAGCGAGATCAGCTGTGTATCTCGTGTCACTGTCGTTACTCGTCCACTGGAGAGCGCTAATAGGAGCAGTAACCCAGGACATCATGTTATTAGAGATTACATGACAGGAGAGGCCTTTACTGTTATTTAAAGACCCCTCCAGCTGTTAATCTGCCATTTAAAGATAACATAAAAGGCATGTAATGGAAAAAAGACTATTATAATCTTCAAGTTGTTTGTGTTCTGGCAGTATCAGGTTTTTGTGTATTAATTTACCATCAAATCAGTCAAATTGTTTAAAAAAAAGCCTATTGTGACTACTTTGGCTAATGGTAAAGCATGGTGAACCTGACAACAGCTGCACACCATGGACCATTAAACCTGTGCAGTGAAGTTTGTCTTCTCAAAAGGTTTTGCTGACACATGCAGTTGTGCATTGTTTCCCATTTTATAGTGTCAAAATGCTTATTCAGAGGCATTTTCTCTGTGATAACCTACAAATCATTGAAAAGTCTGAATAGTTCATGCAGATGTTTCAAATGAATACTTCTCCCGCAAAATGATCATTTGCATATCATTTGCTCATTTTGTGTTATGTTGAATTGGTTAAGAAAATCTTGCTTTTCTTGCTTGTCTTCACATTGAAGAAAAAATTGAAAAGTGGAGAATATACTTGCTGAACTGATGCCATATGGGCTGTCTTTAACAACAGCAAAACTATACCAAAACATCTTTTTACAAACTCTCACTCAACTGGTGCAGTATAATCAAAGTGTCATTTATCCAGTTGTATGTTCAATACTTCCCAACAGCTCTTTCTGACAGCGAACATAACTCAAATTTTACCTTCTCAAAGTTAGACTCTGTTGACAAAAGCAGTTGCTGAACACAAAAGCTGCTAGTCTGCCATTGTCTCCATCAGTTTGTTTGTTTTGTTGTGCGACTAGTGTTTTAAAGGGTTAATTCAGCTTCAGCAATGTCACACAAAACACAAATTAAATATCAAGGTTGAAGTAGACCAGCAGGTCCAGTGTTCAGTGAGATAAAATAACTGTTTTTGTAAATGGAGCCTGGCTTTGAAGGGACCACAGATAAGTTTCACTTTTAGTTAATTTTAAATACCATGGTTTTTGTGAAAATGCATGTATTTGGGAAATAATAAGAGACTTGTATTACACAAGTTGTGTGAGTTTGTAAACAGTTGTTTTCTTATAGTTTTGCTGTTGTTAAACATGGCCTCCTTTCACTTTAGTTTAACAAAAATCATCTCAATTTTGGATTCTGCATTCTCTGTGGAGGCAGGTGAGTAAAATAAAGTTTTCTTGATGATTTCAACAAAACAGCTTCAGTAAAAATAAAGTAATGTACGAACTGGCTATATGGTACAGAAGTCAAACTTTTAACTTAAATATAAATGACTATTAAATTTGTAAATACCGACACAGAGATGAAACAAACAAACAAACAAAAAAACACACACATGCACACACATGCCACATCTGCGTAGGTGTTTCCCTGGTGTGGGCCTGTCCTGTCCTATCAATGAACCAACTACCATGAGAGATTCATGGGCTCTCAAACAGCACACACTCTGTCACAGCCAGGTGTTCCCAGTGTCAGACACTCAGTGAGCCATAAAGGCATTATCTGTCCCAGGATGCATTTCTTTGTCTGTGTATTCATGAATTGCACCCATAGACGTAACAAATCTGAGAGTATAAGGACCAGCAGGTTGCACAGACTCACGGGAACATCATCATAGACCAGAGCGTATCTATTTATTTGGTGTTATTGTCAGTGCAGCAGGTTGAGCGACCAAATGCTGCATCACAATTATGTAACACTTTGATTGTTTTTTTTCCCTTTTCTCTTTTTCTTGTCTTTTTTTCCTTTAAACACACAAAAACCAAACAGAATAAATACAAGTCACTCTGCAGCCAGCAATCTGTATAAAAGACAAGAAAAAGAGAACAGAAGGTCTGATTCATACACAAAGAAAAAGAGACAGGAAAGAAAAAGAGAACAGAAAAAGAGTGCATAAACTCATTAACATCACCCCCACACAAACACACACTGATGGCGATGGTGGTTTATAAATCAGAGCTGAGAACAACAACACTTTTGATGAAGAACTGCTTGCTGAGAAATCTGTACTGTGTTACCAGCTGACTTCTAAAAGAGTGCATTTGAGGTGAGAAATAAGCTGTTGATAGAAATGGACTTTACAGTTAAGTGTCTAAGAGAGCCATAGCTTCCCGTTATCAATAAAATTAATAAATGTAAAAAAAAAAAAAAATCACATTCAAGGATTTAAACTAGCAAACACACACCTGCACAATACAGAGCCCCTGAGGGGACATGGACAGAAAAATAGAATGGAAAAAAAAAAAAGAAATACTGTAATGTAGCACAAAGAGGCAAAATGTGGAGCATTTTCACTCACTGATGAGGAAACTGATTTATGTTGTGGATGTAAAAATCTGCCACTTTGCACCTGCATCCCACATAACGATGTCTAAAATTAAAAATTGATGTCTGGCTGGGATTTGACTAACATGTAGGTACACCATATTACTAGAAGTATGTGGACACCCAAAAAACGCAGGTGGACATGAATACTGGTGCCGCAAAGTGTGTGAACAGCGGTCTTGCCAGTTAATATATCTTCACTCAGTGCATCAAATGATAATTCATGGTTGTTATTGATTCAGATAGTTAACATGGTTGGACAAAGTTTGTAACCCCAAAATGTTTTAAAGTGTGAGTTTGATCATATCTAAAAAATGACAGAAAGAAAAAAAAGCTCCATCACCTCTAAATAAACAGCAACATATTACTACAAAACATATTTGGTACCTAAAAGCTGCTGAAACACTACAGTGACTCCCTAAATCACAGCTGGTTTTATTGTTTGTTGGTTTCAAACAGAGATCTGTAGATGTCTGCATCTACCATCACCTCCACCTCCCAATGACAAAGTCAGCTCATATAGAATTTCACTTTAAAAACATTGATACGATATTTATGAAACTTAAAAATTAAAAGGTATTTGTGGTTTGCAGAAACATACCATGCCAACATTTTCCTCTGGCGACTGGGCTGCAGTTTCACATTAACAGTGTTGCTGATTAATGTGCATCGTTGCTGTAAAAATGAAACAAAAACAGTTTCAGTTTTCAGTTTGTGCAATGTTTTTGCATTGACTGGAGGAGTAACTAGCAGGAAGACTCAAGCATAACTCTAAGGCAGAATCTTAATTGGAAAGGTTATTTACTTGAAAAAGGTTCGTTGTACAGGGAGTCAGTCAGGAAATCGAGCAAACAACTCCAGCAAAGAGAGGACAAAAGGTCTACAAGCAGAGATCACCACCAACTAAGCCAAACAGTAGCAAGAAGTCGGGAACACTTGATTCAAGGTACAAAGACAAACTGGTACAGAGAAAAAGCAACACACAGGCTAAATATAGGGAAGAGTAATGAGGTACAGGTGAAACTAATCAGGCCAAGGTGAGCGATCACACAGGAGGGTAACACACAAGTGCAGGAGGTGAAGCATCTCCAAACAAAAGAGGAGGTGAGATATCAAATAAAACAGGAAACCATTAAAGACTGATATGAAACAAAGAAAAACATTACCTACAGAGCAGGATGGGACAAAAATCCACCCCTGAAAGGTGTGCCTCACACCCATACAAGAAACTGAATTTCTATAAAAACTAGGTTATACTCTTAAAGTCTACAAAGTTCATTATGATTTTTTAATTTTGGTTCCAATGAAAACACTTGATGTTGAGGTCTGTGGATTGGAGTTTCCAACTGAGCACCACAAACAAAAACCCAGGCAGAAACCTTTATAACTAACATCATTTATATTCAAACACAGAAAATTTAAAGCATAACTACAATGTCGTCATGGTCTAATTTTGTGATTTGGGTGAAATGACAGTGAACGAGGGAAATAGGAAATAATGTAGGTCCTCCTAAGTATAGCAAAATAAACATAAATTCATAGGTGTAGATTTTAGTGGGAAGAAGGGCGCATTTTAAATAAAATAATGCATCCTCATACAGTGGTTTGTTTGATATGCTATGAATTAGCACCCCACGATTAATGTAACATTTTTAACGTAAAGCAAGTTAAGTTACTGTGGCTAGATGAAGGAGAAGGAAACATGATGAGGAGGTATACCTAAAATTAGTCCACTTAAAGGTCACACATTTGCCAATACTGGTCTCCTGGGGAAAGTCCTGTGTTTTTGGGACACATCCACCACCCCAACCTGCCTCCATACTGGGAGGCTTTCTAAATAAATACTGTCAGCGCATTGGTCAGGTGATCTAATGTTGGGCACAATTTACTGGCTTATTATTATGTGGGATGTTTGAAGTCTGATGCATTATTTTTCATGCGAAAACATCTTAACAGTGCAAGAGAACAAGCTGAATATAAACATGAGAGTAGCAGAAGCCTTTATTTTGACAAACTTAGACATTTAAACCTTAAAGTAATGCAGAAAAGGCAGAAGTAAGTGCATTAAAAAAATCACCCAAACTAATGAAATTAAGTGGGTGAAACTCAAAAATGTCTCCCCCCTCCCTTTTCATGTGTCCCATCCCATATTGAAACAAAAGCTACACCCCTGCATGGAACACATATAGACACACCGACTCCAACACACATGTGCATATATTCTGCAGCTAACCAGGCATGAAGCACACATTTTCTCTTTTGTATTTTTACCCTCGCTCTCACACACACACACACACACACTCTCCTCCTCCATGGGCTGAAGTGACGGGGATAACGGGAGGCTGATTATCACAACGAAATTATCCTGATTTTCTGCTCCACTTGGAGCCGTGGGGCAGGCAGCTGCTGCCTCCGAGATCGTCCCGTCCGCCTCGCCTCTAATCATTTGGAAACATAAATTCTCGCGGGCTGGAAACCTGCCGGTCCCTTCCACAGTCGTCTGCAGCTGCACGGTGTGTGTGTGTTAGCTAATGTGTGTGAGAAGACGGAAAGTAAAGGGAGGACACATTTTTGCATCTGTATGTGTGCTTTTGCAAGATATTAAAACTGGTTTGTGTGTGTGTGTGTGTGTGTGTGTGTTGTTTTTGTTTTCTCAGCCAGTTGTTTAGCTCATAATTAAAGTCTGCATAATTTTACTTGGTGCAGAAATAAGTCTGTCTCCTAAGGCCAGCGGTTTTAATCTTAATCTGTTATTTTTAAGTTCTTCTTAAAAACTGGTGATAAATGCAGGAGGGTGGAAACAGCAAGGGGAATCAAATCTCTCAGATTCAGAGATTCAAAGCAAAAACACAAAGTCACTGGTCTCACATGCTAATACCATTAGCCCACTGACACTAACACCAGCACTGTAAGTAGAAACCCTGATAACCTTTTAAGCCTTTGCGTATCAATAGGAGCCAAAGTAACTTCTGGAAGCAAACTTTTTCAAAATTAGTCAAAGTTTTTAGTGATCTGACGCAAAAAATCCCCACTCATTAATAATGCAAGAGTTCAGTTACTTTGATATTTTAATCATCATAAAGAACCAAAGAGCTGTAGATCAAAATAGATGGAAAAATTCTGATCAGATGAGAAAAAAAGTCACTGGAAATTTTGTCAAAACTCACAGAAGAGAGAACAGAAATGAAAAGGGAGGTTTGTTAGGAGAAAGTGGCTAGTCAGCAGGAGAGCAGTGCATTCTGGGGTGAATGACGTCTTTCAGGGTCAAATGTTAATTATATCAGAGTTCAACGCCGGCCACTGCTGGTTAGCAGCAAACTGAGCTTTCTTACTCAGCAGACACACAAAATATTTATTGACCTCTAACATGATACTTTGATCCAGACGTCTCACTCTGATTTTCCCTTTGACTTCGTCTGCCTGACGCGATGAGAAGAAAAGGCCGCTGATTGTTTGAAACTCAAGCCTGCCAGGCAGTGTTACAATGCTGTCTCCTTCAGATAACGCACTGTAGGAATGACTGAGGAGCAATAATCATGTGCAGCAGCCGTGTGAAATAATTATGCTGTGTGTGTGTGTGTGTGTGTGTGTGTGTGTGTGTGTGTGTGTGTGTGCGTGCGTGTGTGCGTGTGTGTGGGTGTGCGTGTGTGCGTGTGTGTGGGGTGCGTGTGTGTGTTTGTGTGTGTGTGTGTGTGTGGGTCACAAACTGGCTCAATGAATGTGACAAGGAGGAGTCCACACAAGAAATTTAGTAAAAAAATCATAATTTATAAAACTGAGATTAACTTAAATGAACAATGGAGTGTGTAGATCAGCAAAGTCTATAATGAAAGCCATGCGTGGCTGTGTGTCAGGTGTGCTGTGGAGGTACTGAGAGTGCAAAACCAAAATCAGCAATGAAGGGTGGATGTCTATATCTACCAGTTACTTACACCAGTACTTAAAAAAATCCTAATGAATAAGTTTGCAAACCAATCTAAGTGGGGACAAATACTGCTCCCTTCCAACATCCACAAAAAATAGTTTTTCAAAACTAATAAGAAAAGCCATAAGAGTCACAAACCAGACTGGTCAAAAATAATAACCAAGCCTAGTTTGTCACATTAAGGCTAGATTCAACCTTACCTAATGGATCTGCTCTCAGGGTCCCCATTCTTCACAAGCTGGCTCAGTGACAAGGAGGGAGAGATTTATTGAAAGCAATTATACGTTTTTAAACTAAGACATAAGAAAATGAACAATGGAGTGTGGAAATCAGCAAAGTCAGTAGTGAGAGCCATGCATGGATGTTTGTCAAGTGTGCTGTGGAGATGTTGAGAGTGTGAAATGCAGGGTGGATGTCTGCTGAAGGAATGGAGAGAACGAGTTAATCCCTTGCCCAGCTTTTGTAGGTGGGAAGGCCCAGGTGAACGAAATCAAGCTCACAATCCTCCTATGTCAGCCAGCTTCCTGATTCAAGGTGTGATGATCAGGTTGGCTAGAACCACGTCCAAGACAGTGGGAGGGGCATCACAGTGTGTTTGTGTTAAAAGTGTAACAAGGTTTTACTTGACTCTTTCATAGATTAAAGATATTCTTAAGAAAAAAAAAAATTTTTTTAAAAACAAACCATGAAAAAACTTATTTTTCCCTGTAGGGAATAAAATATCAAATCAATCAATCAAATCTTTATTTGTATGGCACTTTTCATACAAAGAGTAACACAAAGTGCCTCACAGAGATTAAAAACAATAACAGAAATGAAAAACATCAAAGAAAATCAAGAAAAATACAGACAGCCTGACCCTCCCACCCCCACATATACGTACGCAACAAAACACACACAATCATGTAGATATTCCCACACATATTCACATAGGCACCCGAACACCCCCCCCCTCACCACCCACACACACACGCACACACACACCAACACACACCAGCTGTTACTAAAGAGACATGGCTAGGCACTGAGACCTGAGGCGAGGGAGAAGCTACCTTTGGGGGCCAACCTCACTGAGAGAGGTCACGGTCCAGCATTGCCGGGGCGCCGCCACAGAGACCATCCCAACCCGGGCAGACAGGAGTGCCCGCAACAAGATGCCGAGCCCTCTAGTCTCCCGGGCCGAAACAGTCCACGGTACAGCACCCCCAATGGTGGACCAGAGACAACTCCCAGTCCGGTAGGCCCCGATGAGGAAACACTGGAGCTAAAAACTAATACAATAAAATAAGGTAAAGAACATAAAAGCTAAGAACATAAGGGACTAAAACAGTAAAATAAGACAAAGAATACAAGTGCACAGTAAAATAGTTTAAAGATTATAACAGCTAAAAAATAAATAAATAAATAAATAAATAAATATGGAAATATAGTGTTTCCACAACAACAGATTTTTAAGTGACAATGGTGGTCAGTGGGACACCTGATACACAACTGGTCCAGACTGAAATATGTCAACATCTGTTAAATGATAGTCATTTTGTATTGACATTCATATCCTCCAGGTGATCGGTGATCTCCTCACCTTCAGCGCCACCATGAGGTGGGCAGTCTCAGTTTTGAAAGAAATAACTCGGCAAATGTTGGATGGATTATTGTGAAATTTGGTGCAAATATCAACACCCTCTTGAATCTGAATCCTGCTGAGTGGCGTTGTACATTTATGCAAACCATGGATATGTTAAATTTGTGTGTTCCATATGTAGAGGATATGTTGAAACTTTACGTTTCTTTTTATGTTGGAACAACACTGTTCTTAACATGCAGTTAGGTTTAGGCACCAGAACTATGTAATAAGTGTTAGGATAAGATCAAATTTTGGCTTAAAATACCCAGTTTGGTCATAACAAACATGGCTTGAAATGTCCCGACCTCTTAAACCAGCCCGTTTTCTCCCAACATGTCAAATGCTGCTTAAAAAAAAAGCAGGCAGCAACCCAACTCATCAAACTGCTGATTTGTCAATGGTAGCTGGCGTCACATGCAGATTCAAAGGCACCATTTGTGGCAGTATGATACCCACTGGGATGTTGCACCATCTACCCTCACCTTCTCTTTCTGATGAGAAAAGTACATTTTATTCTGGTGACTGGACTGTTTCATGGCGCATCATCATGAGGTTGATATTTTTTGTTCAGGATGACCCAAACCCATGGATGGATTGCAAGTCCTAGCTTTGGCTAATCCTGTTTTTTCTCTCTTTTTTTCCTGTTCTTTAGATTGTGATCAAATACCTGAAAAACTAATGACATTTCCATCAGCTTCATCTGTGCTTTGTGTATAATGCACATGGTGACATCCTAAAATCCTTAAAATTCAGCATGTCATTGAACATTTAGCTCAAAGCACCACAGTGTGGTCTCACAAGTTACAGAATCACCTGGAGCGCCTGGTGGCTCTGTGGATAGAGCAGCACCCCATATACAGAGGGTTATATCCTCGCTGCAGCGGCTGCAGGTTCGATTCTGGCCTCAGCCCTTTGCTGCATGTTGCCCCCCCCCGAAAAAAAATCTTTAAAAAGTTAGAGAATCACTAAAATGAAGAAATATATGTCACCTTTTTTTTAGAAGTGTTGCCTAAAGTGAAGAATAAAAACCTGCTTAAATTAGAATATCTTTGTTAGGTTAAAAAAAAGTAGATGTCAGTCAGCTTGAATTACTTAATTGTTCCAACAGATTTCAAATAGGCTTACGTATTTCAATCTATTTCAATCAACATGACATTTTTTGTAAGGCAGCAATCAAGACCTCTGACAGCTTTCAGCATTGATGTAATTGTGCCCTCTGGCATTTAATGTATGCATGCACTTTAAATGAACCCTTTGAGAGACATAATTAATAATGTTGCTATTATTACACTATCAATTTTCAGCTCCACATTTTTGTATTGTGATACATATTGTAAACTCCCTGTGTGTGTGTGTGTGTGTGTGTGTGTGTGTGTGTGTGTGTGTGTGTGTGTGTGTGTGTGTGTGTGTACAGTTCAGTCCAGAGCCAGCTGGGATAGAGTGAATGAGCTCTGGTACAGTAAAGATGTCATCAGATATGAGTCAGCTGTGCTTTGCATCTGTATTTCTGCATATATGCATGAGTGTCTTTAAATATGTTTATGTGTATGTGTTTGTGCAAAGGCTTGTCTGATGTGCACAAATAAATTGTAACCATCCACCAGTTTTGGGATAATTTGCAAATACGTATGTAGCTCTATTTTTGCACATTTTCAGATATGTATCTACATGTAGACATGTACTGTTTAAGTGCTGATGTGTGTTACTTCAGGGCTTTGCACCCTGGGGTGTCAACAATAAGGATGGCTGAGTGTGTATTTCGTCTCTCAGTGTCTGTCTCTGTGTGTCATTGCCCATGAGGAGTCCACATAGTGCTTGCTGTCCCAGGAGAAATCAGTCTCCATTTCTCATCTAGAGTTGCAGAAATGTTGTGTAACCTTCAGTTGCCTCTGGACAACTCTGACAGATAATGAGGCACCTTCTGTCACGCACTCACATATGCAGTGTGTCACATTCATAATAAGCCTCAGCGATGCCATCAGAAAGTCTTGACTCTGCTGAGCTTCTGGCACAAGATTTCACATTGTATTTACATCCCCGCCCTGCTTCCTGACACACACTGTTGTGAGCAAATGGAAAGTTAAATGACACCATATTGTGACAGCAAATGCAACAGAAACAGTTGTTTTGGCCCCAAAAATCAGTCCAGCTGTTGTTCATCATGAGGTTCATTAAACGGACAATGACGTCTCTGGATTTACACCAACTCTGTCTTCGTTTCCTTACCCAAAAGGCTGAGTGTGTCCTTTATAACATCATCCACACTAATCTTGAATCACTGCTTTTTCCTCCACCAGATCATGTTACTTTAAGGTCCTGCATGTTAGAACAAGGCTTTAACAAGTTCAGTTCAAAAAAATCTTTTAAACCATTATGCACTACACCTAATTTTACCAAAGTTTATCCTCCATCTTAAGTATCTTAAAGCTAATATTGTAGAATAAGTGAGGACAGATTTATGTGTCAGGAGAGGTTTGAGAAGTGACTTCAGTAATATTGCTGACCATGTTTACCAACTTTATTTTTTCAAAACAAAAACTTGTCACTGTTTGTATCTAATTTTACCACCTTGACTCCACACTGCCCAGGGTGAACTTCTCCACCCTTCAACCATTTAACACAGGGCTATTCAACTATATTCTTCAGGGGGCCACATTTTCAGTAAGATAAGTGCCTGATGCCCAAACTTTTCTCCAACAATTAAGCATGTACACTTGCCGCTTTTTTTTAAAAAAAAAAACAACTTTAATTTCATTGCAAAAGTAGCATCATAATCAGAAAAAAATCATAAAAGTTGGCAATGTTTCCCTTATTATACTTTTTCTCATCAACAGATTTAAGGAACAAAACTATGCCCTACTGCACAACCCTCAGTACAAGTCATGCAAAAATGGCAATATTTATATAAAAAAAAAACAAAAAAAACACTCATTAAAGAAATGCATATCCGTCATTTTTTCACAAAGTACGGTATGTATTTATTTAAAAGTTGACATTGTTTGTGACGTTTGCTCTCAAACCCAAAAAAGTGCCAGAAGCATTCTCTGTTGTTCCACCAAAATGCTCTTTCCTAATTCTAAGACAATGTTTCTCCATCCACTATAAATATTCATCAGAGAGTAAAATTAGAAGCCTGCTCTTTGTGAGCATGTCTAAGTGTGTGTTGCAGTCTTCTACTTCAAGAAGCAGCCATTTATGTGTATGAGAGGACCCTGTGTGTGTGTTCAGAGGGCTCCCATTGGAATGAATTATTTAGAGGGGAGTCTCTTTTACTTACCCACGGTCGACTGGCTGCCAGCACGTAACGTTCTGCTCCTGACGACACAAGAGACTACCCTAATTCACCATCCACCCTTCTGCGGTATGCCCCCATGTTACCCTTAAACCCCGCCCTAACTTTTCCCAGCATGCTTTAGAGGTCCTCTGCAGAAGTCGCAGCATTGCAGCTGCGTTTCTTCAGGTCTCCAAAACTACTCTAGAAAGACTGAGAGGGTGAAAAAAGGATTACAAGTCAAGAATAAAATGTTTTATTCTAAAAATTGCAAAAAAATATGTAAAACAAGTGAAGCTCAGAGCTATCATTTATTTTTCAAAACGCTTCACACAAGAAGCAACAAAAGAGCAAATGAAATGGGAGATGCAATCACTGTGACAAGTCCGTCATCCGGGAGCCCTGCTCTCCAGGAGCGGGATGCTAACAGTCAGCGTCAACAGTGAAGAATCATGTAAAATATTCATCCATGTGGCTGGCTTAATAATGTATTATCCCTCAATTTAGCACCCAGAGCTTTGCTGTGGTCTGCTTTGCTCTGACTGCTACCAAGTTCTCGAAGTCCAATCATTCAAGAAACATCTACAGCTTTAAAATAGCAAACTCACACCATTACAAATTCAGATTAAAGTGGCTGAAACTTTTGAGTAGCAGCTGATTGGTGCCTCCTTTTCAAAATATTGCATAAGAGGCACCCAGAAATGACTTTGTTAGGAAGATTGGGGGTGTCAGATTTTAAAAGTAAGCAGTGTTTAAAAAAAAGAAATTTATCGTGCATGTTTACTATTTCATTCTCTGTTAATAGTTTGAAGTGTAACCCAATAAGTTGGTGGAGAGCCAGTAAGGAAAATTGCATGCATCACACAAACACTGTCCAAATATAGCTGGAGCAGCAGGCTGATCTCTTCATTCTGTGGCAGCCAGGCGCTGATGTGACCCTGTCAGGCAGCAGACTGAGACTGATGGGATACTATGTGCGGCTGATGTTCGACTGCTCCTGCATCTCCATATTTATAACTAGACTTCATCCACCCCATAATCCGCATGTAGCAAGATCCATGCTGCTGAATGCACATATGGATGCACGCTGTCACTATCCAACACTCCCTCTCTCTGTTTCTCACTTTCACCTCCTCAGGTGACATGTCTTATCTGCCGTTTTCCCTCTGGAACACACACACACACACACACACACACACACACACACACACACACACACACACACACTGACAAGTGCACACGCTCACTCAGTACTCCCTGGTTGACAAGTGCACACGCTCATTCAGTACTCCCTGGTAGGGATTAAGTGTGAGTGGTTGTTGGGAGCCACAGGATAAACCAATTCAAAGCCAGACTCAAACTCCAATTTGGCTGGAAGGGGGAGAGGACTGTTTCTTCACCACCCTGAACTTTCAGTGTGTGTGTGTGTGTGTGCGCGCGTGTGTGTGTGTCAGTGCTGACAGGCACATTCAGACTCACCCGTGACCTTTGGTAGAGGGAGGGAAAGAGGGATAAGTCAGTGAAAGAGGGGAGCTTCAAAGGAAAAATGCTTTGCTGTGCTTTTGCTTTGGAGACGCAGCTTTGGCCACTTCACCCAGCATGCATCAAAATGTGTGACTCTGTGTCCGAGCGGTTTACAGCAAACCAGGGGTGTAGCACCAAATTCTGGGCCCTGTGCAAAAGCAGTCTCTTGCTCTGAATAAGCTGCATTTAGAGACAAATCCAAGCGGCTGATTAAACCATTTTGTCCCTTTATGAGGTGAGAGGGACCTTAGAGAGCTTCCACTATTTTTCCTGCAAAGCTCCATCTTTCAACTGATTTATTCAACCAATTTAAATATAGTTATTAAACTGACCATTTAGAAATTAAAAAAAACAAAACAAAATAGCAAACAAAACCAAACTATTCATTCCAGTATTTTTGAGGGCCCTGGTCAGTCCTGGTTTTCCCCCACTACACACCCCTACAGCAAAATATATGTTTCACCCTAAAACTGCTGGGATGATTATAAAAAATGAATTGAGTTGTAAAAGAAATCCACAAATACAGGGTTGCATTAATCAAAACTAGAAATTTGTTAGATAGGTGAGAGTGAACAGAGAGCACAGAAAGCAGCAAATATTCATGTCCACAACCAAACTGGCACATTGCAGTTCATGGTCAGCATCTCGACCCCCAAATCACTACACCTCTCCTAAAATGTTTTTAAATTTTTGATTTGTTTCGAAATAACCTTTCGAAAAAGGCATATATAACCTCACAATTAAGAGAGATAAAAGGCAGATAACAAAAAAAGATCAGTAAAGTAGGATGCCGATAATAATAATAATAATTATTATTATCATTATTATTATAATGATAATAATAATATTAAAAATAATAATTGTTAAAAAAAACAATATCTTTTATTGGAATAAATAGAAGGTATTCTGAAGGTATTCTATATCAATAAAGACTTATTATCTTTCCTGTTCTTACTCTGTGATTCAGCTTTCTTTCTCTTTTTCAGTGACTAGCAGCTATAAACTCATTGAGTTATACCTAATACTGAATCATGACCACCTGCGTGCTACAAGCGTAGTCCTCTAATTGTGCGACTCAGCTGCAGAAGCTGGTGGTGAAATGTTTTGCTCAAAGATGTATTGTGTGTGAGTGACTGAGCAATTCTCTTTCAGTTCCTCACACATATTTTCTCAGGGGAGTTTCCAGTCAGAAAGTTTCTTAGTTGCGCTGGTGCTTGCCATTGTTCACAAAACTTTCACAGGTTTTAACAGTTACATAATGAGAAATCAAACACCAGAATCATCCGTCACTGACAGATCTTTGACTTGTTTGCTAAAAATGACACTTCCAGAATTGAAGTCTGCACAGATATGCAAAAATGTGCTCTTTTTGGTGGTAATGGAATGTAACTAAGTACTGAAGTACTTAACTTCAGCACAGTTTTAAGGTACTTCTACTTTACTTGACTTATTTAAGTTTATGCTACTTTATACTTCTAGTCAACTTATTTAGGAGGCCAACCCAGTGATGGCAGTGTCAGCAGCCAGAATCGGGCCAGTTTTTTTAGGCCTGATTCCGGGGCGTCATTCATGCTGACTCTCATTGGAGTTAGACAGCTGGATGCAGCCCAAGTTATTTCTTCAGGCATGCCAAGTTTGGGCCAATGCTGGGCCAGGTAATTTTTGATAACAGCCTGGTGATGGCTCAACAGAGCTGAGTCCACAAACTGACTCCTTTCTTCTGGTGAACCAAATCTGGACCCATAGAGGGTCAGGTCATTTTTAAAAACAGCCCAGCTGTTGGAATCAGGACCAGTTTATTTAACTCAGTGTTGGGGTATCATGTTTCCCGAGGCAAGTTGGGCAACCGTATGCAGCTCAGTTTTTTTCATCTCACATGCTGAGCTCACCCAGTGCTGGGCCAGGTCATACTGGCTACCTGGTAATAGCGTGCTTCTTACTTCACTTTCTCTATTACATATTTTACCTTTTATTTCTAGCGTATTTTTTTAAAATACTTTTGCTTAAGTAAGACTTTGAATGATAAAAGAAAGAATGGATGAGCCCAATTCATGTTATGTCCCCAGTTTAGGAGAACCTAGACATAACATGCTGTGTGACTATTCTTCCCACTCCTAATAAAGGTCAGCTACACAGTATTTCAGAAAGCAAAGTTAGCAGTTTACTTCAGACGTCTCAGCTGTGCCATTCCCAAAACAACAAAAAAAATGTTTACTGGTCATTCCTGAACAAAAAACAAAAATAAATAAATAAATTTTTAAAAAATGCAAGACACGATTCTAACCTAAACTCCTACGAACTAAAAAAAGGGATTCTAATTCCTATTTAACTGCTTTAAAAGTGCTCTGTGTTTCCATGAATACACTAAAGAATATTAACTAATAGCACTACAAAGTGCACTGCAAAACAAGCCTGAAATCACAAATTCATTTAATTGGCCAACCGGCTCAGTCAAACACACTAATTTACTAAGTCAGAATGGTTTGCCCGTGGTGTTACTTACAAATAAATCTACACAGTCTAGATGCGGCTTTTGTTGGCGGGG
Source organism: Plectropomus leopardus (assembly GCF_008729295.1). Lineage (NCBI taxonomy): Eukaryota > Metazoa > Chordata > Actinopteri > Perciformes > Serranidae > Plectropomus > Plectropomus leopardus. The sequence continues at coordinate 18,454,708 of NC_056471.1, read as the reverse complement.
GTAGAGGTGAAGCAGGGAGAAGCCTCTGTCAGCTGGAGTTTAAAAAGTCTTCTGTCACCCGTTGGAGCAATCCAGAGGCAGCAAACCCTTCGAATGGAACAATCAGCAACCAGCACCTGATTTTTATCGTCTATTCACACTCACACACATGCACACACTCTGAGGGGAGGAGAGACATATCACAACAGACAGAACAAGACACACCAGAACAAACAGCAGTACAAAATAACCTGGGCTCATAACACATAGCTTTTAGTTGCAGCATTTCTACAGTGTAGATTTGCTACATTGAGTAAAAGATCTGAGTATTATTAGTTTGAAATAGCATTAATTTCTAGAAGCTTAACAAAAGGTCAGATTATTTAAAAAATGGTTTGTCTACTGCGGAAGGTGAACATTAAAAAATCAAATTCCTTTAAAAAACATTGGTTAAATACTTTGACTCAATAGTATATTGACAATTGACACAATAATTGTGCATTTGACCAGAGCTACTTTGAACTGCTAAACAGCAGGAAAACATCTGCTCTGAAGCCTTTACATTTTTAAATCTGTTGCAATATCGTATGCATTTTATCATTATTGGTTAGCAACATTTGATATGTTGGTTGTCCAATATAAAAAAAATGTCCTTGATTTTTTTAAATGGGAAAACGTTCCTCTAAGTATCATCCTTGTGAATTTTATAGGCAAAGATATGCTCCATACATTTTATTTTTCAGATCCACACCCATCTTCCTCTGCACTCTCTCACTCTGGTGTGGACGATAGCGCTAATCTCAGCAAGAGGCAGGGAGGCACATCTGGGACAGGTTATCAGTTGGCTATAGTGGGAAACTGCAGCATCAGAGGAAAACCTCACAAATGAAACAGAAGTTTACAAGCTCCACACAGAGTTTGAGTCTAGGACCTTCTTTATTATTAAATAACAAGACAGTTTGGCCTTATAAGTCTTTTTACAAGTTTAATCTACATTGTGCAAGTCAGAGTGTTTCTATACATTGTAGGTTTGCAGCCGATGAAATTCATGTGTGATGCATAATTATACTTAGTGTGAACCCGTGATAAACACATCATGTGTGTAGCCTACAGCCATGTCACCAGCGTCCTTTTTAGAAGCCATGCACAACTCTTTTGTATTTTACAAACTTATGTACAGGGGAAACACTAACAACAGGAAATAAACATCCTGAAGAAAAAGTGACAGCCATCAGATGACCTTCACATCACAACATCAAAAAATACTATAACCAGCTGTCAGCATTTGTCTTTAAAGGGGACCTATTATTCTGATTTTCATGCTCAAAGTTATATTTTAGGCTTCTGCTAGAACATGTTTACATGCTTTAATGGTCAAAAAACACTCAATTATTCCTATACTGTCTGTAAAAACACCTGTATTCACCCTTTGTCTGAGACGCTCTGTTTTAGTGCCTGTCTCTTTAAGGTCCCCTTCCCAAAAAAGCCAAGTGCACTCCGAATGGTTAGCATTTTTGGGTCTACGGCTTCTTGGCATCTCTGCACTATCATTGTAGCTGTGGCAATGACTGTGACAGAGAATGGCAACATGCTCTACAGTAGGCTAAAAAAACCATCAATAAAAGCTTCTAAACATCACCAGACAAGTTCCAGCAAGAATATGATTCAGAACCAGGGAGACATTTACAAAATCGGCAACCAAGATTACATTTTTCCCTGACATTGTAGCAGTGTACTTGAGGCAGAGGGATAACTATAACAGAGAACAGCAGAACTTTCTACATAGAGAAATCACCAATAAAAGCTTTTGGACAAAACAGGACATATTCCAGCAGGAATATGACCCCAAATCGGAAATAAATTAACAGCACTAGCAACCAAGATTACATGTTTCCCTGATGTTAGCATGTCGCTGTATGTAGCAGCGTACTTGCAGCTAGAGGGTGACTGTGTATAGCCACATTTTCTCCTGTTAAAAATCACCAATAAAAGCTGACTTAACACAACCGAAGGTGTTCCAGCAGCAATATGATCTGAAATCCATGAGAAATTTACAAAAATGACAACCACGATTACATGTTTTCCTGATATTAACATAAAGCTACATGTAACATTGTACTTGCAGCTAGGGAATAGGCGTAACAGTGTATAGTGGCACTTTCTTTCATGAAAAATCACTAATAAAAGCTTATTTCAGCAGGAATATGATCCAAAAGCCAGGAGGAATTAACAATATCAGCAACCATGTTTCCCTGACATTAGCACGACGCTACATAGCTTAGTAGTGTACTTGCAACCAGGTAATGACCACAGTGGAGAATAGCAACACTTTCTCCCGTCACAAATAACCGAGAAAAGCTTCTAACACAACAGCACATGGTCCAGCAGGAGTATTATCTGAAAAAACACAAAGAAATTTACAACATCTGCAACTGAGATTTCATGTTTCCCTGACGTTTGCATGTAGCTACATGTACCAGTGTAGTCTAAATAATGTAAAACCCTGCAGTAACATTCCAGAAGCTGATGACCATATAAAGAAATGTGTCATAATCTGACATTAGTTTGAGCCAAAGTAGAAAAAAGTAAAAGTAAACAGAGTATTAAGAATGGTCTGAAGCCTGAGGTTTTGGCTAACTTTTACATGTGTTTACTTTATTACCTGAAACTTTGGCCAAGTTTAGTATGAATGAGACATTATAAGATTAAATATATATGACAGACGATAAGGAAAAGCATAATAGGTCCCCTTTAACCTACAAATTATAAACTGACATACTGTACCACATTTCTCAAAAGCAAATTGCACTGGCTTACTATGACAAAGTCTCACTGCAAAACTCATGAAGGTATTAAGGTTCCTCTCTTTCAGTGATTTGTATGTTAAGAGGTTCCTCTATAGCAATTTTAATAATAATAATAACTTTAATTATTACCTGACCTTGTTAAACATATTGTATTAAGACTGTACAATAGCAATGACATTTTTTGTAAAACACACAAAATGTAAATGCAGAGAAGAATAAACACAATGGGAAAGAAAAGATGGCTGTGAAGAGATAAGCTGCAGGCAGTGGCAGGTCAAAACATGGCACAGGGGAGGAGAAAACCGAGACAGGGAAGGAGGAAAGGAGAGCAGATGTGATAATCATGTCAGAGAAAAGTGTGATGGGGAGGAGGAGACTTGGTAACAGTATTGCGTGCACATTGAGAGGGCAAAGCAAAGATGAAATGGGGAAATCAGGGTAAGTCATGTGAGGAAACTGACAGCTGAAGGGCTAAAAGTGATGGATGATGATGGAGTCCCAGAGAAGAGCATGAGACAAAGAGAAAAGAGACAAAACACCAGAAGAAGGAGAAAAAAGACAATTTGGTGTTTGATGTGAAAGAGCTGCAGGAGGGATAATTCCCAAAGTAATTCAAGTGGGGTACAGAGACAGACAGAGGAAGACAAAAAGAGAGAGAACGAGACAAGACGAAGATGTGCGTCTCATTTTAAGAAGCTGATGAGTGGCTGGAGGAAGAGTCCCACTGTTCCCAGCACACACACTGTCACAAAAACCCACAGGAAGATCCTGTCGATGACCATGGCGACGTACTTCCAGTCATCCTCCACCTGAGGGAAAGAAGGACATTTAGGTGTGTGTATAAGTAGTCAAGTAGAAAATATCTGTTGGAGTCACTTCAAGCAAGCCTTTAGTTTTGTTTTGTTTGTTTGTTTTCCTATTGATTTGAACTGTTCTTTCGAACAACCCTGTTTTATTTGGGGGTATTTTGATTTCATTTGAATGAAGCCGGGATCATCAAAACAAAAACAGAGTAACCAAATACAGTGAGTTGGCAATATCCCATAGCATCTGTGGGCAACTATTTAGAGCATATCTAGAAGCTGCAATATATGGCACACAAATTCATATGCAATAGCACTTTGCGCCTGAAAAATACTCCCAGCAACCTTTGCATAATGGTAACAATGATTTTTCTAGCGATGGCACAAGCAGTAACCAATGTTTACACCTTGCATCTGGCTATTGTTGGAGTAGTTTGTACGGCGTGTGTATTGGAGTATTCCTTGATCAGTCAGGAGTGAACAATAGGATCATGGCTGCACTGACCATTATGCAATAGTGTGCCTATAGAGAAAGCTTTTCTGCATGCATCAAAGAAAGATCCCAGCTTTGCTAAGAAAAGATGGAGCTGAGGCAACAAACATATCAGGGCCATCCAGAGTGTGCAGGAGGCGTACGTAAAGCCCTCCATCTGCAACAAACAAGCAGCTTTACACTCCCATTATAGCACTGTGTAAAGGGTTTCTACACCGTTTACTAAGGGAGGTGGAAATTCACATACTGCTGAGATAACACACATACAGACTACTAGAATAGCTTTTTGTTGTATGTTTATTTGTGTCCTGTGTGAGGACCAGCTCTGAGTACACCAATCTGGGGACAAACCTCATGATCCCCACAAGGTTAACCATTTACTTAAGGGCATTAGGACCAGGTAAAGTTTAAGGTAAGAGTTGGGGTTAGTCACTTAGTACCCCTTTTTCAACTGAAATTGGTGTATGCACGCAGTTTTTTTAACTCTTTAAAACCTGGGCAAATTTGATTTATTTAAAAACATGGGGAGAATGCAATGAGCAACTTAACAAGGCATGGTCAAAAGAAAATAGCCAAAAAAGGCACATTAAAAACAAAAGCATAAAAGAATATGACCAGAAACATTCTGAAATTCATTATTCTCGGAGCGAAGAGTGCATACATGGAGGAGCAGTCTGCTGGGTCTAAAAGTTTGCTTTCACTCACAGCAGCTGTTCCTCTCATCCATCGATCTGATCTGATCAGCTCTGAATGGATCAACAGATAAATTAGCAGTCACAAACTGCTGCTGAGGAAAAAAATCGATCATGGAAAGCTCCACCTGTGCTACATTAACGGACCAGCCAAAACCTCTAAATGTAAAGACAGGACACAAAACACAACAAAGGGACACCAAAATCAAAGGGACACACATGCATTTAAAAGAAAAAAAAACTAGTAAAGTTTGCCGTGGTATTTCACGTTCAGCCATGCTTTTTGCTAACATTTGCCATCATACACCTGGTACGCTTGGAGGTCTGAAGTTGGAAATATCAACTGGCATATTGTGACTTTAGACCTGAGTGATACCTAAACTCAAATGGGAGGTAACTATTCAGTGTTATACTTCTCCAAATAAATGGTACATTTCTGTAACTAGAGATATTTTTTTAATCATTTCAACACAGACAACTCAAACTTGCTTTTTTACCTCTTTAGCTTTGTTGCGAGTCCTCATGTTCTCTGCGATGTATTTCACGCTTTCTATGGCCTGCTTGATCTCTGGCGACACCACGGAGAAGGCAACAACAGCGTTGACAGGTGAGGGGGTGTTCAGGGGCCTCGTCAGCTTGGGCAGTTCTGACTCCTGGGGCCCCTGGGTCGGTGGTGCCTGAGGTGGTGGAGGAGGAGGAGGAGGTGGCACCATTGGAGGAGGGACAGGAGTTGGTACCTCCTTGCCTCTGTAGGGGCACCTCCTGTTCATATCCCGGTTCATGTCCCGGTTCATATCCCGGTTCATTTCACGATTCACGTCACGGTTCATGTCACGATTCATGTCACGGTTCATCTCACCGTATTCCACACAGTTCATGGAGCCCCCAGCTGAAGTGGCACCTCCTCCTCCTGCCCCACCATCCAGCGGTGGACACGCTACACCCCCAGTTATACCCCCAACACTTACACTTCCTGAGCCGCTTCCTGATCCTATGCTGTTCTTTCTCTTCTTGTTTCCCCCGCTGCTCCCTCCTCCAATCCCTCCCGTGATGCTGGCAGGGGAGGAGCAGCTCTGGTCAATAGGCCGCCTCATCAGCATCACTCTGGGTAACACCCCGAGGAACACAGACCTCACCCACTCCGGCATAGTGTGTGTCATGGGGGTGCGGTAGTGGACATTCAGCACAAAGACAGTGATGACAATGCTGAGCGTGACAAAAATCATGGTGAAGAGGAGGTACTCGCCAATCAGAGGGATGACGAGTGACGTCGAGGGGATGGTCTCAGTGATGACCAGCAGGAACACAGTGAGGGAGAGGAGGACTGAGATACACAGGGTAACCTTCTCGCCACAGTCGGAAGGGAGGTAGAAGACCAGCACAGTGAGGAAGGAGATAAGGAGGCAGGGGATGATAAGGTTGATGGTGTAGAAGAGAGGCAGGCGGCGGATGTAGAAGGAGTAGGTGATGTCTGGGTAGATCTCCTCGCAGCAGTTGTACTTGATGTCATGTTTGTATCCTGGTGCATCAATAATCTCCCACTCTCCACTTTCCCAGAAGTCTTTCAGGTTCACCTAATAAAATGCAAATTTGAAGTGAAGGCGAGTTATTTTGAGGAAAAAATATTTTAAAACCAACAATTTCTGTGTGTGAAAATGAAAAGCAAGTCAGTTTAAAGAGACACGAGAGGTGGATAGTTCAAAATGTTCAAAAGTTGACACTTGTAAATTTTGACTCGTCACTAAATGTTTTCTGGCATAAAAGTGAAGGGATTTAATAGAAGTTATTCCCTTTTTGTCTAAGTAGAGCACATGAAAAGGTATTTGTGGCTCAGTACTGAAACCTTCCAGCAAATATCTCTATGAGTTCTCACAAAAATAAACTAGAATTACTGCCTCACGGTTATATGCCTCCACAAACCCGTCAAGTTGCAGTTACAGTTTGCATCAATGTCTGTGAAAACGTGGATGAGTCACACACATCTTTTCCCTAGCAGCACAGAAGATCTACACAATCACCACAGTTTCAAGATTAGTGTCACCAATTCGGTCTCTGTCCAAATGTCTCTCCTTCTGTACCAGAGTTATGACGTTGAGTAATGTCGAGTAAAGTGTTTTTGCAGAACATTGTGATGTCACAGTGAAGCTGAACTTTGCCCTTTTGGATATTAAATGTCATGACTTTATCATTTTATTTTATTAGACATTTGTGTGAAGTCGTGTCATAATTAGTGTATGACTTCTTGAGTTATAGCCGATAACATGTTTTGTAAGGTCACAATGACCTTGACCTTTAACCAACTCATTCTTATCAATTTATCTATTTATCCAGCTAAAATTGAAGAAATTCCTTCAAGGTGTTTTTGAGATACTGCTTTCATAAGAATGAGACAGATGCAAGGTCACGGTGACCTTGACCTTTGACCACCAAAATCAAATCACTTCATATTTGACTCAAAGTGGACGTTTGTGCCATATTTGAAGAAAATCCCTCAAGGTGTTCTTGAGTTATCATGTTCACAAGAATGGAACACACGAACGAACACAAAAACAAAACGGTTAAATGGCCGGATTTCTGACCTTTGAGCCAATGAGCACAAGGTCGATCTTGGCTTTGTCGTAGGTCCAGGACCCAAACTTCATGGAGCAGTTCTGATAGTCAAAGGGGAAGTAGGTGATGTCCATGGGGCAGGAGGATTTGAAAATAGCTGGAGGAACCCAAGTGATGGTGCCATCAAACTTAAGCAGAGCCTTGGTCTTGTCTTCCACAAGGAAGTCACCTACAGCACTGTGAGAGACGTCAATGTCATTTCAGTCAAAAGGCATTACAACATTTAGCACAAAGGTTCAGAGGTAAAAGAGGTCAAAGGTAAAGAGGATAAGAAATGACACCATCAGGTTTGAAGAAGTGTAAAGAAACTGTGATTATGTTAGAGGGCTAACTGTGCATATTTGTATCTCTCAGCACATAAAGCAGGCTGAGTGTGGAGCTCTTCTTAAGCATTTGTGCAGTAAAACTTACTTGTTGTACAAAACAATGTCTGGCCTCCAAATTTTATTGGATGGAACTCGTATGAACTCAATTCCATCGTACTCAACAGGGGCCCATTTCAGTTTGTAGTCGTTCCAGACCTAAAAGACAAACAAAACTTGGCGTGAGTAAATTTAATGGGGCATCACTAATTATATCACATAAAGGATCAATGTTACTCACATGTCTTAGCCACAGATTAGTTTCCATAATCTGATTCACCTCATCCTGTGAACACAAAAAGGGTGAATTATTCACCAAGCGAAAAAGATACTTTTATAGAGCATACAATATGATTTGTTTGTTTGCTTGTTCATCCTTTACTCTTACCACTTTGACCAGCTGAGATATGGAAACCTCAAACTCCACTGTGACTGGATCTGAGACATTCTCCACTGGTCGGATGAACTGGTTGTACCTCCTGAACAATCTCCGAAATAATCTGTCCTCCCCCTTTGATGAAAAACAGCCTAATAAAAGAAAAAAAAAATGGAAGAGTCGAAATTATTATTAACAATAGCCTATAAAATCCACTTTTTTCATGTATTAAATTATAAGTAATACTCTTGGTGGCAATTTAATGCTCTCTGGATCATGTTTTTTTTTTGTTTGTTTGTTTAGAACAGTCACGCTGCAGCTATTCAGCTATTGACACCATCTCCGCAACACATTATTATGGATTATGAATATTTCACCAGCAGTCCTTTAAAAATGTTGCACTCTTTCAAAATAAAGTATGAAATGGAGAAGCAAACAAATATCACATACAGAAACAATCACATTGAACCCACATTGTCTCCAAAACAGACCAAGCACAGTCCTAGCAGACGTCCTATGTGCATGTCTAGATTTCACTGAGGATATGTAAAATAATGGAAAGTATGTTGTAGATTGATTTAGATGAAATGGCCCTTTAACTGTTTAATCAATGCATCTTTGATGCAGTAAAGGCTCAGGGATCGAAGTGGGTTTGAGAGGCATTTCCACTGTTTGTTTACAGACGGAAGGCAAAGCCTGCATGTTTTAAGGAAACCTCCAAACACAAGATGATTTAAGTAAAGAAAAAAAAGAGATTGGTGCGCCGTTGGCAAGTGTTTCTGAGGAAGTGTGTGTGCAGGCTTTTTAAGGTCATATTGTGGAGAACTGCCACTAGTAACACTGGTGCCTGGGATGGCACATCGACCCATGCCTGCCCAAGCAGAAAATGTTGCCTCACTTGCGTCACCAGCACAACCTCAGAAAGACTGCGCCAGTGGCTTCAATGACCTCCAAATACATGTTATCATAGAATAACATGGAAATGTATTTAACCTTTCTATCTTTAACTTCCTCTGTTATCCATGTCTTCTGGGGAAATGGTAAGTTTGGCCAATTTCTTGTCAGCCACTGTAACATTCAGCCCGACTGTTTGTCCTTGGATTTTGAACTAAATGATCAGTTTTGTTAAAGCAGAGGTCAACCAGTTCCATCATAGCTTTTAATACAAAAAACGACACACACATTATCCAACACAGTCCCAACCATCAACCGTGCACTTACCGAGCTGCGTGAACCATTTCAGAGATGGAGGAGAATGTGATTCACCAAAAGGGCAAATGGGTCATAACCCATATACACACAAATAGCCACATTCACTGAAAAGGTTTGTTTCCTTGGCAACAACTAAATAAAACATGGTCCTTTAATGGGACACTTTCTTTCAGTGCAAGTCAGTTGACTCTCAACAAACTAGAAGCTTGTAAACTGGTTCACAAGTATGTTGACATTTTCCTATCAATTTACTCTTGATCATGTTTGAAGATATCATATCGTAATAACTGGTATGTCATGTCTTAATACTGAGCCTTGTACGAGAAGGAACAATAATACCGTGTCAGTTACATATGGACAAACTGAACTAATTTGTAGCCACAAAGTTGCCTCAAGTTTTTCACAGAAATAGCTATCTAACCATCACACATCAGTGGCGAAAACTGATTAAAAAGTTATTTAGAAAAATAAACTGCAATGTTTTATTGCCGGCTCAACTCATTGACCTAAGGTAACATGGCTTTACTTAAGTTTCAGTAGTGTGCATGTCGTCCACTATAACTACCCAGGTCACATCAATAAACACAAATTCAACCAATCTCTATACATTTTGCATGACTGTTAAATTTCGCCCAGCAACTGTGACTTTTCCACCAATCATAGCAGTCCCTTGCACAACGCCACTAAACACACTTTCTTGTTTCTGGTTGTGAAGATGCAGACATGTGCATAATCTCAATTACTGCTAAAGACCATGCAAGGCAGTTCCCTTGTGTTCTGCACAACAGTGTGGGAAAACTGTTTTGCACTGTGTGCAACCCTGGTGGAACACAAACGAAACACAACAGACAAGACAAATCACCATGACAAGGCAGTTGCATCCATACCTATTGCAAATGCTGAAATAATCTAGTTGAGTTAGATCATATATGAATGGTTAGTGGTAATGTTTATGTGGTATTAATCACAAACTGAGAACAGTGCAGTTTTATTCTCACTGGAAAAATCTCGATAAGAACAAGTTTTTACTGAATTACACACACACACACACACACACACACACACACACACTTGCAGCTACTTTTGCAGTTTTTTTACCTGCTCCTGCGATTGTATTGCAAAAAATGCCTAAAAACATCACAGCATACACCACAATTTTTTTGAAAAGCTGCCATGAAATCAGGCATCTTAGGCTGCAACAATCCCTAAAAAGCCTAAGACTGTAACACCCAACCCATTCACTCATTCAAAAAAAAAGTACTTCCATAAGACATATTTTTTAATAGAACCTATATGCTGAAACAAATATTTCATAATAAGAGTCCATAAAGTAAAGTCATAAAGCAGTGTGTCAATTTATTGCCACTGGGAGTACACATAGATGAGTATCTTGCAGACGTCTCAGATTACAGTCTGTCTGGTTGCTCATTTTGGGAGACCCTTTCATTTGCTCACATTCACACTATCAGACTTGCCAGGGACAGGGAAATAAAAATGTAATTGACATTATCCCATGTTAGTTTATATCAGTGGCTATCTAAATCTAAAACATGGCGAGCATTGTTACAGAAAGACTTGTTTTTTTTTACATTATACAGGTTTTAACAGCTATTTTAATTTTATTTCACAAGGGGACTAAATCAGCTCAGGGGCAGACTCTGCTTACCGAGGTAAAAATTCAAAAACACAGCACTTACATAATCACAACATCTGGAGCACATAACACAATGACCAAACATAAACACACAAATGACTGCAGACAAGATTCAGTCCACCTAAATAAAAAAATTAACAGAATGCTGCAGCAAAAGGTAGAATACGCAATGAACTTATGTATCCAGATGTATCACACATGCAGATAAATCTTCATTACTCCCTCCACCTTAAATATTTCAAGTTCAGATAGAGCACACACAGTGGGGTGCAGACCAGCGAAGGCATGAGCTATTCATCAAGTCCACTGAGGTAAATAAAAATCAGGTCGCACAGCTTTCTCCTCTTCATGTTTACTCCCCCCCAATATTTTCTGCAGCATAGCTCTCATCACACTCACCACCCTGAAGTTGTAGCTTAAACCAATGGGCTAGTAAAATAGTAGAACAAACAGATTTTATCTGACTTTAGTGAAGTTGTTGTAGCAGGCAGATTTATCCTAAGAAGTCACTATCTAAAAATAAATTAAAACCTGTCAGATCTGGTTCCAATACTCTGTGGGCAAGAATTTGCATTGTACTATAGTGGCTTCAAAACTTTAGGAAGTTTTCTGAGGTCACTGGGATAGAAGAGTGGAGTCTTAAAGCTTAATGAAAAGGCCTCTCTCCTGAGACGCTTGTGTAATTTCAGCTCTTGGTACCTGCCTTGAAAACTGCCCGCTGCTCCCCTATTCTCTGCACTCAGAGAAAGTTGCTTAAGCCTCTAATTGGGCGAGGGAAAACCAGGGCAATTAAAATCAGTCAATTAACTGGACCTTTTGTTCACATTGACAAGAAAAAAATGAAGCCAATATTTTTTTTCTCTCCTCTAACTCCCTTCTTTGTTTTGACACTAAAGATCTTCAGTAGCCTTAATTTAAAGGAAGTTAATTATAACCTTTGCCCTATCACATCAGATTATTCTGCACACTGCTCACTGCACTGTCTGGCATTATTGTAAGCATTCAACATATGTGGCACAGAGAGCATTTATAAGTTAAAGTTAAAATCAATGTGATTCCAACTGATCCAGCCATGGAATTATATTTTCAACATAATGGGCTTAAAAAACGTATATTTTTATATTACATCAATATTATATAACGTTTACATTGTGAGGGTCTAAGAACCAAGGGAAGTCGTCTGGTGTAAAGTCCTCTGAGGCAAACTGTGATTTGTGATAACAGGCTTTATAAATAAAATTGATTTGACTTGACTTGACTTTATAGTAAAGCTAACGTACCATGCCATTGTTCCAACAGCCCAAAATTCCCAAGCCCAATTACTCCCAAAAATGTCCCACTGGACCAAAATCCCATTTCTCCAATAGCCCATTATCCCAAAAACAAAATGCCCATTATTCTGAAGACTTGTTTCACCAAAAATACAGACTCCCTGCTGTTGGTTTTAGTTTCCCAGAGGCATGTGAGCCACAAATCCTGAGTGTTTCTACCAATTGTTCGTAACGTTTCCCAGTGACGTGTGGGCCACCAAACATGGGTGTTTTAAGCCAAAACATGATCTTATCATACGTGATTATCAAGTGATTTTAGCAAATGTTTTTTTTAAAGAAACAGGAATGGCTATTTGTTGTTAGGATAATGGGCTGTTGGAGAATGAGCTTTTGGACCAATGGGACATTATTTGGATTCATGGGGCTTTTTGAGCCATTGGAACAAAGTTCCCAAGTTAACATGCCTACCAATGTGAAAGTACCAAGACTCTCCACCATGTTAAGGGCTCTGTAAAGCTGTATTCAGGCACAGTAGGACTTTTGAGTTAAATGCTAACATATGCATGTTATTATGCCACAGTGATAATGCTAACATGCAGAGGTTTTGCAGGGAAAATGTCTATAGCATGTTCAACATCTTAATTATGTGTTTATATCTGACTAAGTGATGTTTCGGCCAGATGAAAAAGTAGCTAAATGAAAATCCTCCAAGGAAATTATCCAAAACATGACAGGATTACCAAAGCTATAATTTACATCATCTGGGATCATGAATTTCTGCACATTATTTCATCATTAATCCAACTAGTAGTTGTTGAAATATTTCATTCTGGGCCGAATGGTGAACCGACCAAAACTGCTTTCACTTGAGCCACACTGCTAGCTATCATCTAAATGTGTCTAGTCAGTTCACTTGTGTAAAACATTAGAAAAAGCTGTTAATCACTGTCGACAGAGCTGTCTTTGCCTCTGATGATGAAAATCACATGAAATCATCTTGACAGTCATGTTTCATTTTACAACTCTTTCCTTCCCTCGCCTTTGTGATGCCGTAACAAAGTAATGAGGCTCTGTTCTGTCGTGGGTGAAGCCAAGTCGAGCAGTCATGCATTCCACCTTTAAATAGCCACATTGATTTAGAATTAACCAAACAGTGAGCCTGTCCCCGTCTCTTGTGGCTTCAGGAGCCAAAAGCTGCAGAAAGAGCCGTGGCCTGTGGGAGGCTCTTTGATCAGGCATGTGCTTAACAGGATGAGCCTGGGAGCGGGTGGTGGACACTCTGAAGGAACTAATTACCCTCCAATAATACAGCGCTGACAGTGTGTGTGAGCGCATGGAAAAGAGATACAAAGAGGAGAGAGAAGCAGTGGAGAGAAGAGATAGGAGGAGGAACGTGTCAGCAAGAAGAAGCAGGGTACAGCCAGATAGTGTGTCTTTGCTCTCCAGGGTTTTTGATGGCCTGACTGTGACATGCTGAGTGACGCACAGGAGGATCCACACTCATTACTGCATGCTCTGTGGCCATCCTATTAAACATTTGGTGCATGTTTTAACCTATACTCGCCTATACACTTGACATACGTACATGTAACAGTGTGTGCGTGCCTGTGTGTATGCACATGTTCCTATTTATGTACATTATGTCCACTCACCTTTGATGTGACTCACTCTGAACAGAATATGATTTTTTTTCCACTGATGCATGAAATTCAGTGGCTTCTTGCCTCCATGCTTTCATCTGAGAAGATGTGGGAGTGTTGAGGTCAGATTCTCTGCATATTTTCGAAGATGTAATACGTAAATTCACATTTTTATTTAAAAAAAAGAGAACACTTTTTCAAATGTAAATATAGGCGACAGCATATTTAAGTAGATACAAAAATAGAGTCTGCACACTAGATGATGCTCCAACATTTATTACCTCGACGTGTGACGTTTCCAGCCCAAGCCCTTTTTCAGACATCTTGGGCCCGAAACATCACATGTTGAGGTAATAAATGTTCATGGGAGCATCAGTAGTAGTGGGCAGACTCAATTTTGTATCTACTTTTGTTCAGACCTAGTATTAAATGCTTTTGGATGTGTGCGCTGCTAGACTAGCATATTGAAGTAGCCCAATATTTTACTTTAACACTCCGTATACAACTTACGCAGGGGAAGCCTTTCATGTCGGCATCAGGCTAAATCTCACTCCAAACTCATCAAATACCGTCACTTTGTCAGTGATGTAGCTATAGGTTTTCTATCTCTAGAGCAAAAGTGAATTCCAAAGCTCTTTCTCTTTTCTCTTTGGTCATGTAGCATCAATTTCAAAAGCAATTGCATCTGTCTTCTGCGTATGCAGCCCAGTTTTAGGAAAATACCATCCTTCAACTACTTCTTTAACTCAGTACTCAGCTGTTCTACAGATGGGTGACTGACAGATTCAACTATGTATTTTCATGTGTATGATTATCAGCATTAACAGCTAGGGTTGCCATTGGTTTAATTATAATAGTAGCTGCAGTTTGTCAAATATTAAAGGGGTTTCTACTGCAGCAGGAGCTTAAATGTAGCATCATACTACTGAAACACTCAGACACAGTTTGGGAGCTGTGTCTGTTTGGAGTGGGAGGTTGATGTGGTTTTCACAGCGCAGCAGTCGCAGCTGCAGGTAATTGAGTAATCAGAACTAATGTCTGATTATCTCTCCTGCTGTGAGGATGGAGAGGGCCTGGTGATCAAGCATGCCAGCAGCACTGACTCAATCAGCACTGAGTAAAGATTTTTAGCACTGTGTTTCTGTGACCCAAGTCTACATCAAATCTTGTATCTTTGTGGCTCATTTCAAGCCATTTCTCTCAATAAAATTCTTACATTCAAGGCAACAGACCTATTTTAAAAAGACATTTACCTGTCATAGTAGAAAAAGATGCAAAGGTGTTACTAATAACATTAATAATGGCTCTGTAATATTCAAGTGTCCAGTAAGCATGACAGTGTGACAGTGAGACAGGATGCACAATTCCAGGACCCTGAAACTTAAGCAGCTACATAAAATTCAGCCATCATTATCAAAATATTTCAGTTTTTGCCCTTATTTTAAAAAAAAAAAAAAAAAAAAAAGCCAATATTTCCCCTGAACTGTTTACATGACACCACAAATATGTACCATTTGCGACAGACTGGTAACACCATGTAAACACAGCTTCCCTCTTTCATTCGGCAATGCTATATTTGCGCATACCCACAAACCTGTTGATATCTGTTGAAGTTTCCTATAATGTTAAAAGTAGGTGTGTTTCTCTTTCCAACCAAAAATGTGGCATATTCTTTAGGGCATCCATCTCCACCACAGCTTTGCAAACTGTTGGTTAGTTAGTTTGTGTACAACATATCCATGACAACGCACAAAGCTGACCAGGCCGTGTGTCACAAACTGTGGTGGAAACCCCAATTGAAATGCATATTTCAAAGGCTCTGTATACATGTCCAAAGAATGCTCCCTAAATAATACATTTGTATGCCACATCTTCATCAAAAAATGATAAGGCCTCATTTAGAATATCCAAATGTAATATGCTGTTTACATGACCCATTTCAAATTCTGAATATCGTATATTCAAAATAATAGAGAAATATTAGCATGCATATAAACATAGTCACTGAGGCAGCATGCGCAATACCAGGACTAAATGGAGCTAAATGGAATTCAGCCTTTATTAATTTTATTATTTACATCTTTGTTATTCCCTCTTATTGTCTGACTCAGTAGCAGACCAGATGTCTATGCTTTCTTAGATAACTCAGGTTACATGAGATGAACTATCTGCATTTTCAGCATCTGGCAAAATGACAGAATATTCTGGATGTGCAAGTGACACTGCTTAAAACTTTTCAATCCCTTTGCATAGGGAACTGGGTTTTCCATTCTGGGCTAAAGAACCAGAAAAAACGGAAAGTAGCTCTCTGAACCCTTCAAGGGAAGGTAAGCAGCTATCCAAAGGGAATAAGTTTTGGCAATAAAATTACCAGCTAATCTTCAGCCAGACCCTCAGTGACAACTTCAAACACTGAGTATTTGCAGAGCAATGAGATAACGGACATGGCATTTAAAATGACTTGATAGCTGTAGTTATTCTTTAAGGCAGAGCGAAGAACTGACGCCAACAGGAGCTTTTCAGAGTCAGGCTTCAGCTCTACCACATTGACGGGAGTCACTCAAGATGACAACAAAGACGCCCATCAGCTTCCTCCTTACTGGAGCAGAGTCAGGTTATGTTGGAGAGATAACATTTCCCACATTCACCTGAATTTTTTACTAGGATCCATCAAGAGGAAGGAAATTCTCAAAGACGGGATGCTGGGCAGCAATATTTACCATGACTCAGATGTGATTAAGTGAACAGAAAATGGATAAATGACTGAGTAGATCAATGAAGGGCTTACACTGTTTTACTACTGATGGATTCCGAGCAAGAGGCTATGACATTAAACAGGAAACCCTGAGAAGTTTTTTGTAGCAAACTGGAATCATTCTTCTTAGTCCTGACTGAAACCTGGAACGTGAGAGCTATGATGAATACGGGAGAGCAGTCTCAAGGGATTCACCAGAAAGTAGGCATCGTGGTCTAACCTAGAGACAGGAGTGAATGGTGTTGGGCTAATTGCAAGTCACAGAGTACTTTCAAAACCACAGAGATCAAGTTCAAACTGAACAAAGAATACCACAAGACAACTTAAGACAACAGATGATGTCTTAGTATGGATCTTTAAGAGGCTCAACTCGTGTCTGCTTATTAACCAACAAGTTTGCAGTTGTTGAGCCTGGACATCTGTTCCAGTACCAAGACAACAAACACACTTGGCTACTGCCAAACATGCCGATAAGGAGCTATAACATATTCTAAAGGCTTAATTTATAACAACTTGGGGTAACTAATGTTTCCTTGACCAGGGAGGGTTTCTCATACATGCATTTATGTGTGGTGGCCTTTCACTTTATCAGCATCTAGTGCCATGTATTGATTTTTTTTATATTTGGAGCTAGGTTGTTCATTAGAAGTGCAGCTGGAATATGTATTGAGTTCTAGGGATGCACAACATTGGATTTTTTGCCATATAACAACTAAGTGCTGCTGAGGAGAGTTCTGAGTTCTGCCTGCACTGCGTTTACAGTTTAGAGAGGGGACACAGAATTATACAAAGGGAAGCACACACACACACACACACAAAAACAGTCATAATTTCCAGTGACAATAAGTCCTTTTAAAATCGCCCTAACAGAATGTGGCGTGAGCAAGCATGAGTGATATATTCACTTTGTTTGCATTGTTCTCTATTTGTCTGTTGTGACTGGTTGCAAGTGATGTAGCGATGCCATTTTGAGCTGAACTTTTGAAGCCCTGTTTCTATTTATTCCTGACATGACACTTGCTTTGAAAGCTCTCTAATGGACAAGGTACGGCTGATACGTGAAGTTGAAATGAGGCGTAATGTGCACATCTCCTCATTTCATAACAAATACCTACATAAGGTGGCAGCTAGCTGGAGAAAGATCACCAGGCACATGAAAGTTTCTAGTAAATGACTATCACTAATAACCTAGTTACTGTTAGCTATATTGTATGAATTTTTTATGTTTCCTGTTTAAAAGTACAGATACAGAAGGTTAGCAAGCACTCGCTCAAGCAAAATCAGGGATGAAAATCATTCGTTTTGTCATTTGTTGGTCTCAAACAGTTGTCTTCAGTGGGCTGCAGCTGGCAGCCATCCTGCCGAAGCGCATGCACAGACACAGTCATGCGCACACATTTATGGCAGCGCCACTCAGCGATAATATGTCCCTGCGTGCATGCACATGGACTAGCACCTGAAACCCCTGGCCATCACATGCAAGGCTGTGACATGCGATAGCCTGCATTGTGTGTTATCAGCTTCATAGACACAAAGTGCCTCAAGGAAATACGGGCAAACACATTGATTAAAAACAGCAAATCAAAAGAAAAACTGAGTTTAACAACAGAAAATGAAGGAGGAGAGGAAAAGTGGGGAAAAAATGCTCAAATATCCCTGTCCTCCATCTGAGACATCTGTTGTCTTGCTCAACCTCACCTCCAGCTTTCCACTTCTCACCCTTTTCTCCCTCCATCCTAAAGCATGACTCAGTTCATCACCAGCACCAAAGACCCGGATGTCCCGAAGGATTCATGCAGCAGGGCTGTCTGAGGAAAATGTCTGTGTGTGTGAAAGACAGTGAAAGAGTGTGTGTGTGTGTGTGTGTGTGTGTGTGTGTGTGTGTGTGTGTGTTGTTGGTTGGAGGGGAGTATGATAGTTTAAGCCAATCCATAGGGGGTGAAATAAGTCCTCAGCCTGTGCCTGTGGTGGTTACACAGTGTGAGGGGGGTTCGGTTGCAATAATCACACGACAATCGCGTTAAGAGGATCCTCAAGCCACTGCACAGTCCTTAAGCCACACGCACCCAGTAACACACACATGCACACTGATTGCCTGTCAAACTTTGATGCAACTATATTGCTTCTGGGAGAGAAACCAGAGAGCTGTTCTGTAGATCTAAACTAAGAGGAGCATTTAAGTCTGGCAGAGGAGCTTGATGATGCTGCAATGCACGCACACAACTCCATACAAGCAGACTTAAATAGAGGCCAGAGGAGCTTAAAGGGATACTTCGCCAATTTTCAACCAGCTTTGTATCAAAACAATGTGATAAGTATGTGTAGATGAGCTGTGGTAAACTTTCTTTCATCTAACCAGTGCTTAGATATCCCTCCTCCCCCCACTCTGAAACTCTATAGAGTACACAGCTGATCAAGAGACACACTTGCCCCGCTCTCCATCTTTCAAATTGACCGAAATCCCATCACATAGTTAAACTATAGGCAGTGCTAATAGAATATAAATGAATATCATGTTACTGCACTGCCTATTTCTTGCCTAATATGTTTTCTGAGACATATTTTAACACCCTGTTTTGCCGTAATGGCAAGAGTTTGTGAACAGGAAGTGAGTGCCACTGCTTCCTGCACAGTGACAAGGGCAGCCTAAAAAACAGAGATCAAACGGTATATTTGCATGTTTCTCGCCTCAAATGTTTTAGAAACAAGTTTAAGCTTATCGTTTAACCGTAACACAAGAACCGGCAAGTCGCCATTGTTTCACATGGACTAATATACATTTCATCAGGTGCATAGCATTCTGGTAGTTTTAGATGTTTTGCTTCCTGAGCAAAAGCATCCTTTTTCTCTGTTATCTTTGGTCATGTAGCACCAGTTTCAAAACTAGGCCTATTTGCGTCTTTCTATTGGAGAGACAGCCTAGTTTTATGTGAGGGCCTTCTGGTGAGAAAAACTTCTTTCACAAAAATCATTTTGAATGCTGGTGAAAGAAATACTGTTTGATAATCGGCCACACTACAACCTCTATTGTGGAGACTCAGCTGTGAAGACTTTTTCCTTCTTTATTTTAGTTTTTTTTTAATCATTAGCACTGCACTACAATAGCTGCTCTCTGGGGTAGAACTTTATACTTTTAACACGCAGCTGCAGCCTATTAAAAAGCAATGTTAGTAAAGATAAAGGGTCAAGCCTGAAACATAATGCGGATCAGATCAGTGTAATGCAGGCATGGCTGGACAATTCTCTCAGCTTCTGCTGCTGGAAATGATGCATGCTGCACTGCAGAGAAATGCATCATGTAATTTCACCCATTTTTATTCAGCCAGTCTAAAACCTTATGGAAACTATCCTTTCCTGAAATATGTTGCACTCTAATCTATCACACAGGCACTTTGTTTAAAACTCCAACAGCCCCATGCTACTCAGATCTCTAACTCTTTACCTCAAAGCTACTCCAGCCAGATTCGACCAAAATACCCCCAATCCCATGGTCTGCAGGATCAGCTTTTCCTCTGTTATGGGGACAAATCAGCTGATCCTGGATGGCAGGAGACAATACCTTCTGTAGCCCGCTAGTCAGACCCCCACTGGGAGTGTGTGTGTGTCCATGTGTGTTCTCCAGGCACTTATCTGCATATCCAGCCCCTGTGCAGAATCATGCAAAAGCCCACACAGCCAATGAGGGATTGAGGAGAAGAGGAGAGGTGGAGGACAGAGTGGAGGAAAGAGGAAGGTGAGGGCTAATTCGTTTTACTGAAGATTTCTCTTCAAATAGCAAAGTTAACCACCTCTAACTATGAAGGACACACTGGATTTCTTCTCACTGTAGAAAAGAATCTGCTCTGCTGTGGAAAGTATTGACTCTGTCATCCCTTCACAGCACCACTCTCTTGTTCCTTTTGAAATTCACCCAGTTCAAGGGCGAAGCGACAAAGCAGTTGGCTGTAGGAAATCTCTCCAGCTGAAGAGAATGACAGAGTGAGTGAGTGAGTCCATCCCACGTGTCATACAGAAGCACATCCTTTCGCCTCGACTCTGAGTGGGCGTCAGGTTACAGGATCTGTGAAGCCAGTGTGTTTCACATGTCGACTGAAGCGTGACAACACGAAGGCACTTATTGCTGCACCCACGGGGGGAAGCCGGGTATCACATCTGGGACAACCTCACAGCATTTTGGGCTTCAAAGTTAAAAAAAACTGTTCCATACAATATGGCAGTGATTTAACATGTAGCCAGAAAAATGCTCCTCCATAAGTTTGTTCAAAGCGAAGTCTCACTCCCAGGAAAAATGTCTGGTTTGTATGTGACAAAGTAAGGTTGCAAATTGAAAGCACTTTCCTTAATCGATTAATTGGTAAAAATAACAACCGATTAACCGTTAGGTTAAAAAACAAACTCTGCTCATTTCACATACCAAATGCATTTTATCCTCATTCAAAGCTTACAGCAGCATATTGCATATCTTTGGACAGCATTTCATAGCCTATCGATTAAATTCCACATGCTTGATTAAGTTGTTAACGAGCGATTAATCGATTATCGATTAATTATTAGCGTCCCTAGGACAAACCAAACATTTTTTAGTGTGACTGGGCTCAATAAACCAAGAAAGGAATCATATTTTATAAATACCGCTCTACAACACAAAAACGGTAACTACATATTTAGTCAAAATTGGGTTATAAGACCTGAATGACACTTTTTGACATCTGTCATACTATATAAAAATTGTAATGCCAATCAAATGTTGTCTGGGTCCAGACCTTGGAATCTGCCCCCTCCTCCAACCTGACTGATTGGTCTGACATGGTGACATAAAAAAAGCACTAAATTAAAAAATGACCACTGAGCAACCCCGGTGGACACTGACAAGCTGTTGTCGAGCAGTGCGCTGGAACCAATGAAGAGTAAAATCAGCAGTCACACACGCTATAGACAAAATCAATGGTGCTACCCATGGGATGCATAATTGATCTGATGATCCGGTTAGAGCTGATCAGATCACATTCATTGATGAGAGGAGGAACAGAGTACAGAGGCGAGTGAAAGCAAACTTTATGACCAAGCACAATGAACAGTCAAGTTTCACTTTCACTCCACCTGCCATTCTACTGCTCCATCTGTGCCCAAAGTGTGCTCTGCGCTCCAAGAGTGTAGGGCAATAAATAACCAAATGGTAAATAGTATAACTGTTTTCATGGCAGACCGCCACAAATAACTGAATGTATTAGAAACCCTGATTAGGGAAAATCCCCCTCCCCCACGGAAATTGGCTGAATTGGACGCAATGTCAAACTGAGGACAGAAACGTAGTGTAAGTAGCTGCCAATTCTATCTGATGTCAGGCCAACTGAAATGAATATTTTAGTTAAAATAGCTTAAGTAAAAGCGAGCTGGTAGCAGCAGCTAGCCTTAGCTGAAGCTAAAAAAAATAACTTGCCCTAAGTTTTTTTCATATGCAATTAAAAAATAAAAATCATATGAATAGACAACTTGGATTGTCACTCTACATAACAACTACTTGAGTATATAGAGAATAGCAGTAATGTTGAAAAACAAAACCCAAGCTAAACTTCTGCTAGTGCTAACTACCTCTGCCTTATCTGCTTTTGACTCTAGTGGAATAATGTTTATTTTCTTAAATAAAGTAGGTTAAAGGGTAGCGAAAGCTGTCATTGTTAGGAGACACTGTTTATCCTCACTTGCATTCTGTGAATATTAATCCAAGGCAGACAAAAATAATCAGCCTAAAGGCCTAAAGTGAAGGCATTATAACCTGTCACACATTTTGTCAGACAGCCTGAAAATGTGTCTTCAGTGCTTCTGTAACCTAGTTACAGCTCTCTGACTGTGGGGTCGTATATAGAAACTCAAACTTCAGCAAAAGAAATCCACAGTAAAAGACTGACTGACAGGTGTTAAGACACAACAACAGCAGTGAGCACTTAGAACAAAGACGCTGCCAAAAAACATATTACCACTATAAAGCGAGTTATTTTATCCTCCACATAGATAGATACCCACTATGCTCGGTGTTCCCATTGGTAGAGACGCTCTCCCAAAAAACACGCATTTGTGAACACTATGTGGATGTGAGTGAGCTGAAATTCAAGACTTAAATAACTTTTCAGTTACATGTGAACGCATCATTAAAGCATTTATCTATTCTTTGTTCTGCACTGGGTCCCTTGGAAGCCATTCAAGGACAAAAGAAAACTTTGCACATCTCTTTCCAAACAGGTGCGTAGGAGAGGGGTGAGCAGAGGACAACTTAGAGAAATACTCCCACACACCGTCTAACTTGCAAAAATCCTTATTTTAACATGATGTCATGGTATTAGACCCTCATTAGGCAAAACTCAAGGTCCCCACTTTAAAATGTGCTGTTTGAAAGCAAGATTGGCAGGACATTGGCAGCCTTTCGTGAACCAGAGATGGAAGAAAATAGACAATATGTAAGGAGGAGATTTTGAAAATGAGAAAAAAGAAAGACATAGATCACACAGAGAGCAAAAGAAAAAAAAACAGATGATCAGACAGAGTGATCCAACTTTGATTTAACATCAGCACAGACATTAGATGGAACCACATGGGAAATAAGAGTTTTCCTCATAACTTGCATTTAAATTTAGAGCATCGAGAACTAAAGGTGCAAGACTCTAATCCTCAACTATCACCACAACCATGCACCTTGTGAAGTGCCATGCCTGTAAAACACAAAACTCCTGCAGCTCCATGGCATTCATCCTGTGCCTAACCCTGACCTCTGACCTCTGAGGGAGCCCACAGCCCTCCACATCTGGAGGATTCAGGGATAAAATCAACATTGACATTCACTGAGCCGCTGATAGAGAAACATATGTCATGTGTTGGCTTGTTTTGTGCATGGATAGCTGCTTCTCAGTAGCTCCGGGGGATGAGATTATAGCTGACATGATAACAGATCATCTCCAAAGAAAAATTTGTCCCCCTGTAACACAACAGTGATTCAAAAACTTTCTATGTGATATTATAATTCACAGGCATGTGGGATTTGTTATGAGGTGAGCACAAATATTCAACATGGAAGAAAATTGATCTATAAAATAGGTTGGCTGATGAGTGCTAATACACATATGTAGGTTCCAAAAAAATGTTCTCTTTGGATCCAAGGACAAAAATGATTTTAAAAAAAGGAGGAAGAGGTTAGACTTCTATAAAACATAAAAATAAAAAAAATATAAATAAATAAATAAAAAAACAAGCTGCACTTATTTGCAAAAGTTAAAAAGCCTTCAATAAATGGGCTTAGCGTCTACACGTTTAACCTCAGTCTTCATCAGGGCAAGTAAAAAACAAGTCTCAGCTCACAGATATCAAGGCTGAGGTCAGGTGCCAGGTAATCAGAGCAGCACTGGATAAATGTCACAGGTGCATTTAATGAGATGACAGTGCACAAAATTAGTACAACTCCAACAAAGCACCAGTGTGCCCAAGACAAATTCATCACACAATCAACAACCTCTGATACAGGTCACACAAAAACATCTATAAAAAATAAAAGCATAAAAAAATATGTCATGGCACAGTGTACATAAATCTTCAGCATAGGTTTCGATGCTTCACCAAGGCCTATCACCTGTAATGAGGAGAGAAGACTAGAATAAAAGCCATGTTCCCTCTTTGAAAGATAGAGAGCACTGGTGGAGCAGCAAGCAGGACACACGCATTTAAATGTGGGTGGGAGACTTTTTTTCCAAGATAGCTCATCTGCTGCGAGTTGTGGGCTCCCGAGCGTTCAATGATCTAATAATTTAAGAAGTATAATGCACAAACTGCCACTTTCATCAATTGAAGGTTTTTGCATTTCTCATCATCATGCTCAAGTTTCGTTTATTTCCATGTTACCCCGCTGGGTTAATAATTTTAATCGCTTTTCACGGATCTTACACACAGAAGCGCACTGGAAAGGTAACTCGAGCTGGGTAAACATGACTTTAAAAGTAAGCAAGGTAACAAACCATTCACATCAGTTCTAAATAAGACGATGGTATTTATAAAGTACGGAGTATAATGCCACTTTTTGCGAGCTCAGCACCGACTCACGGCGCGCCGTGTCTTACCTTGCGCTGCTAGGAGCACCAGCAGGAGGGCGTTTGTTAGTTTCCCGGAGAAATTCATCGATACATCGGCACTTGGCTTGTCCTTTCAACGGATAAAAGATGCTGCTGCTGATTGAAATCTTGTCAATTACCCACTACAGACGTCTGTGAAGCCTTAAGATTCGAGAAACATCTTCCTTTGCGCTCCGGAGCGTGGAGAGGTTCAGGTTGGACTCGCGGTGCGCTCTCCCGACATGAACAACTTCTGCACGTCCCGCCCCCCCCCACCTCCCTCCGTCCCCGTGTCCAACTCACCCACCCACTCACCCAAGGGCCAAACCTAGCGACCTGACTCACCGTGACTCACAGGTGATAAGTTTGGAATAATGGTTTTTCAAATATGGCTCTCTAGGACCGCCAGGGGTCCCACTGCAAAAATGTAATAACATTTATTCATATATTCAGTTTTGAAGTCCTGTTTCTTATATAAGCACAAGTTTTTACTTTATAGAAACTTTCAAAATATTATTTAAACATATATCAAATTCTTTAATTGTTGAATATATTTATCTGCCAGTTTAATTCAGTTCAAAGGGCTTTATTGGCATGAAAGTTTCAAAAACAATGTTGCCAAAGCACCATGAACATGTCAGCACTAAACTCTTTTTTGATGCTGCTATTAATATATCCTGCTTCTTTTACAATGTCATTCTGTATGTATATACTGTATATCACTACCACTTCTTGTGCTTTTAAAATTGTATATTCTTTTACAGTCTTTAAATTGCATCTTTTGATTTGTTTAGTATGTTCTCTCTTTCTTTTGTTGATGTGCTCAAAGAAGTCTGTATGCCCTATTTCTCTGTTCTTTTACTTTGTTGTATCTTAGGAAGCCTTCTGTAACACCTGGGCCAAGGGACTACAGAGGAAAAAATAGCCTCCAGATTCTGACATTTTTATACCCTGTGTATTTATTAATTTGCACTGTCTCTTCCTAAATAAACTAAACCTAAATCTAATCAAAAATTAATTTCTCCACCAATTGAACATTAACACATCATGAAGATTAATGGCCTGTACTGATAATAAACAGCAGGGATACTCAACTTACTTTGCCCAGGGACAACTTTTGCAAAAAGACAGAAGGCTAGGGCCAGACGCAGCATCCCCGCACAGGTCAGGTGAACAGAGGGACATCTGTAGGAATTGAGGATATTCAGGGCTTAGACTGGACCTCTGTCAGGGGGTTTAGGGGATCCTTCCCTGGCAATTTCTTGGACAAAAAAGTGCCATTTTGATGCTTTTTAATGCACCCTCATTCTGTATTTATATCAAAAGTTTAAGAAAAGTCCCAATGTGAATTTGTTTAATTTCATTGTGAAATAGAAAATGGTTGTGAGGCAACCCAGCACCCTGTCTGGGGCCAGATTTGGCCTGCGAGCTGCAAGTTAAGTATCAACGATATATAGTGTATCAAATACATCTATATGTGTGATTATCTATCTATCTATCTATATATCTATCTATCTATCTATCTATCTGTCCTTTTTAGTTCAAATAATGTAGATTTGTGTAAATTTGGCAATATTTCCCTGAAAAAAAGGAAAAGAAAGTTAAACTTAAACATGTCATACTCAGAGAATTACTCTCACATCTACTCAACATAGCTCTACAGAAAGATGCAGCACATACACACACGCGCGCACAAACGCACACACTACACAATAAGATCACATATTTTCACTGCTGAGCTGTAAATGACCTATTTAGTCACTTAATTGATTTTGTATGCATAACAATGCTCAGGCAGCTTAAAGCATTAGCTGCTCTATAATAGAGTCTTGAAGGCTGCAGAGTCTGCCCAAGTCAAATAATGGAAAGCTATTAATGCAGAACAGCACTACGTGGAATTGCACTGTCGAGCATGCAAGTCTGGACTGACGATATCATCTTAAAAATGCACGCACTGAGGTAAACATTCAAATTAATTTACTTTCACTGAAATGTCTTTAATCTGTAGTTTTGCTTGTGTTACATTGAGTTTGGAGAAAAAATGAAGAAAAAATCTCATTAAAAAAATTAACATTTCAAGACATTTTTCACACTATCATTGAGAACAGCATGTATCCAAAGTGTCAGCTTTTTGTTTGTCCATGTCCTGTTAATTCATCTTTTGTAAAACTCAGTCAAACATGCACAGCATGATGCGCTGAAAGGTAACAAATTAAGGGATAGACATAGCTTTCAGCTGATTTGTCCCTAAATATTTCATGAAAGCATGTGTGTGTCTATGCATGTTTAAGTATTCAGAAACATAAGACGTAGGCTATTTCTAACTACCGTGCTATATATTCACTCCTCTTAACCCACTTACCTGGCACAAACCTGCATTTATAACGTGTAGGCGTACATGGACACACGCACACTTTCATATCTGTGTGGACATGCATGGACGTACATGCAGTAGCTATACACTCTTCGTGCTATACGTCAGTCTCATATTCTGTATTGGAACTATGTTAAGTTGCATCGTCCCTATCAAATATAAAAATTCAAATTAAGGGAAGATAGTGGGAGACAAAAATGAAAGAGACAAAGATTGTTTTCTTATGTATTTTCTTATATTTTTATCTTGTTTATTCCATGATTTTTTGTCATGTTTGACATATGTTATAGTAGGTTTTCCTGCTGCACACTGCAACCACATCAAACAAACATCAGCTCTGCAGTATATTAGGTGCAATGTGAGAGTATGACCTGTGTGCTGCAACACAGCCGCTGATTGTAAATGTACAAAGTGTGTTGCATGTTTGCAGCTGGCAGGTCAAGAGCCAAGAGGCTGAGGATGAGAACTGTTCGACCCTAGATTTTAAGCTCAATTAGTTTTGTCATTGGGGAAGCAAAGTCAGCCGTGGTTGTTGTTGAGGCTCGGAGGCTGAAAACTGCAGTGATTAAATGCCTCTCATGGGCCGGTAGGAGCCTCCAAAAGAACAGCAGAGGGAGAAAAGACAGAGGAAAGCAAGGTGCAGAGTTTAAAGAGAGGTTTTATTGGAGAGATGGTGCAGAAAGGGCGTGCTGGGGGTAACTAAAGGCAGATAATAGAGAGAAAGAGATACACAACTGAGCATAAAATGTTGAAAGGTTCCAGAAGAAAAACAGGGATGCAATTTGGCTGCTTGATGTGCCTCACTGTGGCAGAGCCAGTCCAACTGTTTGCAGATTTTTTGATTCAGCAAGATGCTGAGAAAAGCTGAGGAAGAGTCTCCACCCACCGGCACAGACTGTAGAGAGACAGGAGAGTTGTCCTTTTCTTTCACACTTTGTTAAATTTTTTTCTTATTTTTCAGCCAACAATATTATGACTTTTCTTTCTCTTGTGCCTCTTTTCCTGTTGCACCCTTTTCGTTTTCACCATCAACTTTAATAAAAGTGAATCCCTTCCCATTGGCAAAGGGAGATAGTGATGGACATTTAAACAAGCCTTCTTGACATTCAACACAAAGAACAAACATTTGCAGTTATTTCCCATGGCACTGGGCTTAAGAGCTAAAAGGTCAACCTTTGACCTTTGTCAGATATTGAATATATTTACCTGTGATCTGTTGGAGTGTGTAAGTATATGCTACAGTGTTCGTGCTTTAACCAGTGTTATGGTGTGTGAGTATATGTTACGGTGTGCATGTTTAAGAAAACAGATATATCGCTACATACGACGTGTGTAATCTTAGAATTTAGTGTTCATGTATACTCCTTAGAAGAAGCCAGATATATTACGGCATAAATCAGTGTCCAGACGACAATCTAACCTTGGGGGTCAGCAGTGAGAGCATGATATGGAGAGAATCTGAGATATGGAGGTGGGTTGAATGCATGGAGTCAAAAGGGGAAGGGTGTGCGGGGCCTATAACTTTGTTCCACAGGACACCTAGATAGGGAAAACAATCCCTAATAAGGGATTGTCCTTGAAGTTGACCAATCCAAGGAGGGTGCCATGCTGAAAGGGGGGCCAGAGACCGAGGGGAGCCAACCAGAAGATGATTCTACCTACATTCACATTTCCTCATTGTAATAGTATAAAAGACTGGATCAGGGAAAGACAGGTTGTCAGAATGCAGGCTGACTCGCTGATGTTGTCAGCTAGGGAGAGGCATTTCTGATCCAGAGCTCTGTAACTGCTTACTGCTTGCTGTTTGAAAAGATTCACTAAAGGTTCGAACTTATAATTCTAAATTCTGTGTGGACATTCACTCATTTGCTGTTTATTGAGTTGCCTTTAAGAATTCTGAACATAGCGCTCACCCTGTGAGGGTGAGAGTTTTTTTCTATTTGCAGCAATCGAGAGAAAAACTCCTTCAGATCACATATTTGTTTTAAGGGAAGGAGTAAAAAAGGTGCATGTTAATATTACTGTGTCGATTTTTTTTTAGCAATAATCTGTTATGATCTCATTTAACAGTCTTACATCTAAAATCAGCTTTTAGGGGAACATAAAAAGAGCATTTTATCTGTTTGATTTTCTGATGTTGTGGCCAAGAGGGAATATTGTTTGTTTCTGAAGTACACACTGAGTGTACATATTTGGAACTTATTCCTCATAGTCAGTTCCAGCCTCTTTAGCCCGACCCACATCTCGAGTATTTCATAGCAAAATTCCCCCTCCTCCTCATCTGCTTCTTTTCTGCAAAGCAAGAGTCTCTTATATTTTGTACACTTACACATACAGTAATTAGTAAACTTTTCGATCCCAAAAAGACCAGATTTTGAAATAGCAATTATGCCGCTCTGTGGATTGTAACCATGCCAGTCATGGTATTAGTCATTTTAATTCTGCTGCTACTAAATCCACTTAATTCTACAACATTTATTTGTTTGTGCATTAAAGTGTGCATACTCAAGTTTACAGCTGCACAGTGTGTGATATGTATTTACTTAAAGGGATAGAAGTCAGATTTTCTGAGGGGGTTTGTATGAGACTGTTATCCATAATCATCATAATCAGAAGTAGGCAGAGGTATGAATTTTAGCCCCTTGAAAAGGCTAATATCAGTTTAAGAGTATATTATATTTAGAATATTTTCACTGCTTTACATTGCAGTCAGGCAGTCCTCTTCAATGGAGAACTGAAACCATTATCTATGCTCTCTTTAAAGCCTCCTGTCTCTATTGACAAAAACAGTAGCTCTGGTCACTGCTGCCTCAGTTGGTAAAGTTGTTTGTGTTATGTGACTTTTTTAAATCCAAAGAAATCCTTTTACACATTAGAGTCACACAATAACACAAAGTAACTCAATGAGACAACTGCAGACCAGCAGCTCCAGTGTTCTGCAAGGTAAAATTACATTTTTTGTCAAATGAATTCAATGGCTTTGAAGAAAGCATAAACAACTCCTTCAGATCCCTGTACGAAAGGGATGTATGACAGTAAGGTAAAGCATTGTTCTAAATATGGCACACTCTTAAACGGATATTGATTTTAAATTTTTATCTTTTAATTTATTTATAGGCTTTTTTTAGGTGGCAAAGATACATACTGCTTTACCCCAGTGCACAGCATGTCTCAGTAGTCCTTTCTGGTGTGCCAACAGACATCTACTGTAAGTAATACACAATGGATAGGTACATCAAACAAACCCACTTCAAAAAAATCCAAAGTATCCCTTTATTTCTTACGACTTCGATCCAGCAGAGAAAGAAAGTCAGAAGAAGAAAAGAAAGAGACAGAGCATCTGCAGCAATGCAGGAATTAGTCAAGTTCACAGGAGGAGACGATTGCCCTACAGTGTCACAATCAGACGGCTGGTGACTCCACCTGAGGTGACATCCCAGCGCTGCTTACCCTCCAACAGAGCAGGCGAACAGGGGAAAACACTCTTCTCCTCCACCACCTTTTTTATTTTTATCACACTGCTACTTTTCTTTGTCTTGTCTCTCCCTGTACGATCACACAGCTAGACACGCTGTTAAATAACAGCAGGCATCTGGTCAGACAGCTCAGACAAAGCAGAGGGACCTTGAGGGCCTGATGGAGACAGCAAATAAAAAGGAAAAGGGCAAGTGTGGTTGCAATAGAGTGTGATGTCAGGCAGGACTGTCCTAGCTCATCCACATCAACTGTGTACGCCATTTCCCTCTCTCCAGCTGGATCTATCTGGGTTTTATCTCTCTATTTCTCTCTTCATTTCCTGTCTCTATCACTTCATATGTCTGTCTCTCTAAATCAGGAATTTTTCCATCCTTGGTTTCTCATTTTCACACTATATTTGGGTGGCCGTAAGAGAACAGGGCACAAGTAGGTTTTGTATTACCTCATTAAGTGCACTGTTAGTTCTTTTCTTCTTCCTGTCAGCTGGTCACAGTCTCACCTTGTTACATGCCACTCACACTGATGAGACGTCTGCCTTTAAACAACCTGTGGTCTAATGTTGCAGCAAGTCTGATCAGTAACCTGTATTATTAAACAGGTTGTGTCTGTGGCAATTTTAACAGCAGCTTAACCCCAGTTAACCTCTTTCACCCCCATAAGCACATTTAAAACCGCATCAATCAATATGTGGTGAACTGTTAATACTAATAATAATAATAGTAATAATGATAATAATAAAAGTAGCAATAACACTTATATTAATATTAAAGTGTATAGTATTTGTCAGAACCAGCATTAAGTGTTTAACAATAAAGATAGAAAACATAGTAAAATACACAGTTAATGTTTGACTTACTACATTTCTATTTGTTTTCCACCAAATTTTCTATTCTTGCAATATCTGCTTGTAAAATCAAACTTTTAATGGTTATGTTTGGACAGCCAAAGCTCTCAGCCAACACTAGAGAGCATCATGGTCTGGTTTAATACAGAAAAGGCCTGCAGTAATGTGAGGCACAACTTTTTTTTTACTGGCATTTTATTTTTAGCACTGCGATAGTCTGCTGACCTGTCCAGGGTGTGCCCCGCCTCTCGCCCAGTGACAGCTGGAATAGGCTCCAGCCCCCCGCGACCCTTACGAGGACAAGCAATTACGGGGAATGTATTTTTGGTCATAGAGATATGATTTTTGTGCGATCTCAAAGTTCCTGACTGAGTGAATGTGTGCTTCTGATCTCTTGCTATATTTCCTTCTTTATCCTTTAACCCCATCTAAACAGTTTAGCCTTCCTCCTATGATCCCCTTCTTCTTCTTCTTACTTCTGCTCTATCTAATCCCACCACTCCACTGTCACCACCCTCCGACAACCTCTTTTAAAAGCTCTGAGCATCCCCTTTCCTCTTACAGCTCGTCCCATTCTGCCAGTCACGCTACACTCTGTGACCCAGCTCATCCCTCCAGCCTCCCCACTCCGTCCACTCCTCCTTCCTCTCACCGCCTCTGCCTCCTCCTCTTTCACTCCAGCAGACCCATTAACACCGCAGAGAGCTTCCTTCCTGTTTCCCATTTAGCCAGTGTCCACTATGGTCATGCAGTGGCCTGTTGCAGCCACCAGCAACTAATTAAAGTCCCTTCACTGCTCCAATCACAGTTATCTGATTAAAGCCCTTTGCTGCTAATTACACTGCCATTTCTCGGTGCCATATTTTTTTCCCACGGTCCTTCACTCTCCCGTTCTCTCACATACACACACATACAAATCTAGAGCAGCAACTTGCATAAAATGTATTGTGACATTTTTTTTTACAATCATGCTCACAACATCATTCTGCTTTATGTCTTTATTCTCCGTCCGTCTTGTTCTCTGAATAACCAGCAGTGTCATTTTCATTTTTAAATGTCTGCAGCCAGAGGGGTCACACAGAGCCACGCAGAGCTTAGTCATTATCTGCTCCACTCATGTTTGTCCTAAAATGAAATCTGAACGATTGTCTGAGCCTCTTTTTGCCATCACAGATGATCTGCTTGTCATAGCTTCAAGTTGTTTTTAATCAGTTTAAAATGTGTTCGGAACATTTTGGTAATAGATGTTGCAATCCTCATTGGTGACCTCAGGATGAGTGTCTCTTTTTTATTATTATTACGACTTTTATAAGAATAATGCAAGATGCAAGGTGACATTTTCTTCATAGCCTGTTGTGCATTAGAGGCACATTGATGTAATTCATAACATAAAAGATGTGTTTTGATGGTTTTCATATCCTACATAGTTTTTCTCTGACCTTAAAGCTGGAGCATGCAACTTCTGTCTCCCCCCTCTGACAGCGAGAGTAATTACATAAACATTGTTGACATGCTTGTGATGTATGAATGCAGGTGAGCTCACCACATCTCCCTCGTGCCCTGGAGTGTCCTCTTTCTTTCTTTCTTTCTTTTTTTTCTTTTTTTGTTTAATCCATCCTCTTAAACATGATTTTCTTACTCCAGAAACTTTTCTCGGATGCTCATGGGATTTTCCTCCATAGCATCCTCCACACTCCCAGCTGCTACTCTGTTGTTATTGTCTCTCCTCCCCTCCTGCCCCCGTTGGCTTTGGCTTTGGTGTGAAATCCATTACTTCTGGTGCACCAATGCAGGAAAGTCACCACAGACACCATACACCACAACTGTGATGAACTGCAAAATACAGAGAGCTATCCCTGGTGGCAATAGGCTCATTCAGCATTGTATGAACTCATTTGGCAAGAGCTTGGGTGTAACAGACACTCATGTATATGTTTAAGACACGCACTCCAACTTAAAAATTTTATCTAATTAACTTCAAAGATGTTAGACTAAAAGATGTTGAAGCTGCATATGCAGCTACATATGAAAGCAAGGTGAAGCCAAAATAATTTGAATCTTACAGGTAACTGAGCACCTGATTGTAAAATTCAGTCCATGAATTCTTGATGTTGAAATTAAATCACTGTGACGTCACACTGTCACTTCTGGGTAGACAACTGGCCATTGTTTTGAAGTATAGAGATATCTAAAACCCTGCAAACTTGTTTATTTCTGTTGTTATTTTCAGTCATAAATTTAATATTTAAAGAGTTATTTACTTAAACACAGTGGTCCAAACTATCTGATGGTTCTGCTGTGCTTATTTTATGTTTCGGTTTGTAAATGTCTTTGATGACCTAAATCTACTGGCGTGGAATCTAAACAATGCTGCTATGGACAAGGCAAAACATATTTTAACTACCTGAAAAAAAAGATCAATATCAGTTTCAGTGTATGCTATAGTTGGAATATTTCATCTGCTTTACCTTACACACTAACTGATCGAGGCCACCATAGACCAGCTGCTCCTGCTTTAAAAAATTACTGGGTTTTGTCATCAGAGTCTGGTGGCTTTGAGATAGCAGCTTCACCTCTCCATCAAACAGGGGTATCTGACGGCAAATTAAAGAGGTGAAAATATTCTAAATACTTAAATTGAAATTACGTTTTCTTTAGGTGGGCCTATTTTTAGGTGGCTACAAACTAAGCAATTAAGGCAGCATTTGCTCAGGCCAGTTTCATTTTATCTACGTGAAACAGGGGTTTTCTGTCTGGAAGTTATATGAACAAACATTGTGATGCGGTTTATTTATAGCATTGAAGTATTTTACTTTGAAAACCACCTGTCTGCAGTTTCATAGAGGGGAATTTAACCCACGTAAATTCATACTGATGGTGCTATAAATTCAGTGTAATTTTAACTTCAACACTGAGTAATCAGTAGTGGTTAAATTTTGTATTCAGTTGCCTATAGAATTATGACTTCCATAAAATAATCAGATTCACTGAATGATAGAGTGTGATGTCACATAAAAATAAATGAGGATCCAGACTATAAAAACAACATCTTTACTTATTCATAATAGCTTGGTGTGCATAAATCATTCATGTGTGACATGCAATTATACAATAACTGATCATTCCCTGAATCAAAATCTGTTTGGTTACTGCAGTGTCTTTCTAAATATATCATAAACATGGACTAATGCTTGCTCAATGTTCAAAAGGAGTGTTGAAGTTGTCACAGAGCTGCTCCTGTTACTATAACTGTTTCAGAGAGAGCTCTGCAGTGTCTCTTTTGACCACTAGCGAGCAGCAGCAGCAGCCTGTTCTGTCAGCAGGTAACAGACTTGAGGAGATATTTATTGCTAAAGCAGAGACATTACAGAGCGACCCCTGAGCCCAGTTTAAAGCCCTGTAAAGTGTTTGGACCAAAGCTCTATGTCTGTCCCCTCAGCTCAGAGGCTCTGCTGCTCAGATCGATGGTCCCCTGACTCCATTGCACGGCAGCTACACATTCTGTAATGCAGTAATGTAGTTCATAAATATTGACCACAGAGCTGAAATGGCAGGTGTAAATCCTGAAGGAATGTCCCGCTGAGGATAATGGGGGAGATGGAGGGCAACGGCCGACTACAGGAAACAGATCAAACTGCTGACATTCACCCTGCTGCATCAGAGGTTCAAGAGTCTGATTACAGCAGGTTGACAGAGGGAATAGAATAGAATAGAATAGAATAGAATAGAATAGAATAGAATAGAATAGAATAGAATAGAATAGTCAGTACAGACAGAGTTGTAGATTGTAGCGGTGGAATGTAACTGTACTTATGTACAAATTTGAGGTACTATTTTACTTGAGTGTTCTCATTTTATGCTACAATATACTTCTACTCCTCTAGGCTTCATCTGAGAGGTTATTATTTTATTTACCACTTCACTACAGTCACCTACAGTCTGTCTTAGAGCTTCAGTTACTTTTCACATTACAATTTTGATTTTCCATTTTTCTGATAAACTGAAGGATTAAATGGTCTTTTATGTGTTAAGAACAGCAATGCTACAAACATATATTGTGATGATTTCATAGAGTATGATGTATTGCTGTATATTTAACTACCTAACATATACTATAATATATGTGTTCGTGTAATTACTTTCACTGCCAGACGGAGGAGACAAAAGTTTCACACTACAGCTTTAAGCATGTCTGTGTGTGAATGGACCAGCTGATTGCCCCTTAAACTCTACCTCTGTCTAAATAGCCAGCTCTGTTTGGATACACTACAATTTCACCTCAAGAATTTCCATTTATAGAGATCCTCTGTCACATGTAAATGAGGTAGCACAAGCAGATAGGACCTAAATGCAGGATGGCAGGCAGGTGGACTCAGAAAAGCTACTTAAATTAAAGAAAAACAGGCTTACAGGCTGATGAGATGCATACCAGGCAGGCAGGCAAGCAGGCAGGAACAATCAGCAGGGGGAAAAAATCAAGGATGCAGGGAAACCGCAAAGGAAACATGAACTTCCCCAACACTAATTGGGGAAGTGGGAACTGGTGAGTTGACTGCAGGACTTGTGAGGGACAGGTGAAACTAATCAGGGCAGGTCATAACAATTCACAAGGCTCGAAAACACACAAAGACAGGAAATGAGACCAGACCTGACACATGAGGATAGTGACCTTCAGAATAAAACAAGGAATAAAACTATAAGAAAAGGATGATGACATCTTCTCTAAACCCTCAGCCAACCTGCAGCCAAAAAGTAAAAGACACACTATTTTTGTTGTTGTTATTTCAAATTTACAATAAAACATATGCAAAAAATAAAAGAATTTCACTTGCAGAATTTTCACTTCTGACTGCTTGGCTAACTCTGAGTGCCTCAGTGTGTGTGTGTGTGTGTGTGTGTGTGTGTGTGTGTGTGTGTGTGTGTGTGTGTGTGTGTGTGTGTGCGCACGCGCGTGCGTGTGTGTGTGTGTGTGTGTTTGCATGCATGGGCATTATATATGTCCACATGTGTGAGTTTGTCTTGCAGAGAAGAATAAATGCTTATTGATCTCTGACTACAGCATGAACGGTCTTTAATGTCGGCTCCTCTGTTGGCCTAACAGACTGCAGAGGTCTTGTGTCTCTTGTTTATGACTGACCTTCATCATCCCTGTCTCCGTCTATCATACTTTCTGTGTTTTTCTCTCCCATCCTGCTTATGACCCCCCTACCTCACCCTCATCCAGTTTCATCTCCACCGTCACGCTTCACGATTCGACCTGGAGACCATAACACCAACTCTCTCTGTCTGACTCTCTCTGTCTCTTTTTTTTCCCGCTCAATTTTCTACTCATGAGGAATGGGCCTGGTGATGCAGTTATCTCTGAGGAAGTGGTGCACTGCTAAATGGACTTAATTACACACATGCACATTCTGATAATATATAGTATATATATATATATATATATAGTATCCTTTCTAGAAACCAGCATCTTTAGACCATTTATGTTCTGGAAAAATAGGCCTTAAAATATCCATGGAAAATGCAATTACAACGGATTTTAAAAATTGAGGTTATACAATTTTACTGAAGGCTGCTGTTGTTAAAGATGTGAAAGAACCTTTATCTGATGTTTTTGGCTTCTTTTAAAGAAGATCTGATAAAGAGGGGAGAGCTTCATAACACATAAGATTTTCAAGATTGGTGAATATGTGCCTGTGTGTATTCATTCACATGCTGTGTCCCTTTAGTAGTCATGCCGCCTTGTTGCCATCTTAAGCTAACAGAAGGCGAAGTTGCAAACCCTGAGGATACAAGACTGTCTAATGAAGCCTTAGTCAGCTGACTAACATTTAGCCCTGGCCCCGGAGAGTTCACACATGTACACAAAGAGCACATACACTCCAGAAACTTCTGTCCAAAATGCCAACTGCCTGGAGATGTGCTTACTTTTGAATCATCTCAGTGTGGCTGAAAATGTGTGAGGTGAGAGAAAAGAGCCTGGAGGATGTTTAAGCTTTTGTCGTGCAAAATGATACTCAAGTAACCTGTTAAGAGAAGAAGAGCTGAAGGAGAGATAGAGAGTAACTCCTTGAGAAAGCTTAATGTAGAAACTAAGAATGGCGCCGTCTGTGGCATGTGCATGAAACACAGCAGGACAGCGTCAGATTGAAACACTACTGGAAATTATTTAATGTAAGAAGCCCAAGGGCGCTAATAGGGTGGGAGGGGAGGTGGACGGGTACCACAAACCCGGACTTCGATTTGGGAGTTCAGCATTTGCTTCCTCTTAGATTGTGATGTTTTTTTTCTACGCCTTACCACATACCTCCTTCCCCTGATCCTAACCAACCATGACAGTCTGTCGTCTGTTGACGTCCAGGTGTTGGTTGTCATGTTGCCAAAACATAAGCACATACCCATGATGTAGGATATCTGCCATTTGCCCAGGGAGAACGGAAATTGATGCAGTCAATCACATTTCTTTAACATCTGTTGGGTTTACACAGCCCATTCTTATATTGAACTTATCAAATAATGCCACTTAATCAGTGATTTCAGCGTCAGACACCGATGCCAAAAGCCACCTTTTGCAGCAGAATGACACGTCGGCAGGCTGCATCAGTTTGTAACACGGCAGCAGCTGGAAGCTGGAAATTCCCTATAGGCAACGTGTCCAACAAACCCCAGACTTTTACCCAGGAGCCCACAGTTCGATTTCCATGTAAATGGTGAGCCGAACCATGATCATGTGCTTTTGCTGACCTAACCACATATTTGTGCTGCACAAGGAAAAAAATGTAAATAGGCTGCAAGGTATTTTAGCGACATTACAATTTTATTTTGAAAAAGACGGTATGCATCTAATGAGCAGAAGCTGTACATTTCCTGTGAAAACAGAAGTGTATCTTGAAAAGAAACAATGCATTTGACAGGCGTTAATTGACACGCCGTCCCGGAACATCAACAACAAACCCAGAAGCATACTTGTATTATGTAGACATGAATGTTATTGATCAAGCAGCGATATTAGATGAGTTGGGGTGAGAATGTGTTGACATGTACTCGAGCGTTACAGAGAAACCAACACAACATTTGGAAAAAAGTATGAACACTTGGAAGTAGTGACAAGTTCAAAACATGTGCATGTATCAACTCAAAAGAACCCATACCGTGATAAGAATTGACAAGCCTGTCACTAATAATTATGAATAAAATACTGCAGGACAGAATGACCAATCAATGCTCATGTGATTCATTAGGTCTGCTTGTTGCTTTTATTTCCCTTTATTGAGCCAGTAATCAAGACATCATCTTCAGTCCGTTCCTGTAATTCTTAACATTATTGTCTCGATAGACAAAAGTCAACAAGACTGGCCATTGGGAACAAAAAGAAAATGTTTCATTCCATCCACTGAAAAATCAAAGATGAAAGAAATCATTGCAGCTGGATTAGTACAGTACACCTTCTCCTTGGCTAACGTTGGTAGCAGTGACAGACGAGTACGTTATGATGGTGACAAGTTATATTAACTTTCTCAGATAATTACTGAAAATGGATTCAAGTAACGTCTGAGAGCAGACTGCAATCATCAAGCATACAATATGAAGGAAGATGAAACAAGTGAAGAGCCAGGCTGTTCCAGGTCAGTGTGTATAAAATACTGTACAACATTATTGCTGCTGGTTTGCTTGGTGATGGATGCAGACGAGCACTGCTTTGATGAAACCAGCGTACTGTACCTTTAAAAGAAGCATGGTAAGTAGCAACAGCCCAGTGGTCATTGGTTTTAAGGTTTTTTTTAGCACTATTGTAACATACCTTCTTCATTTCAAACACTGCTGCTTAACAATATCACAACAGCAGCTTGTCATAGAATTAATCAGTCTATTATTAGTATCAGTCACACAGTGAGGTGTGTGTGAGGGTTAAAATAGGCTGGGCACCCCTCACACACTCAGTCAGTATTATTTTAGCAGTCCAACAATTAGCTTTTTTGTGGCCCCTCTCACTTTCAATGCAAATATGAAAAATTCATACAGTATATGTGATATTGGCAAAATGACACAGAGAGGTGATCCTCGTCTATGTATGATCACAGGAAGGATTCATCTCCGCTGACGTGAGGCCCATATCTGCAAAATGAGTCTGCTTGTGAGTTTCTGTGGCTTTATTCATCTTTGGGCTCTATCTGTCTTTGAGTAACCAAAAACAAACAAAAAAAAAGAACAAAGAACAGTTCCTTGTTTTATGCCCCCATAATGCCATGTTAGGACAGTTAGAGAGACAGAGTGGTAGAAAAGAGCAAAATCAAGTCTGGTCTAGACAGAAAAAAGTCCTGAGTTGCTGTTGCCCGGGTAAACTTTTCTGATCAGTTATAGGAGTCAACACACGTTAAGTTTAACACAATGAATGTATATAAAGATGGACGCATCTCCACATCCTCCCACTGTACTAAATATGGGTGCTGGCATCTTGCACTGGTGACATCATTTGGAGCCACAGTCTCTGCAAAAGCAATCAGGAAGTCTTAGCTGCAGTAACGAGTTACCGCCATGGATTTATAAAGAGAACCGGATGGTTTGCATTTCATAGAAGAGTGAAGGAATCCACCTCCCTCTGCCTCTGATTGACTTACATGGACATCTTTAGCCTTACCCTAACCAAGTCAACCAACACAAACAACAAGCACTAGCCAGTCATATGGATCATGTGGTTCCTCTAGACTTTCCAACTGTATCTGACTGGAGGGATCCTTATAATGAGCTAATTTGAGGGGTTATGACACTCAAAAAAAAAAAACTCAAAACTCAAAAATCACTGTTTGGCCAGTATAAAAAATGGCTTCAAAGCCCAGCGCACTTTCTGGGGGCCTGGTTCCCATCTCTGCACCCCTTTGACACAATTACCATTGGCGCAATTGATAGCAAGCACGATTGATACACATACTGTCAGGCATGTCACACCGCATTATTATAGCATCAAAACTAAACTTATCAGAATAATGACTATTTGAACAAATATTAGCTTGATAAAAACTACCTAAAATAACAGAAACCATCTTTAAGAAAAATAAACTTTACTTGATGTGTACGTTGAGTTTTTAGTTTGACCCATATTCCATCCACAAACATGGCAGCGGTGTTTATGACCTATACTGCAGCCAGCCACCAGGGGGCAACTGAGATGTTTTGGCTTCATTTTTGGGGAGTTGTCATCCATCTTTATATACGATCTATACTTTAACCATTTTAATTAAAAGTTTTCTTTTTTAAACACTGCTACATGCCATTAGACACTACGGATCTATGTTGATCCCCAACAAAGAATGTCATGGCTAATAGAGGGTTTCACGTTATGTTTTGAAATAAAAGATTAATTCTGGTTCATTCTTAACATGGGTCTTATTTTTCTCATTTTGGTCATTGTGTCTTTTGATTATATCATTGAATATCCCACTCAGTGCAATATCTGTGCACATATAAGTAAAGAAGGTCAGTGTTGAACCAGGGAGTTCATTTATTAACTATGATACAACAGACATTTTACGTTATAAATGCACTGTTTGCCCTTTTTTTACTCATTCAAATTAGTTTGGCTAACCCAGGGAATTCGGGTGTCCTGGTACCAAGTTTGGCGCACATCCTGTGTATCGTCCACATTCCCAGATCACCTGTAACAGTGCGATCTAATTCATTCCAGTCTACTGAATGGCCAAACTATGAAAATAGGACCCAAGTTGTTCCATTAACTAACTGAAATAATTTGATCCCATTTGCTGACAGATGAGTGGAGCAGAGGATGGCAGCACACATGAAAGATGATGGGACAAGGGGTGGAAGTAAAGAAGGGAGCAGGTGGTGGCAGAGGGCTAAAGTGCATCATTATAATCTCCCGGTGAGCGTGTGGTGTGAGGCGGACGTGTGAGTTCATGTGTCATCAGAGCTCTGTTTTTTGGGGGGGCACTCAAAGTTCATGATGACATTGCAGACTTCAGTTACGGTCCATGTCATCAATAATGGGAGTGTTGTAACTCTGGAAGAGAGGCTGCATGAACAGGCCCAGCGTCCCGACCACACACACAAACACAAAGATCCACAGGAAGAGACGGTCGATCACCATGGCCACGTACTTCCAGTCCTCAATGATCTGCAGAGAGAGGTTGGATTTTAAATGTTGTTACTGTTTCCTCTCCTGAATTTTTTTTTTTTTTTTTTTTTACATATACATTTTTGTCTCCACTCAATTCCTAATATTATATCTAATCATTTGTTGGCTGAAACAGTGAGGTTGCTGTGACTTGTTGTGACATAATATAAAGAGGTACAAATTCATAAATTACTGAATTAAAGCTGTTAATGGATTTGCTTGGAGGAGAAGCACTTTGTACCACATCTGCTTTGGACTTTTTCCAATGTTGTGGCTAATTTTCCTCATGCTCAATAGTGGAACAAATTTGGCATCAAATCACAAGCAGTGCAAGTGAACTACTACTGATGTACAACATTTGGTTGAATTCCTACAGAAACACATAATGATAATGAAGAGCTTTATTAAGCTTTAATTTATAAAAACGCAAACACAGTCATTTATAAAACATATATGTTGGAGATTACCCAAAAACATGGCCCAAAAGATGTTCAGATTGTGTCTAGATCTAAAATAGGTGAGTATGAACATTATTTACTGTAATATTTGCTGAATAATATCTCTGTCATGATGAATCACTAAAACAAATTATTAGGAAACTTGTACATAAAGACCAAAAGGCGAACAGATGGTTTGTCATTCCACCATGCTAACATTTAGTAAATAGCATGAAAGACAAAGTAGAGCTATTAGTCTTATAGATATTTGGTTTTAAACCAAAGTATAGGATACATTTTGACCTGAAGGTGGTGCAAAAAGAAAATTCAGATGATCAACAATGTTATCATAATACATCCAGTAGGAACCTGAATGTCTGTGCCAAATTATTTGGAAATCTATCCAATGGTTGTTGAGGCATTTCATATAAATGTGTACCACCAACACGTTCTTATCCAAGGTCGTCAGGTCATCAAATACTCTTTTTCAGACCCCGCTGTGTGCAACAATGATGGCACCCTTTGGCATCTTTATAAGATGTAGCCATGAGATGTAGGTTACCCACAGCTTTCTCCTGGGTGAAACACATCGTAACACGTGGTTATAATGTTGTCAACGCTGTGGTTAAGTTTTGGCAATGAAACTACTTAGTTAGATTTTTAAAAAACATTATGCTTTGGTTTATAATAAGTACAACATAATATGATGAAGTACGTGACAGATGTAAGAAGCTATGTGATGTCACATTAACACTGAATATTTTTACCAAATCTTATGGTAAACCACTCAAAGGCTGTCCATAAATGTCAGCCCTGTGGTGGTGCCGGAGGAAAAGTCATTTTTCCTCTGAGGACTGTGAATGTCCATGGGAATCTATCCAATATTTACTGAGATAATTCAGTCAGGACCTTAGTGGTGGACCAACCAAGATTCTACATCACTGCCTCCGTAATAGGAAGAGGGGCGCTACTGCGGAGTGACTCCTGACAAGGCTCAGTGTGGGAGTGGATTAAAACAAGCAGGCGAAGAAAAAGCTTTCAAAGCATGCTGCACATATTTAGACTTCTATCACACATGTGTAGATACCTACCCCTTCATCATCATCCTCGCTCTTCATCTTCTCAGCGATGTAGCGCACTCCATCCACCGCATCCTCCACATCAATGTTACACTTGAGCGTCATCCTCTTCCTGAACTCTGTGTTCTCTGACAAGTCGCTTATCTTCCAGCCATAACGTTTAGCCGAATCCTCATTCACAAAAAAGGACGAGGAGGAATCTGCCATTCCCGCAGAACTCCCAGTCCCTCCATCGGCTCCACGCAGCTTCTGGTCAGAGTATGATCGCTGCTGGTGTTTTTTCCGGAACTTCTCACGGATGTTGGAGCTGCCTGGTCTCCGCATGAAGAGGAAAGAGGGGAGCCGGTAAAGGAAGACACGCTTGACCCAGGGAGGCATGGTGTGAGTACTGGGGGATCGATGGTGCACATTGAGCACGCAAACGCTGGTGACGATGGAGAAGGTGACCAGCACCATTGTAAACATCAGATACTTTCCAATCAGAGGCACTGCTAAGGACGTGGGTGGCACAATCTTTGAGATAAGGAGTAAAAACACAGTCAGGGCCAAGAGGACAGAGATACAGAGAGTCATCTTCTCACCACAGTCTGACGGGAGGTAGAACACTAGAATAGCCAGTGACGTGATCAGGATGCAGGGAATTATCAGGTTGATGGTGTAGAAGAGAGGTTTTCTCTTGATAATAAAGTCATAGGTTATATCCAGGTACCTGATGTCATTAGGGTCTTCATTCTTGCGTCCAGGCAGTGAGACAATATCCCACTCACCACTGGGTTTGAAATCGTCACGTGAGGCGTAATCACTGAGGAGAATGAGATCGATCTCAGTGTGGTCATAGGTCCAGGAGCGAAACTTGAGGGTGCAGTTCTGCTGGTCGAAAGGAAAATCCCGGACTTCAATTTTGCATGCTGACTTGTAGATAGCTGGTGGGAGCCAGTTCACCTCGCCATTGTTGGAGACAACAGCATTGGAGTAGAAGGAGACTTCATAGGTCCCATCAGCACTGAGAAGAGGAATGAGGGTAAGACAAGAAAAAATCTCAAAGAGAGACTGATTACTGGAAGGATCGTGCCTAATCACACTGAAGACTACCACTCACTCATTCAAACACACGTCTACACCATCTTCACACATGATTTTAAGGATACATTAACTTTAGGAAAGATTGTGAGGGAATCAGAGTGGAACTGCTTCTCTGTTTTACAAGGAGGTTGTTTGACTATCTGATAAGAAGAATTTTTCTGCAGAACCTGCACTTGCACTTTTTATAGTTTAAGCACATTTGAGCTGATAGTACTTCTTTTGTTTAATTTAAGTAGGATGAACACAGGGTTTTCGCTTTTAATGAAGTATTTTATTCAATTTTTGTGTTGTGCTTTAACATGAGTAAAGACTGCATACTTCATCCACCACTAAGTGAAATTAATCTACTCCCGTCACAGACACATGATCATGTGAAGTGAATAACATTAAGCATTTCATTATAATGCAATGTTCTGCTGGCATTCATGTGGATGACACTTGACACTCC
This sequence comes from Plectropomus leopardus, assembly GCF_008729295.1. Classification (NCBI taxonomy): domain Eukaryota; kingdom Metazoa; phylum Chordata; class Actinopteri; order Perciformes; family Serranidae; genus Plectropomus; species Plectropomus leopardus. The sequence goes on along the minus strand of NC_056471.1, from coordinate 18,410,090 downwards.
CTGATGGCAGTGCCCCAGATGCACGGTGGGGCTCTTGGACCAGACTTGGCTCTGACCTGTTGAGGTATAGAAACAGGATCTCTGGGGGTGACCTATGGTGGCACCAGGCCATGGGCAGTAGATCCTTTGAGTTCTGTGAGTTGTGAGGTGGGGTATCACAGCATAACTGTATCACAGCAGCAGACCAATAAATATGCAGAGGTGATCCAATAAAACAAAATCCTGTTGCTGAAAATGGAGCTGGCTGATAGCAATGAGGTAGTTAGATTTGATATTTGAGCAAATCATTGCAAAGTTTGTTAATCTTTGTGTCACTTTGCATTACATCAACAACAAGTGGGGGCTGACTGAGCAAGTGTTTTCACATCTGAATGTTACGGTTCATCATGCAGATCAGCGTAATGGTAAAATGGTGTGCTTCATCAAGAGCTGGGGCAGGGCAGGTCCGGATTTGACTTGAAGATAATTACAGGCAACAGTTCTGTTCCAGTTCTGAGCTTTGTGGGTGTAAACAGGAACTGGTTTGCAAAAACTTTCTGTGCTGACTGATGGCGTGTCGAGAAAAGGATTTCATGACTGTGACTCTGCAGAGGTGACACATGCAACAGTTATGTGTGCTGAAAGTTAACTTATGTGTGATTATCTCAAGGGAGGAGCTGAACCTGGGACACATCCCAGCAACATGGCAACAACTGCTCCCCTCACCTCAAATCTGCTGAGACTGACTTTTTTCCAAGGCTGAAGGTGATGCATTATAGAAAAGTGGCCTATCAATTATAAAGTAGGTCAGGAATCCAACCATCACACTCGGTCTCTAATGCTTTGGGCCCTGCTGTGAATATGTGGACTAATTAAAAATGCAGAGGCTCCACCTGCTCACTGCAACCTCTGGTCCCCCAGACTTGGCCAAAGACCTCAGCTTGACATTGTAAAGTAGTGCTGATCATCTCCCATCATTTTGCCTCTTAAGCCATTACGCTCTTTATGTGGTCTTTAGCTGACCAGCAAACTGGGCTCATAAAAGTTTAATGCCTGTATAAACTGTGGGGTAACACTGCTGACCAAAACACAAAAGCTACAAATCCCCACAGCTGTACGTTCATCAAACTTTCAATCTAAGGCTCATCTTTGACTTTGGGTACAGTAGAAAACTATTAAACCAACAGGTGTACATCATTTAGCAAATTGTTTGTTTGTGATATGCAGCAGCACTTTTCCTCCCCATAACTACCTCCTAATATTTTATTTGAAATGTGTGAAATATCTATAACAAATGGTCATATGATCTATAACAAAAGGCTGTGGTAAACTTTCCCTTATAAATATACATATATATGGAATAACTTTTTTATTATATTCATCATTTACTGTTTGCCCTTGAAGTCATTTCCCATCCTGTTAGCAGTTAGCAGTTTCTTGCCATCCAAAAAAAACAAACAATTGCATTTCCATTGAGACCATTTTCAGTAACATGTTTTTGTTTGGGAGGGAAGTCAAAGAAAAAAAGTAGGGCATATGCTTGCATTCATGTCTTTTTTCCTTGTGTCATTATGTTTATGTGTTTGATAAACTCTGAATTTTTTTAGCGCTAAATCATAGAAAAGCTGGTCAGATCAAAGAAATAAAAAACATATTTGATAGTTATAAATGCTATGTTTATGTGTAGAGGGGTAGCTTGCTAACTCTGGACCAATCACTGAGCTAAGGCTCAAAATTTTCCACCCTTTTAGGTCTATAGACCAATATTAACTTTTCCAATCAAAAGGATTATTATTATGGTGGTTATGGTTATCCTATATTAACTAAATTACTGTTAATATTACGCAAGACACTAGCAGATGGGAAAAAGACCCAGGTGTTGACCTATATGGATGACAGATGAGGTGAGGCCTTCGTGTCTGTCAGAAAAACACTCCAGTGGTTGGGGGCTGTCGGGCTAATTTCTCCTTGAATTAGCTTACAACATGTATTGATTTTCCCTTGGAGCTATTTCATACAGCTGCAAGATGATTTTTAGACACGCACACAAAGTGAAAGCGTTGTCCCATCAATGTTTTGTGCATTCCTGCTCAATGTGCAAAAACACACAATGTACAGCAATGTCAAGAGTAGTTTGAGTCTGCAGCAGTGAGTGTTATAGTGCATTGATTTTTCTTGACATTTTGACTTTAAATGCTATGATTTGATTGTATCGATCCAATGTACATATCATAATCAATATTTTGAAATACAGCTGAACCATGTTGGGAATTCTGTCTGGTTGCTGCAAGATGTACACCGGTTTCTGTCAATAAATAATACATTCTTTTTTTCTTAAATGTAAATGTGATTAAATGCACAGTTGTCTTTCCTCCAGGTTTTATAACGTTGTATGTCCCTGTCTCTCTTTTCTGTAAACCTGTAATCTCTCTTCCCTTAAAAATTACTCATCATTATGGAACTGTCTGCAGACAGTCTAGACAGCCTTAACAACACATTTTGGCTTACTCATTATCCTAAAAGAAGTAAGCAAAAAAGTGGAATGAAAAGGGAAAGATAAGAGGATAGAAGGAATAAGAGGATATGAGAAAACATTTTAGGAAAATGAGGTTTTTGAATAAAGTTTGCTCATTGTTTTTGTTTGTTCCTTTTTTAATCACTTAGTTTTATCACACACACACACACACACACACACACACACACACACACACACACACACAGAGACGTACTTGTTGTAAAGGACAATGTCAGGCAGCCAGATGTGTTGTGAAGGGAGCCGGATTTTCTTGATTCCTTCGTACTCATCAGGGTTCCACATTAATCTGTAGTCATTCCATACCTGATGAAGATGTGCATATATAATTCATTCATTCATTCAAAACTCACATACATGCACACACATTCACACAAATATAGAGACATGTATTAACAATCACAGACATAAAATTGCACACATGGTTACACAGTAAAATACATGCAGCCAGAATCAAACATAAACATATCAGTTCAAACATAGCAACACACCCACTGCTTCAGTCAGCCCCTATTTGGCAAAAAAACCCCCACATTTTAAAGGTTTTAAAGGGAAATTTCACCATCTAGATTCATAAATCCTACAGGTAAGAGTAAAAATATGTATATTTGATTTGGGGGCAAACTGTCCTGTCAAAGAGTTGGACACAAACACACATAGAAAGGAGAAAAAGAGAACGGGCAGGGACACAAACCTGACTGAGCCAACAGTTGGTGGTCATGATCTGCTCCCTCTCATTCTGAAACACAGACAGTAAAAGTATGCTTTGACAATATTCTGCACCATGTGCGTTCTTGGATTATCCTAAATTAGTAATATACGCCTCTATGGTAACAGCATGTGTGGATTTGGATTTGAGTGCTTTGTTTTGTTTTTTCTTCTCACCACGTTGATCAGCTGGGCCAAAGACACCTGGATGTAAATGGTGACCTGCTGGCTGTTGTTGACAGCTGGTCTGATCAGCTTGTTGTAGCGCTCCGGTGACAACAGGTGACTCACCAGCCGCTCCTCCACCTCCGCACACAAGGCAGCTGCAAACACACACACACACACAGAGAGAGAGAGAGAGAGAGAGAGAGAGAGAGAGAGAGAGAGAGAGAGAGAGAGAGAGAGAGAGAGAGAGAGAGAGAGAGAGAGAGAGAGAGAGAGAGAGGAAAAGGTTTTTAAAGAACATACAATGGATCACCACCTGTATTAGCCCATTGGTCCAACACAGAAATGGCCAACCATGTAACACAAAAGCCAACAGTCTGTAGGTTAAAATGAAAACTAGCACCAGTAGGCTATACTTCAGTTAATTAAAAGTGAGGTAAACACTTTATGCAGTCTGGTTTCACTTGCCTATGAACCTCTACAAGTATTAAACACAATAAAAACACCAATTTCAGGCTTCATGTCAGTGTATCTGGTGTGACTCCATGGGTAGCAGTGGTTTTACAGGTGGAGTCAGCAATTCTGGAGAAATTCTGATGTTTGAACTCAACATGCAAATAAAAGCAACCCTGCCATCAGTGCTCTTTCAGAAGTTTCGGTATTATCTCCAATGCTATTTGAGTTTCATTACTCATCACGTAATAGCTCCGTTCCTTGTGGACCCAGGACGTGGAAGAGGAAGAGTTTTGTGTAGCCACTTTGTTTGTTTCCCATTTACAGAACCAGGGCTGTGTGTGAACATTAGATTTTAAAAAGAAAAAAATTCCCAGCACACACATAACAGACAGTTAGTGGACCGTGAGGAGACATTCACTGAATTTGACAAAAAGTGTATTGGGTTAGAATCGCTGACTGCACATTCAAACCTCTTGCATGAATAAACACTGAAAAGGTCAGATACCAAAAAAAAACACAAAAAGTTTTCCATTCCGCTTAAATGGCATGAATGTAGTATAAATGTTCAAAGGTTTTGGTTGGATTTGCAGAAGATGAATCCTTGATTGGTAAGTATTTTCACAAAAACTTATGACCAAATCCCAGTCAGCATTAGCATCCTACCATTACAATGCTATCTGTAGCTTAGTCAGACAACTCGTGTTTAAATTGTTTATTTCAACAGCAGAACAAAGTTAGAGTTTAGCATCTAGACGGAGACAGTGGGAAGTGATGCTAAAATATCAATCCGCCCCAAGCCAGGTGGATGCTAAGGTGGAGGTGGGGCTGAAACAGCAGGCAGCAATACAGATGCCGGGTAGCAGTGGCATTGACAAGGCACAGGAAGAGCTGGGAATTTTGCAGTTCAAAAGAACCATCAGATTCAGTGGGTGTGATTTCTTGACTACAAATGGAGAGTGAGGGAGAACATGTGGGTATGAATTTTCACTCAACTAGCTTGCAGGCGTCACTCCATTAACCCTTTGAAACCTGCGTAAATTGGCTTGATTTTTTTCAAAAACATGGGTAGAAGGCAATGGGCAACTCAACAAGACACAGCCCCTTGTTTTTTTTATTTATTTATTGCAGTTTGTGGGACATTTCTAGTCAAGTTGTGCCAAATTTGTTCCTCATGTTTTTGAAGGAAATCAAACCAGTTTGTTCAGGGTTCAAAGGGTTAAACACTTTGTAAAAGGCATCTGAATGCAGCACAAGAAAACTGATATCAAACCAGGTTTTAAACAGTAAAATGCTACATGCTATAATCAGCAAACTGTCATTAACAAGCTCACATGGCGAATTCTCTATTAGTACTGCAGAGGTGCTGACCCCTTTGCTCAATAGGGTCCTGCTGCAGAGCTCCAGACTGGGGCCCACATCCCACACTGGGAACCGTCTCCATTTCTAGGACGCATGTTGGGAAATTGCATGTATTATCAGGCTTCCTTATCAATAACTAATATTTGATTAAGTAGAAGTTATTTGCTGCTTAATGTTATGTTACCTGTATAAGTTACAGTTATATCAAAATATAAATGTTGTTTTATTTACCATACTATTACTGGTAAAGGGCTTGTGGCTTGTACAAACTAATGACCACATGTTACCCCATCATGATGATGTTTCTGGTAGGCATACACACTTTCAGATTTCTTTCTCCAAGCTAAAGTCCGGAAAGGGTCCAGTGGAGGAGGTGGGCCTCAGCTTGAAGCTCTTTCACTAGAGCCTTCTCTCTTCCCTTGCTAGTCTTTGTTCTGCTATTGTCGATAACGAAATTGTTTTTCTCAATAAGGGCGTCTTTCATCATTGTTTTTATTAATCTTGAAAGTGTTTTGTGTCCATATTCTTAATTAAAAGGGCATCTACAGCTGTAGTTGATATTAAAATATGAAATTCAACTTTTTCACAGCAGCATATCCCATATCTCTTCTGCACGCTGTCTAAGCCTCATGGAAGCTATTCCAATTTACTGTATTTCACAAGGCTAAAATATCCTCTGGTTGTTATGTAATCTCATCCTGTCATCTTGCCAAAAATGTCAAACTGCAGCTCTGCACAACTGCCTTAAATGACTTCATTAATTTTATCATCTCTGTGGAGTGACTACTGAGACGATGCCCTCATATTAGGGTAACATGATGTGTTGAGGGTGATCACTAAACAATCACTTTTGGTGACAGGACACCTGGGGCCTTGTGTAACTGTGTCATCGGTCTCAGTCATTGACTCCATTTGATCTTACAGATGTTAAATAGAAAAAAGAAAGCCTGTTCATAAATGAGTTTGATGCAACCTTAAATTCAGCTTTACAGCCTGATCAGATGACTCACATCTGTAAGAGGTGTGACAGAGTCAAAGCAAACAGGTTAAAGTGGCTCTGATGTTAAAAAAAAATTGCACAAGGTATAGTCGGTACCTTACAAATAGATGAGGTTTTGTCGATCTTAAGACCTCAACCTTCTTTTAATTAAATAATAACACATAACCTGACTTTTATAATATTCTCTCATCTGACTTATGCTGGGGCAGTGTTATGATATACAAGGGTATTTTATCCAAAATACAGACACTCCTCTTCCTAATAAACTGATTTGGAGATGCTGTATTGAGGCGATGTACTGTAGTGCACAGCACATGCCACAAGAGGTCAGTCGTTACTGGTGTTAGAGGCAGCTGAGCTGAAAAAGATGGTGACTGCCAAGAGGTCGAGATAACGTGAAAGACAATAAAAAAAATGTCCAGAAACTTCAAGAAGAGACCGCAAAGGAAAAACAGTGTGTATATTTTCACATCTAACTCGGTGAATTAAACATTTATTTCAACCAAACTAGAGTTGGTGATTACTATAACAATAAAAAGACTAGCCAAGTGAGTTTAATTATGTGCCTGTCAAAGCAATGTATCTATTTAGAAGATATATCGGTATATATTTGTATTTTTCTGTTTAATACAGAAAATAAGTGTAGCAGCTGACATACATGGGACACATTTGCGGTGCGACATATCTGCCACAGTATGCCCACAAGCCACTGAAGCTGATAAACTGACCTCAAAAGCTGTGCCACGCAGGCATCGCACAGCTTTTTCTCTATTTTTATACAACTAGTCTATTTTTCTTCACTGTATGCGGCTCTGTGAGCCTCCAGCAGCTAAAAACCTACGTAGAACTGTGTAGAAAATTAGCACAATCTGTTTGAAAATGATTAAAAGGAATACCTCATTGTAAAACAGCAAAGCAACCTCATTTTTAAACATTTCACATTAAAATAAATCAATAGCATCAGTGTATCCCAGTAGTCAAAATAACCCAGTTAATTAATTGAGTAACAGTTAATATACCCTATGCTTCCAAACCCTTCATCAACAATTGCATAATCACTTGGCAAAACTCAATATACACACAGTAACGCTGGCAGCAAGCACACGCTGCAAAAATGGAGTCTGTGTAGCTGGTATAAAACTCCGCTCCGCCCCCACCTACGTGTCGTGATGCGTCCATGCACCACGTAATGCGTCGGTCAGAATATTTGCTTTCTTGACATTTTGTGAAGTGTAGTTTATTAGCCTTTGCAAAGAGAGCTTGTGGAATGTAACAAACTTGCCACTTCAAAGGGGCCGCCTGTTGTTTGTTTGTTGTTGTTTTTTTTCACAATTATAATCATATAACGTATTAACAATGAAATGTCAGCAAGGTCTAAAGGTTTGACTAAAAAGATACCACTCAAGCCTAAAGTGACTTGTTTGTCAGCTCCCTGATTATTGCTGACTCTTGATTATCAGTTAAACGGGATCATGATGAGAAAACCCAACAATAACCGAGGCACACAAACGCCCAGAGCAGTAGTTGGTGAAGCGATGGCTAAATCTCGTGCTGTGAGGTCTCACCAATTAGGTCCTCAGATGAAATGAGTGTATAATGAGATTGATGTGTGTGTGTGTGTGTGTGTGTGTGTGTGTGTGTGACCGCATGCCACGCGGGTGTGTGTCTCTCTGATCTGTTTCTGAGATCACAGACATGATTTAATACTGTATTTAGTGACAGTCCAATACACATATATATGGAAAAAAAATCTCTATACATTTTTCCCTTACAGACATTTCATTGAACATATTGCATGTAAGCAATGCACGCAATCTGCAGCCTATATGCAAATAATGAGTCATGTTTGAACACATGCACACACACACAGTCACAGAGCACCCGCAGGGTTGATTTTGTTTCATTTAATCAACAAAGAACTATGTCTGACTGGGTCACAGAGCTTCAGTGATAGTGGGTGATTTGAAAATCGCGGCTGTTGCCAGACTTTAAAACTTATGAAAAATATCCAAGTTACCTTATTTTGGCTTGTTTGTTTTGTTTGTTTTTTTTTTTTAATCTGCATATTCTGCTGCCTCTCTGCTGAAAATATAAATATTAACCTGTTTTACTCCTGTACAAGCAAACAGGCACTCACTGTCACACCCGCTTTCATTTAAAAGCCTTTTCTTTTGTGTTTTGTCTTGTACCTGTTCTTCTCTGTTGTCCTAAATTCGTTTTTATGCCCCTAGTTTTCTGGAAAGGCTTGTGTGACTGCATTGTTTGTGCGTCATAAATAAACTTTGCTTGACATGACTGGTAGCTATGGCTTCATACAATACAAACTGGGGGGTGACAAGAACGAAAAAAGAGAGAGCAGCGGATTACATAAGAGGTCAAATCTGTGTAAAGCACCAGAAGACTCCATCTTTAAAAAAAGTACTTTAAGTATGATTAATTAAGATTAATCTAAGTCTCAATACGAGTTATCTTGGGAACATGAACACGACACCAGAGAGCCTGAAAAGTAACTAATCTTCTGTAAGTAAGGAGGTTTTTCTCTGGACCTTTACCTTCAGCTGAGCACTGTAGCAAAATTGAAATCTGTCACGGCAACAAGTCCCCTCAGATTCCTTCCTCTATTGTCAGTCTCCCAGTTGTTTATATTTCCTGCCATTCTTTCCTCATGCAGCACTTACACATCTGCTTCCAATTCGCTCGTCATGTCCCCAGATTACACACCTGTTTTCTGGTGTGTCTTCATGCCTTTGTGTCTTTTTGTTCTGAATGTTTGACCTGTTAGTTTTGTACCTTTGCCCCCACCTGTTTGTCTCTCAGACCTGCATTTATATCCACACTTTGCTTAACCCTTTAGAACTTGGATTGCCATCAATTCTTCTTTCTTTCACAAGCATTTAAATGTATGGAACCTGAATTTTTTATTATTTTTTTAACATTGGAAAAAGGCAATAAGCAATTTGACAAGAAATGCTGCAATAAAAGCCTCAGTTCTCGCCAGACTTTGTATATCCAAGATGACTGAATCAGGATATCTTTAATAAAAATATTCTTGTATATTTTCATGACATTTACTGGAAAACTCAGCCTCACACACAGCCAGGCTTTCTTTCTATTAGCTGAAGACCTACATCTGGAAACAACCATTCAAGATTCAGAAGACAGATGAGTCAGCAAAGTGTCCAGTCAGGTGTAGGAAGAGTTTGTGTTGATGTCATACTGAAGGATAAAAACTGTCAGTCCTCTACTATGTAGTGCGTTTGAAATGACGTCTGTCCAGACCACAGTGAGCTCTGAGAAAACTGTGGTCTTCTTTTGTCCATTCAACAAAAATTCACCTTAAACCAAAACCAAAAAAAAGATCAGAACTCTGCCATTTTTTGGGCTCCAGAGCTTCAGCCGAGTGGGGAGAGTGTGGGGTGCTGAATATGGGGAGGACTCAGCCAGACATTTCTCTGTTCTCAGCAGAGATGGACAGCACAATGCTGCAACACGTCTTGAGGTATTAGATTGTTATTCTACAGTTTTGTTATGTGTTAATGAAAACACTTGCCTAAAACACACAAAAAGTGTTGCGTGTTTTAGGCATGTTTATAATCCTGAGGGGTTTTGGTCGGAAGAGGTAATATCAATGCACTTTTTGCAACATAATGATGTTTTGTGGGGTTTTTTTCATATCATGGGTAAATTACACACCCACAAAAAAAGCTTATATAATAGGGTCTGAATCTGAGAAAACGCCAGACAAAGCGCAGTGACACAGAAGAGCAGAAACAACATATTAGCTTCTCAAGCTCCAACAAATTTAAGGTTTGAGATTTTTATTTATTCATTATTTCTTTGTTTTTGTCAAGGAAAAAATAATATCCAAATCCCAAAACTGAAAATGCAATACTTACCCAATAAATTAATATCCAAATAGTCAAATATTCTGGTAGAGTTTGTCACTATCCTAACCCTGCATATGACAACAGTATGGCCAGATTCAATTTAAGCTACAATGGACGAACATTTTCAGCAGGAGATATTGTGCTATAGTCGACTATCTATTGAAACAGATGTGCAAACACTGATATCAGCAATATCCTTGTGTCCAGGCATCACAAAAATGTGCAGTTGGCAGCTCTGGACAACCATGAATATTGTTTATTTTGGCACTTTGCTTGCTCTTGTTGCCAGCTGTCACATCAATATATGTCCAAGATAGAAATATTTTCAGAGACATGTCAGAATCAAACTGAAAAGAGGAACTACTGAGCTTTAAAGGCAGGTGCAGGAAATAGAGATATATTCTACACTTGGTCAGTCCACATTAACCTCCAGCAGGCTTCCATCTGAGGAAGAGACGGGAGAAGTGTCCGACATCTGAGCAACTATGACATGACACTAAAGCTCGAGGGTAAATGTCTTCAGAGGGCTCTGAAACCCAGGGCTCTGTCTGTCAGGATTAGACAGCGAAAGGAGGCTGAGACATGAGATGAGAAAAGAACAATAGACACATACACACACACAAACACACAATAAACAATAAACTGCATGGAGTGTGGGAAAAAACAATTCCCAGATTAGTATAATCATCTGATAAAATGAGAGAGGATCATGCCGTATTATGGTGATGATTCATGGCAACAATTCATTGTTTATGTTTAATACGGTTGCACATTGCTGCATAGTAGCATGCAGTATTGTGTGTATTGTATTCATTAAAAGCTACTTGTGTGATTTTGGTGGCCTGGGAGTCGAGACCACACTTTTTATAAATCCTGTTAGTCCAGCTCAATGTTTTAGCTTTACTGTGCTTTCGTTAATTGGATTAAGGCTTCAATATAAAAGCAAGGGCCGCCAAACCACCAAGCAGTGACAAACAGATAGCTGGCCACAAAATGCACAGAATTATAACTACAGTCAGTATCTACACTGTTAAAATAGGAAAAAAACAAAAACAAACGCTAACGCAAACACAGTGATTGCAAATATGAAGTTCATTTACTTTTCTCATCCCAAAATTAACCGCATTTCTAGTTGAAACAGGGTTCCTCTGTGTTTTATCCAACAGCATGTGGCCAAATCAGGTGCATCTCAAGGACAGACACTTTGTGAAGGAGAAAAAAGCACCAGAGCATGCTGATCAATTTACTGCCATTAATAGTGCAAACAGACTAACGTTTCAACACCACTGTGTCTTCATCAGAGTTTAATGACTCTGACTGTGATGAAGACACAGTGGTGTTGAAACGTAGTTTGCACTGTTGCACTATTAATGGCTGTAAATTGATCAGTGTGCTCCGACTGCACTTTTACTCGATCTTATCCGTAGATGGTACTAACAACTAAATAAAGGACCCCACGATCATGCCTGTTTAGTCCAGTGAAGGTGTTCAACTGGCATATACACTTATTAAAGTTTCTAGTATTTGGGTTTACTTGAAATATGTGGCCCACTGGATGTGTGTGGTTGTGTTTTTCCTGCTGGCCAAGCTCGCAAGTTCCCGCTCGGCTTATAGACTTTACATTTTGATGATGTCCCTGATTTTTAAAATGCTTCGCTTTGCTCAAGGAAAGTTTTCCAAATATAAAACCTCCAAGTATCAAAAATTCACCATATAAAGATCCACAATTCCTCTTGTTTGCAGATCAAGGTGTCCTGTCAACAATTTTAAAGAGGTTTTTTTTATTATCATAATAGTGATCTATGGTGAAAATGCTTTTTTGGGCTTCAGGGGATTTTTTCGCTGCAATACTGCACGCGGCCACCGGCAAACATTGAAAGCAAGGCTGAGTGGCATTCCTTGTGGCCTGGTCTCATCACAATCTCAGACAAAGACTACTCAAGACCACAACTGTGGGGATATCACTTAACGGCCTGAGCAAAAAAGGGTTATTTAATGAAGATGGTTGAGTTGATTTCACCTCCTTAATATTTGTTTTGTTTGCTCATAGAAAACAAAGGAAAAATGCCAAACATAAACTTCACCTTTACAATGCTTTTAATAATTTATAAATACATTTCTAACGGCACACTTACACACACACACACACATACACGCTTATATAGAGTAGATTGTGTTTTTATGGGAACATGGTTCTTTAGGATCAATTTACGGAGTGTCTATGGTTTGCATTTTCCAAATGTTATTGTAAGTTTTCTGTGCAGTTTGGGACTCGCACAGATCTTAATCCTGACTTGGTCTCAACCTCTCAAAGTCTGGGTCTTGTCTCTGTCTTGATGCACTCTTGTCTTGGTCTAGAGTTGGTCTCAGTATAAGTGGTCTTGACTACAAAACTAACCATAAAGGGACTTAAAAACCAGCCTCTCAACCTCTGCTGCATTGATTTGGTTGTCCCCTAACTTTATGAATGTGAAATACTGAATCACTGGTTCAGCTCTTTAATATCAGCACATATTGGTTGGTGTTTTTAGAAAAACTAAGGCACATAAATTGTTGAAAATCCCAACTTATTAAATTCTTATCCAAACCACCATGACCTGCAATGAGATCTTACTGTAGTGCCTTTATCCTTTGCTTTCCTCTGGCTGCTCACTGATTTCTGCCAGAGAGAAAGATGAGATGCCATGTTGTCTTAAAAATGCAAAGAGGGCTGCGTAAAGACAAACCCAGCACAAAAAAAGACTAAACTCTTTAAGGCTTCATGTGACAAGTGGAAAGGACTGAGGAAGCAGCGCAGCATGGGCTGTATAGAAGCCTCTTGTTAATGTTAAAACAGTAGATGAGGCTAAAATGAGATGTGTATGAGGTCGATGTAACGGAGCATTAGGGAGTCTACCAGCAGGTCCCATCACACATGTATGCACACAGACACACATATACACACACTCTGGTCCGCCTCACTGCACTCTCCACACCTCAATAATTTATCGCCGCTAAAATAAAAATGCCATCATCTCACAAGCAAAGGCTCAACCACAATCAAAGATTATTCTCAGAGTCTTTCGAAACCAGATCAAATCAACATATCGTCTCCATCGCAACATAGAGAGCTCGTAAATATAACAAAAAAAAAACATTAAAACCGCTATGTCGCTGCTGTGTTTGGGTGATGCAGATGGAAGAACAGGCTGTGTCATCAGTCCGGTGTTCAGAGAGAAAAAGCATCCAAATTCTGCATCCTGTAGGTTCTTTTTTAGGGTAGTGAATTATTCAGTGCCTTGCCATCTGGGGTGGCCTTTCTGAGGCCAAAACAATTTAGGATTCAGCTGTCTTTGGCTTTGCTCAGTGCACTGCTTGTATCAGTCATGCTATAAAAGACACCCACATGCCACTCATATGCATCTGCAGCCACATGGTCAAGTTCCAGCAAGACATTTCTCGTTGCTCACAGTGGATCTATTGCCTGAAAGATGTTTGTGTTTGCCCTATAACTTCATCGCCACAGTTCGTCATCCGTACGTGAGGATAAAACAAACAATTTAATTCTCAGCCCAGTACCCAAATAAAATGTGCCATTCATGCACAGATATGTTACATTTGTATGTTTCATACATATGACGTAGTTTAGATTACATGTTTATGAGCTGAGTTTCTCATCAGAAGAAGTTATGGTTAGAGGATGAGACCCAGGACACACATCAGACAGCAAGAGACCACTGTTCAAGAACAACCAAAGAGGGAGTATTCTAACAAAAGTTAAGGACATTTCAAGCCATGTTTGTAAAAAAAATAAATAAATTTTAACAACAGATAGAAGTTTGTAATGACGAAAGCGGATGTGAGCTCGGGACATATCCAGCATTATTTGACAAAAGTATATACAACAAAAATGGCATTTTTTTTAACAGGAGTGTGACATTTCCAGCCATGTTTGTAACAAAAACAGACATTTTTAACAACATTTTGGGACATCTCCAGCAGCAAAAGTGGGTGTTGCCATGTTTTTAGCAACAAGAGTATTTCTTAATGACATACAACATACAAAGCCAACATTTACTCTGGCAATCTTTTTTTAAGATTGCCACTACAATGGTTTTCTTTTCCTGTCCCAGCCCCTCCCTTGTGTCTTTCTGTCCAGCTTTGCTCTTTCCTCTCAGCAGTGACAGGAACAGAAGAGACAATGGCAGCAAGAAAAGTGGCTTTCTTCTGTCCTCAACTCCCTCAGTGTCACTCTCACATGCACCCACTGTTGTTTTTTTCCCAAAAACATCTGAGCAGCTCTCTGTGGCTCAAAAGCCACATACATCTCTGCTCATCCTCGCTCTCATTCAGAGAGCAACATCCAAACAAGTGTGCCCACGCAATGACTAATAGTTTACTATGAAGTGTTGACTCACCGATGCTGAGCCCTCTCAACCAAACATACATCTGCAGTTATGAGAAAGCAGTTTTTAAACCCGTGAGAAACAACAGCCATAGAATAACCTCAGGACAAAACTTTGAGCTGCATGTTTCTGTCTGCCCACATGTAAAGCTTCACCCAAGGCTCTGCAGAGAAGCAGAGTCAGGGTTGTCACACACATATAGCGTGTGATTCCCCTTCTCACATTCCTAGGCATTTTTCAAGCTTTAAATGAGCAAAACATCTAATCAGGGCTCGCTTTAGCACACATATGCACATTTACTACAGTGTGCAGCTGATACTGAGAGAGACACGGTGGACGGGATTGCGTGATAAGCAACATGTCAGATAGGTTACAGCACAACAGAAGGACAGGGAAAATATATGCAGAAATAAAGAAAGAAATATGGCATGCATGACGTGACAGAGAGTGGCACAGAGAGTGACAAATGACTGAAAGCAAATATGTCCCAACAAAGTGGCTGCCTGGATTGTGTCATTGTAGCAGCTGGGTGAAGTTTGATAGGAGTGACATAGCCATGGTCATGCAATGCCTCAGCTGCAGGCAGGTGATACTGGAAGAGTCATAGGAAAGGGGCAAAGTTGAATCTCTCCCACAAAAAAAGGAGGAATAAAGAGGTCAAGGAAAGAGAAGTGGGGGAGGAAGGAAGGACAGGATGGATACAATTAGAAGGAGACTTACTAAATGAATAGATGCACATATTGCAAAAGGTCTGCAGTTGAAAACTTGATAACTTGAAATGTGTTTGCGCTGCAGGCACTGGACTGAACTCAGACTTGACTGTTTGCATTATTACATCAACCATTGTGCTTTTTGCCTGTCGGTCTACTTGATATGAACTGTTCATATCATATATTTTTCACATTCATGTGTTTCCATTTTGTGTGCTCAGTTGTAATTGTTTATGGTGCCTGCTGCTGGAAGTGAGCCACCATGCTGTGCCAAAACAATCTCCAATAATTGGCAATGATTTAAAGTAGTATCATTAGAGCATATGTGCTCTCTAGGTCAAGATTCACTTAACCCTTAAAAAAATCACCAGTTGACACCAGTTTTCTTGTGTTGTATTCACAATCACAATCATTTAAACCCTTGAAACCAAAACAAAATGGTTTGATTTATTTTTAAAAAAAAAAAAAATTTTAAAAAGGAATGTGCAGCTTGGTGAGAAATGCCTGCAAACTGCAAGAAATTGGTTAAAGGGGACAAGAAAAACTGCCTGAAAATGAAGAGAGAAAGACAGAAAATTCTTAGAAAATTAAGAAGAAAACTAGGGGTGGGGGTTAGAAAATGGTATATATATTTATTATGATGATGTATGTAAAATTATTTGATAGAAAAAAGTTCAATTCTTGTGTTATTTTTAGCACTTTTATTGCAAATTTTCAGGTTATTTTCTTGAAACTTTTACTAATTTTCAGGTTATTTTCTTGAAACTTTTACTAATTTCCTGCCAATATTTTGGGTCATTTCTGGTAAATTTACTCATATCTCTCTTCTTATGTTCTTAAAAGGAATCAAGCCAATTTGTCAGGAATCAAAGGGTTAGATAGTTTTAGATAGTTTATAGCATATGTAAGGTACTATAATTATAAGGAGGGGGTCAATAAAATGAAAAATGCAAAAAAAAACTGCAAACTTCATCTGCATACTATCCCCCCAATGAATTTTGTGTTTGTACTGTTAAAGTGACACATAAACATAACTTATTCGGATATGTATTTTATACAATAACCCACTTGCCCTCTTTATCATCAGGATCGTCTCTATCTGTCTAGCTATCTGTCTGTCGTAGAAAATTATTATTTTATACTATTAATTTATGTCAATGTAATCATGAATACTTGTATAAATGTATGATTCATCCATGGTCATGTTAAGGTATTTTCAGAGGCCTTCACTGTCTGCATGCCGACATGTCAGGAGGCTCTACAGTGTCTGAATGTTAAGAGCAAGAGCAAGTCCTAATAGACCTTTATACTACACTGACAGGCACATCTATGTCACATGTGAAATGTACTATTTAAAGATGAGCAATACTTCTGTTACTGTAGGGTTTTTGGTATGTCTCTGCCTGAGCACATGTGTTGTGCCAAAAGCTTCTCTGATCAGATAAATGTAATAAACATATATTAAAGTAAGGACAACTGAGGCTCACCGTTTTTATTTCTTTACCCACCAAGTTTAATTACTTGTTAAGTTTGTGTTATTTTTTTTATCTAGTTTACGTTCTCGTTCATCGGTTCAAGAGTACAAGATTTTACGCAACACTATCTATCTATCAATTTATCTATCCATCCACACTCATTGCATCTGAGGAAGCAGACACAGTGTGTACTGAGCCTGTTGAGCGCTGCAGCAGATTTTGCACTGACACGTTCAGATCTGATTTCAGCACCATGGACAGCTCATGAAAGGGATTCCCCTCTAGTGCCTTGATGTGCTGATAGAAACAAAAAAAGAAAAGTCTCCTACTGTACAACATCTGATTGAGATAATCTAAGTTAAGGTTCTGTGTATAGAGACAGGTCATTTGGGTGCCTGTTATTATTACCAGAGGACCTTGGCACACACTGCAGGCCATTAAGTGAGGGCCACACAATACCACAATGAGACTTAAAACTAGATTTGTGTCCGCAGTTAGAGACATATCATACAACAGGGAATGTGTGCAGAAGCAGTGCACCCTTCTCCAGCATCACACCCGCGCGCTTATTAACCAAGTATGACTCTTGGGTTTGTTGTGTAAAAGAGGGGGAAGTTAATTGAGGCGTGCTGTAAAATCACGTGCTAAACTGTCTGACGTACGGAAATGCCACTATTTTTCCCACCAGCTTTCCGGTATCACGTGTGGTCTGTACAGTCTAATTTGTGTTTTAATAAACAATTCATCAAAATTAAAAAAAATAAATAAATAAATCACAGAGCATTAGCCTATAGGAGAGGAGTTGTGCTGTTCTACAAATCGCATGTGGTATTAAATTAAGTTCCTAACATTCACAACACTTCCCAAACCCATAACATTAATTAGCATGCACAGAGCCCAGAGAAAGTGTGCTATTTTACAAAGGACAGCCCAAGACTGTGATTAATATACGCAAACCCCTATGTCCCGTCCCATTCCGGGAGGATTTAAAAGGATTACTCACTTGCCGCGGTGAGAACCAGGAGACCCAACGCTGCTTTCACCGGGGCTGCCATCTCTTCCTCCCCTCCAGTGCGTCAAACACACGAAAACTTACAGATGAGGAGTGTCTCTCGCCCTGGTTTCCGTCTTTTCTGCCCTCAGCGTTAAGTAAGTAAAACAAAAATAAAAAGGGCGGGCTTGCTTATAGCGGTTTCATTGCAGGGGTTTCCGCTAATGACGGCGGATTGCTGAGGCTTTTAGACATGGAGCGCAGCAGTGATGCTGTGTGAGCCCACAGAAGAGGAGGAGGCTGGATGCTTTCTGCCAGAGCGCACCGACTCCACCGCTGCTCCTGGAGCTGTGATTGCGCGCAGCAGAAACCGGCTGTAGAGAACAGAGTCCCCCTTAATTCTTCTTACAAACAACGTTTTTCCTCGGGAATATGGGTCAGGAGCTACTGGGGATACGACAATCCTGTTATCGGCGAGGCGGCCATTCTTCAGATAAAACATTTAAGCGCCCTGGTCCTCGCGTCCCCCTGCCCGCCCTGCGCGCTCCCCGCCGGGCGTCAGTTTCACTCTCCGCCGTCTTGATCGACACCGTGTGACATGAAAACAAACAGGAAGCGATAAGAGTCAGAAATCTCCCTCGGGGAGACATTTACCCGGCAGCCATGAAAGCTTATCTCCTCCAATCAAAGTTGAAACCCCCTCATTGTACTTTAAGTTAATTAAAACACACATTAAAGAAGCTCATGAGGGAGCAGTCACAGGAAGTCAAAGCGTTTTCTTTGGTTGGGCTGTGGTTAAAACCACAAAAAGAACTTTCTCTCTTAAAATTCTGCACTTTGAAGAGAAAATCAAATCTTAAGTTGTGTAAAAGCAGGTCCTTGGCAGAAAGCCAGTTTTTTATCTGCATTAACCTTTTAAAACCTGGATCAGCATCAGTTTTCTTGTTCAGACGCCTTTCACAAGCTTTTTGACCCTTTGAAGACTGAGCAAATTGGATTGATTTCTTTCAAACACACCAGGGTAAAGGAATAGACCAATTTGGCAAGAAATGTCCCGAAAATTGCAAGAAATTATCAAAAGGTGACAAGGAAATGTTTTAAAAATTAGTTTTAAAAAAGAGGGGAGGGGTATAAGAAAATTATCCAAGAAAAAAATGGGGGGAAATGTCCAGAAAACTATATTTTTTATATACATTTTTAATCCACTGCATCTCAGAGACTTTTTACTCCACTACATTTATCTGATAGTTTTAATTACTTCACACATTAATATTTTTGCATTAAAAAAGCCACGAGAAGAGTTTACAGAGTATGATGTTTTGTTATAAATGAAATGACCAAACAGTTTATACAGCTGCAATGATTAGTTGATTAATAAGTCCGTTGATTCACAGAAAATAATTTGCCAGCTATTTTGATTTTTTTCAATATATTTTTTTTAAATAATTTGGACTTTTTTGTTGCTGTTGTTGTTGTTTTTTTTCAATGATTTTTAATATTTTCTTTTCTTGGTGTTTTTTATTTTTATTTCAGAATTTTGAGTTGGGGGATCTATTTTTTAATAACAGGGAGGTCAAAGGTCAGCTACAGGACAACAACAGGGCAGGGGAAAGCTTGCTAAAGGATATTTTAGTAGCATAAACCAAGAAGACTGTCCTGTAATCAAGAGGGCACTAAAAGCTGACAGCATTTTCTCAATTGTCACTTCATCAAATCGAATGTTTAAATTTATCAGGACACAAAGACAGACGTGATAATAACAATAAAAGGAGCAAAGCAATAACTGCTAATCATATCTGCCTTTCTGCAGCAGCTTTTCTCTCATTGTCAGGCGGGAAGGAAGGAAGGAGAACCATGACTGGCAATCCTTTTTATTGCACACTCATGATGTGTTCAAGCAGCCTCAGCTATTGGGTCATGGGTCTGATCAGGCATTACAGAGGAAAAGAGGGGTGTGTGTCCGTGTGTGTCCGTGTGAGTGGAAAGGCTGCAGGCTTCTTCAGTCTGCACACGTCAATGCAGTATAACTGCCCCAGAGGTCCCTTTGGTGATGTGAGCAGAGGAGAGGGCAGGACGAAGACATGGTCTTAACTGTGCTTCACAAAACAACTCCAGCTAATTATTTCACTTTGTGGACACAAAGGGATGAAGAGGAGGAGAGGAAGCACAGGAAAGGAAGCACAAAGGGGAAATAAAATTAGGCTGGCCATCAAAGATTGTGAAGAAGAGGATTTAAACTTGTTTTAAGGTGATGATAATATTCAATGTGGAGAGAAATGAGAGAAGGCTGTGGAAGGAATAGTTAAACCTTTGGGGAATACGCGCTCACTGTCTTGCCAAGCGTTAGATGAGATGATTGATGCCCCTCTCATATTTGAAGCAAGGGCCAGCAGCTTGTTAGCTTAGCTTAGAATAAAAACTGGAAATGGGGGAGAGGGCAGCTAGCCTGGTTCTGTCAAAAGGTAAAAATAAATGTTCCTATCAGCACCTCTAAAGCTCTCTAACTTACTGAAGGTTAGGAAAACATTCGTTGGACTCACCAAAGGTAAATTGTGTTTTTAAGCCTGCCATTGGCTGATTATTTAGGCCGACATTTTCCCTCACTTCCACTATCTGTGTTTTACAGTTTTCAAAATCCCCTGCATTACGGGAAACAGCAATGATATCATCCAAGCAAACAACCTACATGACATGACCTACGTGAAAATGTCAAATTTGACCAAGGATCGTAAGGCATCCAGGCTGGTCTCACTCCCAGGATGCTTGGGCTTTGTCCCCGGTGTCATGAGGGCGGAGGCACCGTTTAGTGTCTGCATGAGACCAACATGTTCTCATCCCAAGTCATCACATATTGCAGCTTTTCAGTAGACTTCCTTTTCTAAATATTATGTATCCTTCTGCATAAGCTATTTATGTTCCGGGATGCTGCTACCATGATGTCAACAAATGCGCATGGTGGGATGATGCTGCAGGTGGTTATGTTTCCATAACAACAGCACATGGCAACCAACACCAGGAACGTCAGCTTATGCACATGCTGGCACTGATGGTTAGAATTAGGCGACAGTCATAGATGGTTAGGATTAGGGAAAGAAGGCACGTGATAAGATGTGGGGAAAAAAACATTACAATCAAACAGGAAGCAAACACCAGACGGACTCCTGCATCAAAGCCCAAGTTTGTTCGACCCATCCACTGGCGGGTGCCATCCGGCTGTCCGCCAGCGTATAATAACACCGTGACCAGTTCTGTCTGGCCATGTTTTCACCTGACGCTGTTCTGCCGCATATCATGTGCACACGAACATACTCCATGCATACTCCGATCCTTATTACTGCCAACCCCTTCTGAGTCAAGATATAATGCAAACGGCTGCCCTCAGCATCATTTACAGTAATTAATACTCAGGGCTTCTGCCCAAACTCCAAAATATGACAAAAAGTGATGAGAGTATGTTGAGATCTGCTTTGCTCTTTTGGTGACTCGTTGTAAAGATCTACAGCTCAGCTCAGAAAAGACCAGACTCCGTCTCGCAGGACTCTCACTGGTAACCCTTTTTCAGACAAGGCCACTAAGAACTGATTTGTGGATTTACCCTGGTAAGAAATGTTCAACAGATTGCAAGATATTACTAGATTTAGAAAGTCATTTTTAAAGACCTAGGGAACCATTTTTTTCCCCCCTTAATTTTCTTTTACTTTTTTCATTAACTTTGGGGCCTTTTAACTTTTGTTGCTCATTGCTTTCTTACCATGTTTTTAAAAGAAATCAAGTAAATATTCCCAAGTTTCAAAGATTTAGGCTGCATACAGACACTGTTCCTGAAAGTTGGAAAAAGAAACAAAGCGACCAGTTTCGGAATAAATGCTGTGTAATGTGAGACTCCTCAACCATGTGCAGCCAAGAGAACATGCAGGGACGCAGTGTCTAACTCTCACCTGAACTTTGGCCTCACTCCTTTGCTCACACAACAGAGGCATTTTACGCTTCGTATACTCATGCACACACACACTCCATAAAATTAACCCCTAGCCACAGCTCCAAATGCAACCAAATTGTGTTACCCTCCCATCACTCCCCATTACAGCCACACTTTAGCAACATACGAGCATCCGCCTCCCAAAGTCCCCACCCGTCTCTCCTAATGAACATTATCTCTGCATCCTAAAAGCAATGGAGAGGAGCAGAGGGAGGCCAAATTTAATCAGAGCTACTTAGAGCTCTCTGTGGGGTCTGCTGGGGCTCTGAAGAGCCAGCCTGCAAACACACACACACACACGAAAACTGAAATCCATAAACACTTTGTTCCCATGTTTTTAAAATACTATAAGTGATTGCTAGAAGACTGACATGCATGCACACACAAACATACTGTCTGATGCAAATAAAGATGGCTTCATTGAAGCATTTGTGAGGACTTTACATCTCAGCTTTATAGGGAAACTTTAAAATATTTCAACCCAGACCCTATTTTCCTATATTTTTTGCTCTAAGTAAATATTGGGTAAAAAAAATGCCCAAACTGTACTGCAGCTGGCAGCAGCCAAATAGGCTGCGATGTAATCTTCAGGGCAAAAGCCCACCGTAAATGTACGTCCACTAAAAGTGCTTTTCTTTGTCATTGACAGGCTCAGATTTTATTACAAGCGTCTGACAAAGAAATAAAGCATTTTTGCTTACCTTTGGCTCAGTCAGGTGTGTTTGTTATTGTGTCTAACAAAGTCTCACTCAAGTAGAAGTTTCAATTGAAGTCTTGCAAGTTGAGTTGTTGCAGGAAAACAGTAACTAACAGACCAGGTCAAATGGAAGCTAAAAAGAAACGTTATTTCTCTGGGATCCTTTTCACAGTGTTGTCAGACACTTAAAATAACAATGTGAGCCTGTCAGTGGCAAAAACTAGCACTTTGAGTGGACATAAATTGACAGTCCTCCATTGCTCCAAAGAATCAATACTGGACCAAAGGTACTTGAGATCAGTAATCCATTAACATATTGATATATTTTTTTTCAAACTTGTACAAAGAATTACTTAAACACATAAGTCATAAGCATAAATGGGGAACTAATGTTTCCAGAAGCTGCAGGCACTTTAAGGGGAACTCCTAATTCTACTCATCAAAGGTTGTTTACAGGTAGGAGTACTACTTTATATGCACTGAATCTGAAAAACTGCCTCAAGTGATCACTTGATTCACTTAAGTCAGCATAAGGCTCATTTATGTTCCATTATTTTAAACATAAACATCACCGCTCTTCTACTTCCAATCATCCTTTATGATAGCAGAGATACGACAAATGGATGGTGTTAGATAGACTCAAAAGTTTCAGACAACAATAAACCTGTGCCTTTGAACAGGCAATGTTGTGGTCTATGAGGCCATTAAATACATTGCAACAAAATGTGCACAAATATGGATGAAATGAGCACAGAGTACGAACAGAAGGCTCAATCTATCTCAATATATCTAACTTTGAGCATCAGTGAGCCCTCAGTTGTCAATAAAGACTTCAAGTTTAAAATTGTAAGAAATAAATCTGAAGGTGTGGAGTTGGAAAAAAAGTGATCTTACCAGACCTCTGTAGTCCACTACAAGCACAACTCACCTGAATCTCTGCATGAGCTGTTGGCTGTCTAGTTGCATTGCAAGTAATGTCGGCAGCAGGTTTTTGCAAGTGAGATTTATGAGTGGAATCAAAAAGATGATAACTCTGGTTCTGCAGCCTTGATTTTGATCTTTGAAAAAAAAAAAGTCCATCATTAGTCGAAAAAAGTAATCCCGTGGGGGTGTGGTGTTTAAACAGTGGGGTACTTAGTATAGGTTGCTATACATGCCTGTAGTCCATGCCAGAGTCCAATGTTCAAAATGGATACACAGGACTCTCACAGAATCAACACTGCAGCCGCCTTGAACTGTCTGATGATATGAATGCTCAAAGTTGTTAGAAAGGGAATATTTTCAGCCTCTACCATCCATCCTAAGGAACGTGGATACAGCATCAGAGTGTTAGAGACCTCACATGTTTCCAGCTTCCTGATCAGAGGTCCAGTCATCTTAAATCAGAGTAAGTGAGAACACCTGTGTGAGTGTGCGGCGCCTTTGAGTCAGTTACAATCAGTGCAGCATGTCCTGTCTCCTGGGAACAAACTTTCTCTAGAAATTGATCTTTCTTTAGGCACTAAACCAAAATCAATTGGCACTTGGAAAGTAAAAATACATAAAATTATGAGGATATTAAATATATATATACACATAATTTTATGTATTTTTACTTTCCAAGTGCCAATTGATTTTGGTTTCATCCAAAATTTTTAAAACCGATACATATAAGATCTCAGGAAACATCCTTTCAGAGGATTTTTGTTGTTTGGTCACATTTGTTCCCCATTTGATGCTCCTTTGGTTCAGTCTGGTAGTCAAGGTGCTGAAGTGTTTCACATTTGCATAATGATTCATCAATCCAGCTCCTACAGCAATGATAACCTGATATCCACCACAGCCAAAGCACTCTGTCAGCATTATCGAATTAACCACATATTATACACAGCTCCATGTGTGTATAATGCACGCTAACACACAGACACACACTCAACACCCTGCGTCTCCTCCTCCACACACTCCTCTGGGTTACAACAAACATCTGCATCCATTTCCCAGCAGCTGCATCATCATATTGTATATCATCTCAGTGGATTAAGTTTGTTTGGTTTACTCTCATCTAATACAGTGTTTGTTTGCCTTTAGGCAGCGTAGACACAGAGACTTTGTTCCCTTTTGTGAAGTGGACAATTTCCCACAGCTGCATTAATGTTCTAATAAATTCACATCACAGGGGGACATTTGTGTCTTGGACTGACAGAGTGAGACGGGGCTTTCTAGATTCTAGACTGGTAGCCTGTCACAGCTGGTCATTGTCCGGCTCCGGTGGGGCAGAATCACACTGTAAAATCTGAAAGATTAATCTTAGTTAAAATAATCTCAAATATTAACCTTAATGTATGTTAACTTTATTCTAATTTTGAAGTTTGCTCAAAATTTAGATATTATTTTCTTAATTTTGTTGCACTTAAGGTTAGGGTTAAGTCAGTCTGACTCTACTCGATCATGACAAAGAGGATTTTGCCAGTAATGAAGTTCAGAGATCTGTAAGTTCTGTATGTTTAAGGAAATACTGGAAGCAAAAAACTGGAGTTGCTCAAACTTAGAAAGATCAATTTAAACTTGTCATTTTTTTTAAAAGTTGCAACCACTTCACAAATCAAGTAAATGTAACTTAATTTTAAGTAAAGTTAACAATTAGATATAAAGAAAACACTGAATTAAGATCAATACTTATATTTGCTTACATTTTTCAAGGCAATCAGTTTCCTAAATGTCCTAATTTTTATTTTAATGTAAAATCAATGTCAGATTTTACAGTGCAGTACGATGGGACCTCTTTAATGTGTAGTGATGAATGCATTTCATCTGTCTCTATCTAATCTTCCTGTTGCTTCACCGTCTCTTGAGTCTCATTCCCACTGCACAAAAAAAAAAAAAACACTAGCACCCGTTAACATCTGGCTTTTTAATGCAACAAGAATGCATACGATCACACTCTGGTCTTTGTGTCCTTTATTTGCACTCTACTCCTTGTCCTTTTGTTCCATTCATGTGCCTGCTCCCTTTTTCACCTCCTCTTATCTTACCTCAGTGCTCCCCTTCCTACTTTCACTCTTTCTCTTCAAACCCTGTAGCTCTCCTCTCATATGTCTTAAACCAAACAGGCCTGTAAACCCCTGCTGAGCTCTCATTGGGTGGGAGAAAAATGTTGGGAAAATGGTAGCAATCTTATCAAGGCTCAACTCAATTAAATGTTCTGACGGAGCCCGCAGCTTCCATGCTGCTTCTGAGTGTCCCTGCTGCTCCGCTGCATCCTGGTTGATTCTGTTTTCTGTAACATTAGAAAGGAAGGTGGGCTTCTTTGAGAGCCCCAGGTGTGTCCCCAAAACCAAAGCAAGTCGAAGGAAGTGAGCAAATCCAACGAGGATATTCTAATTTTCTGAAATTTCTCATCTGAGTGTTGGATTGAGCGTTGGTTTTGTAAAGCATTAGATTCCACATAACTTCTGACAATGTGGAAAATTCCACCTCAGAGCAAATGATCTCAACCACACAAAGGCAAGTATGTAGGTTGATCAAATTTTAAAGCGTCCTTATAGGCTGTGCAGGGTGGAGTGTACACACATGGCTTTGCTGTCTCTACAGCAGCCCTCCTCCACATAAAGCCTCTCATGTCATCTTTACTGCGGGCCAAGAAGATTCAGCGTGGCACATAATCCAGAGGCAACAGCAATCTGACAGGCCTGGGCCACACACACATGTGGTGTTGAAGAAATATGACAGCGTTATACAATCCAGCATGACGCTGTGACACAGTCACGTTCCCTGCTCAGAGACAAGCGAGGAAGATGAAGAGGAGGAGACTTGAGGAGAAAGCAGTTGGTGGTGAACATTGAAATTACTTGAGATAATTGATTTTATTAGATTTAATTCACAAAAAAAACAAAATTGCAATCCTTCAGAAAAAGATATATTTAAATGCTTTATCATAGATATTAACGTGTTTGGCTTGCAAACTTTTTTCTAATTTGTTCAATTATTTTAGGGGGAAAAAAATAAACAGAAAAAAATCATTCATAGGCTGACAGTGATGTGAATCACATTATGATGACAATGCGTTTTGTTGAAAGTTCCCATCACACATTACTCATTTGTTTCACCTTCGGCCTCCTCAGCTCTGAAAACACACTGTGAGGTAAACAGACGTACAATTTACGGACTGAACTTTACAAACGCACTTGAAACAATGTGTGATTTATCAGATTACCATAAAAGAAATCAGAA
Organism: Plectropomus leopardus; assembly: GCF_008729295.1. Taxonomy (NCBI): domain Eukaryota; kingdom Metazoa; phylum Chordata; class Actinopteri; order Perciformes; family Serranidae; genus Plectropomus; species Plectropomus leopardus. The sequence continues at coordinate 18,383,557 of NC_056471.1, read as the reverse complement.
TCATCATCAGTCATCACAATCATAAATCATTATAAAACCTTGAAAGCTGTTTGCATGCACACATCTTAACGGTGTGCGTGCGTGCCTGTGTGTGTGTGTGTGTGTGTGTGTGTGTGTGTGTGACTCTATCTATATATTCCTAGCTGAGATGCAGGTGTGGCTTTACATTTCATATTTCCAGGTGCACTCACAAGAACATGAACACTCATGAATAATAAAGTGTTCCATACAGCACTTCTTCTGTCTCTCGTCTGTCTCCATTGAAATAGCAGTGAACTAAAGTATTTTTTAGGCAGATGTGTTTCTATTTGGTGGATAAGTTACTCACTCGTTGCTAATTGAAGTAAATAGATGATGACAGGATTCAGATGGCTTAACGCAATATTTTCACCTTCCATTTTCAATGCTTGGTTAAACAAATGAGCTTATCAACAGGACAGAGATCCTTCAGAGGAGTTTAAAACATTTCCAGCAGCACTTGCCTTCACAGACAATGGCAACAGGACAGTTTACTAGCATACATGTGCAATTGATTTCTGTCATAACATCTTATTCAAAGTTTAAAAAAAAATAGTGTTAAATTAAATTTTGACCAAAGAAACAGAAGATGACAGAATAATCTCACAAGGGGACATGGGCGGTTTTATCTTTGCTGCGGATTTGAGGAGTGGTCAGAAAGAAAAATGCTGGTCCTTGACATTTATCAGCATAAAGGATTGAGATGTTAACAAATGAAGTGGAAAAGATGATAAAAACAGGACATTTTAATACAAAAGAAAAGAAAAACAAGTCAGATATTTGAAGAGCTTTCTTGAAAATATTACAGATAATAGCACTGAATTCCAGAGACACCAGAATGACTGCACTAGAACTTAATTTCACTTCTTATTTCTGACAAGTAAAGGCACATCTTTTACAAGAACACGGTAAAATTACATTTTTTCCTTGTGAGACAGGAAAAAAAAGAATCTATTGATGATCTATTGTGTAAGCATTTATGGCCTGGATGTTTGCAGGTTCGGGCAGGAGCTGACACAAACCCGCAGAAATGGGTGGAAATGGATAACACACTCTGCAGGAGCGGGTGGTATTTGTCAGAAATTCAGCAAATGCAAGCAAGGGCAGGATCAAGAAAGCAGTCAGGGCTCTAAATCTCACCTCGAGGTACATGTGGTAGCTCTTTTCTTCTCATCCATGTCGGCTAGAGAAGTTGAGGAATAGTTGACATACGTAGCCTCACATCTGTGTTCAACATGGAGAGAGAAGTGCTTAATAGGTTTTTGTAAAAAAGTGTTTATACTTGGCTAAAGTTGAAGAGTTAGTTTATCAATAAAGGCTAAGCATGAAGGTACATAATGCTCTTAAAATAAATACATGAAACACTCATTAATGCCATGTTGACATAATATTTTCCATGTTTTTCACCATTTAAGGTTTACTGGAGCTCATTTAATTCCGTTATTTTATGACCTCTTCTTTTGCAAAGATTTAGTGGCCCCCGAGTGGAAATGTTTATCTCAACAATTCAACTCCTAATAACAACTGCATGTTAGTGGATGGAAACAGTGTTCATTTTTCTTTTTATGATTTTCTCAAAATATGGTTAAAACTTGTGCTACAAATGTAATGTCTTATAGACGAACATCATGTCCAACAAAAATACTAAATGGACCTAAAGGCGAGACTGTTTTGTCAAGTTCCAATGTACTTTCTGATGTTTGCTTTTGCAGAATAAAATAATCGAATTGTCTGCAACCCTCAACAGAGCTCACTTCAATCCACTGTCTCGCCAGTTTACATCATTAGTCAGTCTTCCCAAGTTGATTAAACAGAAAAAGAATGAAAGACAACTCCTGAAGCACAGACCTGGCCTAGTTAAAACCTCCGACCGCCTGTTATCTGAGCCATACGTAAACAGATCGGAATAGTCCTATAGGTTGAACCTTGCCTGCATCACAGCGTAAAGAACAAGATGTGAAGTAATTATCTGGGGCAGAACATACAATGTGTTGTTGAACACATAAGCCCCATGGAATAGGTCAGAGCTGGAGGATGAAAAGGTTGCTGCTGCAGTCCAAAAGCAGCATGGCTGACTTATGGTGCTACGCTTTGGGGGCTGTTTTGATACCAGGAACATTTAAGATCCATAAAGAGGTTATCCCTTTGTATAATCTCATATTCACTGTACAGCTGACTGTTTTCCCTTTTGTACTGTCTGGACAGTGAGCTTGGAATAAAATACTACACCATCATGTAACAGTTTGGTCTTTAGGATCAGATAAAGCATAACCCCATTTCTGCATTTCAATTAATTTCAGTGTAGTCAGTGGATTCTTTAGCAGGAGCAAAGTTAATCTGCTTAAATTTGTTGTGGAAAGTTCAACTTTGGTGAACTATGACCCAAAAAATTCACGCAATTCACAATAGCAAATGTCGACAATGCTGACCTTTCAGCTCTCAATGGAGAAAGCTGTTGTGGCTCATTAGCTGTGTCTCCATTCCCTTTTTTAGCCTCTTCTGTTTGAGCATAAACTGCTCCATGAGACACAAGCTGATAAATAGAACTTATCGCCCCATTAGAGACCGAGCTTATTAGCTTGCTAAAGGCCACTCATGGTATCCATGGCCACGTGTCATCCACCCATGTCTGCAAGTCTGCGTGGACTCAATGGGGACTTCCACGCAGCCCATTTTTTGTGACTGCAGGGACTGTAGGCATACTCACCACAGTGAAGTTAGTTTAAGTTAGATATTTGACACACTCTTTCCAGACTCAACAGCACCCCTGCGTTTCACTTTCACCTCATGTTGGCAATAGTATTACCTGGCCTCAATTGTACTATGAGCAGATCTGAGTGCATGTCCTTGTTACCACAGCTGTCTACTGACATTCAGTATGAAACTTATGTCATAGCCTGAACGACAAACTGCACATACACAGTAGATGAATGATGCGTCTTCACTTATTCCAACTGTACAAAAATTACAAAATATCCAGATATGGCCACTGCCATCTTGCTCTGGTGATATCAGTTAAGTAATTTATGTTATTTAAGATTCAAAAATCAACATACAGCGGTGCACAGTTACGGAACGGACCAAAAAACCAATGAATCACAAATAAACGTGTTTATTTAGAGCAAAATTAACAGAAATTGGCACTTTGTGGCTGAAACACATCTGGTTCTGTTTGGCGTAAAATGCTGATCTTGCAATGGTAATGAAAGTGAAAAATAATTTGTGGATCTGTTCCATGATTCAGATCTGCTCCAAAATTTAACAGGCTTGGCCCATGTTACACCCTTCCACCAAGTTTAATTTAATGGAACCAGTATTTTTCTGTAAAGCTGCTGACAAACAGACATATAAACACCAAACACTCAACATCTTTGGCAGTGGTAACTGTAATGATATATAACAAAAAGAATTTACTGTAACATTTTTTTTTATCAAAGAATATAAATCACCAGTTTATTTACACATAGACGAACCACTAACAAACACAGTGCAGTTTACAAAAAGCACAGCAGCATTAAACAGAGATGGAGCGCTTACTCTCAGAGGAAACTCCAACTGAGGACAAATTAGTTCGCTTTTTGCCAAGAAATCAAACACAATTCAGTAAACATACAGTAAAAGTGTGCATGTGCGTGTGTGTGATTCAATGTGAGTGTCTGACTGAGAGGTCTGCACTCTGTAAAGTGTTATGTCACCATGACTCAGTCTGTGGCTGACCTCAGCACACCTGACTCAGGCTGCTGCGCGGCCAGCAGCCAGCACCTCGTCCTGAAATGACGTCCACAAACACACACACACACACGCACACACACATACACACACACACACGGGTAAGGATAAGCACATAAATAGACACACAAAGTGCAAAAAGTAGAAACTTTTGCTAGCATTTCATATCCTGAGTGGGAAAGGCAAAGGTTTCATGTTACAAGAGTGTTGGTGACAATTTATGTAGTAGAATTGTTGACATTAATTTGACAGTCACATGAACATTTTGCTAAGACAAAAAAGAGAAAAATGCCAAAGTTAATTGTTATTTTGTGTGCAATAGTTCTGTTCTAATTTTCCATAATCACAATTTATAAAAAGCCCATGGTAAAGCTATCAAATCACCAATCTACAACCTAAATCCCAGAGATGTTAAATTTATACTCAAATAAAACACAGAAAAGCAGCAAAAGCACATTTTTCTTAGTTTTCTTTTCTAACCCCTGATTGGATATGTGGTCATCTCTGCCTGTGTTCTGTATGTGTGTGATATGACTCTGACCCCTCTGGGAAAAGTGAGTGTTTACAGTGTATAGAGATTCTATTCATGTTACAAATAAATACCCAATTGTACCTGTCAACTCTGCTCTAATCTCCTTAGAACCAATATGACATATTTCTTTATTATCTATTGTATTATTTTAATCATTTAGCGTGGTGGTAGCCTCAGGGGTTAAGACGTTACTACAACATCCCTGGTTTCAATCCAGCCAAGAACTCTGTTATATGCGATCTTCTCTAACCCCGTATTTCCTGTCCTTCTCAACTATCAATAATCTGATATGAACCATGTGCAGGACACAGACTGAACAATGAGAAAAAGGTTTATTGCTTCAAGGGATGATGAAAGGATGAGGGGAAAAGAAAAGGGTCCGGGGGGGGGAGAAATGGAGGTGGCTGATGAGACTGGAGTACGCAGATGGTGAAAGGAGGCTTGGTAAGCAGGTAAAGTTGGCAGGCAGGTGAACGCAAGAAAACTGATTTAAAGGCACAATAAACACGCAGAGGAAAAATACTAATAGTGACCTTAATCAGCCTTGATGTGCAACAAACTGGCAGTGAGCTGCTGGAGAGCTGCAGCAGAAATACTGAATTAAGAACTTTTAAACTATTGGAAAACAGTTTACTCAATTAACCTGTCGTCCGACCCATCAAGCATTATCATACCCGGCTGTCAATATCGCCTTTTCAACAATACCAGTGGGATACTCCAAAGAAGAGTGTAGCATATGTATAGAATGTAAGAGAGCAGTAGACAGAAAAAAACACAAATGCATTTGAAAGCTTCAGTGCATTCGATTTATAATTTGTTGGTGAAGTAATTTCAACAAAGAGGAGATTAAAATCATTGCAAAGCAAACATCAAGCACCTGACGTCTTGACAATTCACATGAACACGAACTTATACAGGAATGGTCTTGCACAGCAGAGTAAGTCAAGATATTGTTTTATATGAAGCTACGGTTTAATTACGAATCCCTGTAGCTTTTATTATGGAATATATGTTGAGCCCTAGACCGTATAAGATAATGGACACAGCTTCTGTGATATCACCCATTGGTTTGTGGACTGCTGTTCAGCATTTCTGCCGTCGCCATCTCGACCGTAGCAACACCTCACAGACAGCCTTACATTCAGACAGCCCGCTGCTTAAATATGCATGAGTTTCAGCCTTATTAAAAAAATAAGCAGGTGATTTGAATAAAAATTCACCTTTGTACAGTTGTCATAAATGTTGAAATAAACTTTGGAAACCAAAACCATTTCTTGTATCACCTCTAAACATGATTATGTCTCTCTGTTAAGTTGGGCGTTTTAACATGGGGGTCTATGGGGACTGACTCTGTTTTGGAGCCAGCTTCAAGTGGCCATTCAAGGAACGACAGTTTTTGGCTCTTCTGCGTTAGCTTCATTTTCTCGCCTCAGAGGCTGACACTTGCTACAAGCCTGATTAATGGCCAAGTGGTTTGCCAGAGAAAAACAAACAGTGTGAATATCTCTGGATGTTTGCCTCCATTTTAAAAACCAATTTGGTTTAAATTCATATGTCGAATTATCTCTTAATTATGTTGGAGTTCGATAGAAAACCAAAATTATGTACATAAAGGAGGTTATAGAACTTATGTCATTGGGAGTGTTTATCCATCTATCCATTTGTTAACAAGGATATTGAATGGTCTGGTGCTCCTTTTCCTGTTATCGTTCATGATCCAATTCTTACCCTGTAATTGGGTATGTGCATTTTGTGAGTTTACTGCCTCAGAAGATACAGAATGACAGTTGCACCAAAACAGCCAGCACCTCTCAGATCTTCTTTAAGTCCTGGCACATCGCTGTCAGACAGTGACTTATGTGACTCATATTGGCCTATTTGCTTCTCTGATGCACTTGCCAGCAATTCTTGGAAACAGACACCAATACTTTTCCATTTTCATTGTTTAAAAAAGTTGCCTTGAAACCATCACTTAAATACAGCAGTAAATTGTATTTCAATAGCCTCATCTGCCCTACTGGCATGGACCGACAGTAAACCCCAGAACAAAAATGACCCTGCAGACAAATCAGCAAGCCAGCTGGCATCAGATGTGCTTTTCAGAGTCTTAAATAAAATCATATCAGATGAGAAAACTGATTTAACACCTCGACCATGGAGGCTTTAAAATGATAACCAAAGGGACAGAGAAAGGAATAAGATATAGAGATGGCAAATATGACCCGTGTCACACAAATAAAAATATAATGCTACTATTAGAACATCAGTCACATTCACTACAGCACTATACATATACTTTGTGTCTGCATGCCCATTTGTGTGTTATTATGTGTGCACATGCAAGCATGTATGTACATGTTCTTATACTCCTATTAAGATATTTTTCAAAAGCAGAAAAAATGATTTTTAAGTCCTCATGAGTAGAAGTTCAATGTCAGGATCAGGATACTTCAGTGTTTTTTTTAACCCAGAACCCATTCTCAAGTCATGTCTGTTTGATTCAAATAGTGCCAAATCTTAACAACATTATTTCAGGACATTTTTTTCATTTGAAGCAGGTCTAGACCGTACTTTTTCATTTTCAGAGACACAACAATTTCCAAAAATTCACACCATGAGTAAGCACTTGGGCAACAGCTGCATAGAAACCTCAAGCAGAACCAAACTCAAGGTATGCAATCATCTTCCCCATGTTTTTGTGAGTATGTGATGGAGACAACAATTTCTAAAGGTGGTCCAGTACTGAGCCAGAGCACTGCAGCGGCAGTGAGAAAACAGGCTGTAATATAACCGCTCACAATATTTACGCAAATGTATGTCCACTAAAAGTGCGTGTTTTTGCCACTGGCAGGCTTAGATTGTTATTTTAAATGTCTGACAACATTAAGGAAAAGATACATACAGAGTTAGACCTCTTTGTTAAAGAGTAAGATGCTTTTTGTGTAACTAAAAACAGCCTCGAAAGTAAATTGTTGTTCCCATAACAACATCATAACTTCAGACACATAAACATGGCATAAGGCTGAAAAAAATAAATAAATTTAGCCTTTAAGTCATCGTAGTATGTGTAGCTGTTTAACGAAATAGCGATTTCAGAAATGTTTCTTTCACACTCAATTTTCAAAGTAAAGTGTATCTTAATTCCATTATTTAAAACTTAGAAAATACATGAACTTAGTTTTTAAAACTGACTTGTTCAATGGTAAAATGGGCATGCATTTGTATAGTTTTTAGTCTTTCGACCATTCACAGCACTTTTACACTTGTCAGATTCACCCATTCATGCACTGATGGCTGAGGGTACCACACCCACATACAGACACACACATACATACACCAATGGCACAACCACTGAAAGCAATTTGGAGTTCATTATCTTGCCCAAGGGTACTTCAGCAGACAGGAAGAGCCAGGGATCAAACTGTGATTAGTGGACAACCAGCTTGAACTCATTGTAACTGCTTAATATCTTATATTTACTTAAATCACAAATGATTATTATGTAACATATTTCTCTGCAATCATTCCTCTGCTTTGGACCAAAACTCTTATGTTAATATATTTTGTTAAAAACGAAAGCCAACTGACAATAATAGCAGCATTTATAATTTGACAAGTAACTTTATAAACTTTGCTCTGTGCCGCATGGCTCAAACCAGACGCCTGGTGAGGAAATTATCCAGCAGACTGGGAAGACCACCTCAGGCTCCTGCTGTCCATGCACACTGTGTGTGTGTGTGTGTGTGTGTGTGTGTGTGTGTGTGTGTATGTAGAGTACTGTATATCTCACAGTGTGTATATATCATACACACACACACGTGATGCACTCTGCCTCCTAGCTTGCCTCTTCTCACCGACTCAATGTGTCAAGTAGAAAGCCTTCGTCCTGACGCTGATTCTCCCACTGAGCCCCCAGTATTGCGTTGTTTCCACTTCATCAATCCACACACACACACACACATACAGTCCTGTCCAGTCTGACTCTCTCATTCTGTCCTGCCCCTTACTTCCCCATTCAGGCTGTCACACACACACACACACGCACACACACACACACACCCTCATGCCCCACGAGTGACAGTGATGGCCGCTGACAGCTCAGAACATGATGACATGGCCAACAGCCACCCAGCATGCAGAGAGGGGGAAATCCCTATGAAATATTACACACACACACTTCACTCGGGGAGATGGGCAGGGAACAACCTGCCCTGCTGACGCATTCTCATTTAACCCTCACACTGCTGAGTGCATGTCTGCAGAGAGTGAAAGATATGAGTGAGAGGGAAGAGGAAGAGGGTGGACAGTGCGTGCAAGTGTGTGTGTGTGTGTGTGTGTGTGTGTGTGTGTGTGTGTGTGTGTGTGTGTGCGTGAATATAAGTGAAGCAGGCAGAGCTCGGTGCCCTCGCTTTCTTTTTATATACAAGCAGGATGGAGATTCCATGTACCCCGTCAGCTTGGGACAGTCTGCTCAACAGACACACACACACATACACACACACAATTGCATTTGCACATTAAAAGTGTGGGCTGCTTGGAAGAGAGCAGTTGAGACAGCAGAGGTGTAAAAGCCTCATTTCTCTTCATTCAGGCATCAGAGGTAGGATGTAGAGAAAATAAAGGAAGAATTTTTATTTATTTATTTATTTATTTATTTACATATTTTAAGTGTAATAAATAGAAATTGTAAAACTGATTTCTTTAATTATATATATATATTTTAAATAAAACCAGATTAGCTTTGTCCCAAAAGAAAAATAAAAGCATTTGGGAGATCAGTTTAACCCTTTCAAACCTGAAACTACACCAGTTTTCTTGAGCTGCGTTCAGACATCTTTCACATGCATTTAATCCTTTGAAACCTGAGTAAAGTGGTTGATTGGTGATTTCTTTTGAGAACATGGCCAAAAAGGCACTGCGAGACTTAGCAAGAGATGTCCTGCAAATTTCAAGAAATTTAAAAAAGACCTGAAATTAGTTTTTAAAAAGGGAGAGAGAAACAGAGGGAAATCTATTCTATATTAATTTTTTTTGTTTGTTTGTTTTACATTTTTTCTTTCATTTTTCTAATTTTAAGGTAATTTTGCTGTTTTCCAGAATGTGTAACTTCCTCCCATGTTTTTGAAAGAAATCAAGCCCATTTTTTCAGGTTTCCAAGGGTTAAAGAATACTTCATCCACCAAATGATCATAATGTGTATGTCAGTAACTCAGACTGTGTTACCTTATATTCCCAAGGAAAACTTTGTTTTTCCTCACAAGCCTTCGATTGAGGACGTATCCAGCATCTGAGAAAATTCTTGATGAATTGGAGTCAAGGCGGGCCAAACAAGACTGATGATGGACTGCAGGTGCTGCTGACACGTGCACACCTGATCCCACTCCTGCAATTAGATATGGTCATTCAGGCTTATGTCATGGCCCTTATTTCTCACTGTGATGCTTTGTGAGTAACATCTCCTTCACTTTAACCGCTTTTCTGCTTCAAGATTAAGTCCTAAATGCACAATCACATGTTTTGTATTTGTTTCAATACAAAGAGCCATGAACCAGGCAATGGTGACAAAGGTAGTAAATTGACTCTGTGACTTTAGGAAGTCATATAAGAGTACAAAGGGGTGTATATATACACAAGGGTATGTTTGTTAGGACACCACTAAGCTCTTTATGTACAGAGACAAAAAGATCCTCCCCCCCTGCATGTTGCCATTATCAACAAATAATTTTCTCTTATATTAAAAATTATACCAGAGTTATTGATGACAATATGATTAGGCACACCCCAGCTACATGTTCAAGATTAGAATTTGTGGTCGATTTTCTTATTTTTTCCCCTCTCTTTGACCTGCAACTGACAGACTTGAATTTAAGTTCCTCTTCTTCACAGTCACTCTGTGGGACAAATCCGCCTGAAACATGTCAACAGTCCAGGCACAGCTGCAGGACAGGACAGCCAGTCACACATGAATGACTGGAGTACAACTAACCCGCCAAAAAGGACACTCAAGCTCGAACATTTAGCTGTTGGACTCCTCTTAAACAGCTACAATGAGACAATAAGAAAAAAAATGCGTGAAAATAAGGGTTCCTATCATGCATATTTTAAACTGCAGTCAGGATGTAAATGTGAAATAAAAAGCCTCTGCAGCTTTGCAGTCTATCTCAATGTGAGTTTTTTTGAAAGTTCAAACAACAACATCAAGAGGGGTTCACCTGCCATCAAAACTGGGGAACTTGCAGCCTCGTACAACCCTGGTTATGAAATGGGACATGAGCGAGCAGTGACGAAAAAGCAAGATGAGACAAATATTGTTTGTTCCCTGAGTTAAGTAACTGTGCCGACAGTTTTAGGCAGAAATCCCCCATCACTTCCACCCCACTGCTCTGGAGCGGAAGCGCGTTAAAGGAGTGGGTGGTGATCACAGCAGAGGGAAAGAGGGAGAGGAGGAGGGTGGGAGAAAAGATGCATAAGTAACAAGACAGGAGGAGAGGAAGAATAGAGTGATGAGTGTAAATAGAGGACAGGAGAGAAGAGAAGCAAAGTCACTGAGAGAAAGGACAGAAGTGGTAGGACAGAGGAAAAACAACAAAAAAAGGGGGTGATGGAGTGGAAGACGGGAGACTAAGAGGTGTGTAACAGAAAAAGGGAGTAAAGCAGAGAATTCATAGAAGGGATAAAGAAAAAGAGCAAAAAAGAGGGTGGAAGCAAATAGTTGGACGGGGTGAAGGATGGAGGACAGTGAGTCATCGGGACTCAACCAAGAGGTTTCTCATTTAATTAAACATGAACTCAAATATATAAACACATCCTCTCTGTCTCTAAAAAGGAGGCGGTTCTGACTTTTTGTAAGTTAAAGATGGCATCAACCTCTATCACCTTGACTTCTGTTTTTCAGTTTACAACCAACACTGTAACAAAGATGAAGGTGAAGAAAGAGGCTACAACAGGACAAATGCATACAGACGCACTCAGGAAGAAAGAAATCAAAGTGCTACCTGTATATCAGGTTTAAATAACAACAACAGCAATAACTACATCCATGTGTAATATTTTATATTCAAATGTTGTAGAATATTTTGTAGAAACAAGAACAAAATTTACATTTGTATTTTTATTTTAGTGTTTAGATATATTTATTTTATATTAGCACTTATGTTTACATTTTATTGATATATTCTATACTATCCTACTTCTTTTAAGACTTTTGAATAGGAGCATCTGTAACTAAAGGCAATTTCCCCTCGGGGATCAATAAAGTTTTTTGATTCTGGTTCTGATTAAAGATGATGTAACCAACATTGCCAGATATATGTGTTTGTACAATAATTATGCATAAGTGCCATAATAGACAATATTTTAACCATTTTGAGGTTAGGACAGAAAAATATGGATTCTACTCCTGTATGATGGACGATACACCCCCACTTAACCCCACTGTGCTTACGTGAGGCTAAAATATCTCGGAGTCTGTGCAGTAGCGATATCCGCGGTGGGGGAGTTCCTGCCAAAACACCAGTCCAATCAATTGCGAGCAGCCCCATTGAATGAGCACATGGATTGGCTGTCACAGTTGTCAGTCATGGCGGAAAAGCCCCCTTTTGTATAATTTAAAAACTCATTAAAACCGAACTTATCATAAAAACAAACACTTGAACAAACATCAGGGTGATGAGAACTACTTTCAGTGATAGATACCATCTTTGAGAAAAAAATCATTTGCCATGTATTTTGAGTTTTTAGTTTAGCTTATGTCCCATTTACTAACATGAAGGGGCGGGCTTTATGACCTATACTGCAGTCAGACACCAGGGGGCAATCAAGATGGAAATGTTACACTTTAGGGGAACTCTCATGTTGTCCATCTTTATATAAAGTCTATGTTCTTATATGTCTACTCATCTCTTATCGCTCAGCCTCTTTCTAGCCAATCATGCTCGGTGTCGGCTATGATGATCATGATTCTCTGGAGCTTGAACTTTCTCACTAAGGTATACTGTTTTCACATCCAGTTGTTTTGAATGCACCAGTTAAGTTATTTATTAATTAGCTTAGCTTTTGGCCTCAACTGTCTTTGCAGAGTTTGAATTGGCCTTCAGTTTTGCTGTCTATTACAAGCCATGTCAGCTCACTTTTTGAAAAGAAAATATGTTGGTAGATTTATAGTAATGTCAAAAAGTTGTTTGAATATGTGTTTTGCAAAATTAAACATTTACACACGTTTCTCCCATGGTTACAACTCACATAGAATAATTTAATTCAAACTATAAAAGTTTAAGCCTCTGGTACCATGGTTTAACAATTCCCACCTGGCAATGCTGCACATGACCAAACTTGAGCTCAGACACAATCAAACCGTTATTTTCTTTTACTTTTTGGCTGAGACGCGACGACGTGAAGTGACAAAACAGTCGGCCTTTGTTGCAGCTAGTTCTTTGACGTCAGTTTGGTGCGTCTTGGCATTCCAATGTGAGTTTCAGTGTCTCTTTTAAACTGGTTCTCTTTGCTTGGCATATTGTCACTGATGTATCCATGTGTTCAACCCAACATCCAAACCACAAACAGGCACTTTTCTTGTCAATAGCAGATTTGAGTTGTATAAGAGTGATAGAAGAAGAGTAAAACACACACTGACAGTGACAGCATGGGACATGCAAAGAGAAACGTAAGGGATTTAAGTAACTATTGTATTGTTATAGTTTTTTTTAATTAATCTTAGTCAATTTTGTTCCTGTAGTTTCCTTCCAACTCAAAGGGAGAATCCAGTTTTGACACTTCGCTTGAAAACAAGAATCATACCACCGTTATCTTTGGACAGATGTCTTCATGAGCTCTTTCAGAAGTCCTCACAGAAGTCACTGCAGGTCAGTGAGAATGGCTTTTAGACTGAAAACTGCCCCTAGGTGCTTGCACCATCTTCGCCACACATTCTTCAGTAACAGGCTGCGTAGAAACCATCTCCAAAGAAAAACAATGACATTTGGGTTCTCTGCGCCTCAAGCAGCTCCATGCACGTTGTTTGCAAAAATAGAGCCATTTGTGCAGCAATGCCTAGAGGCCTGTCTGCCTTTTGGAATTCAGTTGTAGATACTGTATCAGTAAGTACAGTAACAGAAGGTGCAGGACAACAGGCGTGTGCTGCTAGGGAAACAGCTGTGTGCAGTCAGGGAAACGTTCGCTGTGAGAGGAGGTGGACGTCAGTTTGCTCAACTAGTTAACGAGAAGAGGCAGCAGAAATGTTATAGTAATAACATTTTTTGACCTCCTTGCTAAATAGTTAAGGCTATCCTCTAACACTTCAGATCTTCTGCTGCTCAGAACAGAACAGTGCTTTTGAGTGGCGCAGCAATGAGTCCTAAAACATGGAAATTAGTTAGCTTTTTTGCACTTCCAGTTCCCCCATCTCAGGGTCAATGAGTTCACATTTTGTACAGAGAATAATGTCAGTATCATAGTGGAATTAATACTATATTATGAATACTCTTATCGTGATGGCCCACCTAAGTCTGAGGAAGAGCATTTTGGCTCGAAAACTTAACTTATTTTCGCAAAATAAAATCCTTTAAGGTTGGCTCCCTGGTGTGCAGACCTCTATTTTTTCACATTTTGGTTTATCTTGGATCCAGCACCCACTACGGGATGTGCATGTCTTTTTTTTGTTTTTATCTCTTTGCACCAGCAGATGGAGACATGGAATTCAGTGCTTTTCACTGTATGTCATATTCATTTAATGTTCAAAATAAGAAAAATACTTTAACTTAGGGATGATGTTTCAAACATGTTCAATTTGTCAATTAAAAGAATTAATAAATGAAGCATCAATTTTTTTATTTTTTTTTTACATCTGGCATGCTTCAAAAATCATAAAAGTAGTGCTCATTTATAAAGATTAGCAATGTTGTTGCTGCACCACTCTATAATATTACTGTATATTACTCTATAATATATATTACATTATATATTACTCTATAATATTACACAAGTTGCTGAAAAACAGTGACTAGTTAGAGTCTGAACTATGTTGAGGAAACTGACATCTAAGAATATAGACTAAATACTAAAAAGACTGGGCCTGGCTGTATGTTTGCGCACCAATTGTGCACAGACATTTCTTTATTTTTCGTTGTAGGTGTGAAGTTCAGGAGCATTTCACTGATAACATTCTCAGCTCATTAAGTTGTCTATTATGGTCTTTACTTGATTAGATACTTGGTTCCAGTGCCTCATTTAAGTTTGTTCTCTCACTTTCAGATTCATATTCAGTTCAGCCTTAGTTACTTCATTCATCACATCGTGGTTTATGTAAATTTAGGTTGTACTTTTAGTTGGAACAATTCCGCTATATTGTTTAGGACTGCCATACAATAAGGTTAATTATCACATCTCCAGTAATTATATGTAACTTACAGAAGGGATTTTCAGATTCGAGGTCTTGTATCTCCTTGTTGGGTTTATTTTGCAATAATGAACAGCTCACTGTACATTATTCCACTTTTTACACGGCTTCTTCATGTAAAGAAATCAATACTTTGACACCAATTATTGATCTGTTATCATTTTTACTCATTTCAAATTAAAATGAATTTATTGCTATCACTAAGCTTTTATGATCAGGTCTGCATCCATCGCAGCGGCTTGCTATTCAGAAAAAGACCATAAATGCCATAATTGACCAATCTGAATAGAGCATTCAGCTTAGCTATGTATTAAAGGAGGATAAAGTTTGACAGAGTAACAAATGGTGTAACAGCAGGGTTGAGAGTCAGATGGAATCCCAAGAAACTGATGTTGTGTGTGTGTTTACTGTATTGCCATGTTGGCACTGATTAGATGAAAAAAGCCCTCTTATCACTCACAATTTAAAGTTACACAAAAGGATGGTCACTAACAACCATCTCACTCAATCAAGAGTCCACAAATCAGCGCACGACCTCTGAGTCTGTTCACTTCAAACTAACTTTGTAGCAATCTGCAGTGAAATAGTACCTGAAGTGCCCGTCTAAAGAGTGTGCATCTGGGTAACCAAAACATAAACAGGGACCATCACCTGGGCAGATGTGGAGCGATGTTGTCTAGAGGAGCAGTAACACCACCAAGTGGCAGTTTGAAGTCATTGCACCTCATGGCCAAAATCTGAAAAGATGGAGCCACCCCGAAGCAGCAGTCTGCTGTCAGTGTCATATTTAATCTTATCTAACACAGAAATCCAGCATAACAAAATCCGACTGATTTCACTAGCTCTTAATTCGCTGTTAAAATAAAAGAAAAAAATATGTACAAAATGCTAAGTTTAAAAAGTTCATATCAAGCCTTTTATTTGGTATACAGATATTCATAGATTTATACAGTATATATAGATATATGTATATATGTAACACGTGTGCCACTGCAAAGTCACAGACAAACTTATTCTTACTAAGAAAAGAAAGGAAGAAGAAAAATATATAATGTGCTTAATTTCAAAAGTAGTGCCATGAAGCGCTCGTAATGAAAGATGATCAAAACCGGAATGATGAGGTAACTGCCAGGCAGGAAAACAATCACTTATAATGGTCTAGTAATAATAATAACAATAATAATAATAATAATAATAATAATCTACTGAAACAAATGGATCAAATAGGCAACCGAGAAATATAGTGGCAGCATGGACCCTTAGTGTCAAACTAGAGAAAAGGATTTAAGTCTATAACATACACACACACAGAGTATGCATACAGACAGACAGTGCATAAACGTACAAACAGGAAGTAAAGTCAGTCACTCATGAGAGCAAAAACTCTCCTATATTGTTACTGTTGTCCGGTACACAACAGAAACTCAGGCATGCTCCGAGACACCTAAAAATCTCTCTCACATACACACACACATACTGAAAACACACACTGTCTTGTACCACAGCCCAGCATTACAGGGCTGACCAAACAACGCTTGCACAGTTGTGGTGCATGCATGTGTATATACACACACACACACACACACACACACACACACACACACACATACACATACACACACACATACACACATACACACACACACACACACACACACACACACACCACAGCAGAATAGTGGTCAGGTGGGGTGTAATTTACTTAAAGATAACTGCTGGCTAAAAATTAAGATCAAACGTGAGGGAGAGGGGATAAGGATCGAAAGGATGACAAACAAGCAGAGAGTGCTGCACAAAAACACAAGGAGTGGTGTGTGTGTGTGTGTGTGTGTGTGTGTGTAAGCACATACATGTGTATCAATATATCAGGAGCAGGGAGTGCTGAACATGTTTGACAGACAATTACAAGGGTCTGGCTCCCTCATGTGGTCACTCTGAGTCTCTCTGGACCTCTGAGGCATCGGCCCGACAAATGGGACATGTCCTGTTGGCCTGGGGACAGACAGAGGAAACAAACATGATCCAGTTAGGTTTTTAAAGGCAGTCCATATTTTCAGTTTTGTTGCTGATCACACTGATAGCCCGATCCTAAAACTGCACATTTGGACAGTTACTAAACTCACTACTTCAATTCCCCGTTTTCTTTATTTGTTTTGTATTGATTTGTAATCCCTATAACCCAATTCACACTAGGCCCTTGGGCATGCCGTCATGACTCAAAATCACAAGACTGCGGTATAATGATTAACACACAAACGTTGGTGTTCAGAAGCCTTTTATAGCATTGTCAATGGGAAATTCAGTGTTAAAGTATGTGTATATCTTCCTCAGATGTTCCTATCCCTGGCTTTAGTGTGACTTACAGTCTGAATTTAGGAACACAGAGACACAAGCCTGATGTTTTTTCTGTTATCTAACAGACCTCCTGAAGAGTGAGATTCTCACTACACTTCTATCATTAAGATTAAATGAATATTTCACCCACAAAACGATCGTGTGTATATGAATAAGTCACGCCGTGTTACCTTAAGTTCATGAAGAAAACACTGTTTTTCCTGCATGCCTCTATGGAAAAAGGCAAGCATATTGATTTATTGATTGAATGGAAGACACGTTTTGCAACAGCAAAACTATGGGCACATTTATGCTTAACGTTAGATACATGTATGGACTCAGATGGAGCCCTCTGTTCATACACTGCGTTCATTTCATCCGTATTTGTGGCATGTTTCCTAAAAGCTTATGACCACGTAGGACCACTGAAGATCGTGGGGGCAGTGAGGCGTAGTTCATCAATATATGACCGTGGAAGACAAAGACATTAAAAAAAAGGAAGAACTGAATAACATGGCAATATATTGAAAATAATTCTACATCCACAAGTCACGACATATTTAATTTAATTTAATGGCCTAAAGACCACCGTCGTCTACAATGGTGCCTCCGTTAAAAGGTACATTATTATGACCTCCACTGTCGCCTCGTTTGTTGTTGTCTGAAACGTTTGACTCTGCCCTCTTGTGCCATCCGTTGGCTGTATCTATGTTGGTATAAAGGACACATTGAAGTATAAAGCCAGTTTACAACATTTAAAATGGACATATCTATTTGTCTACATAAAGGGAGTTTAAATGTGCTTTATATAAGAGTATTTTTACAAACTCTTACACAACCCATGCAGTACAATCCAAGTCTCATTCATCCAATCATATCATCAGTACTTCGCAAACACATTGGTTTTGCCAAAAACATTACTATAAAACTGAACTCAAAGTGAAAGTTGTGAATAATCTCTTTAAAAAACAGTATTTTTTGCAAAATTCATGTGTTTGGGAAGTTTTGGATTTACTGCACGGGTTGCACAAGAGTTTGTAAACAGATGCTTTTATGTCGTTTTGCTGTGGTTAAATGTGCTCCCAAATCAATTAAACGAATTAATAAGTCGGGCATTTTCCATGAAGACGAGAATGAATGAATTCAAAGTAACACAGCATGACCAATTGATTTAATAATTTTGCGAGTGAAGTTTTCCTTTAATATGTACTTGGACTGAAAATGAATCAGTGTCTTTCAACAAAAAAAAAAGGTTTTCTAAATGCAGCATTGCCAGCGCACTTACGCCACTCATAAGCGGGCTATTATGTGACACTTTAGCTCGAAGACTTGGATCCATTACCAAACAATGTGAGATCAGTCCTAGATTAACTCTGAGGTTGGATTACATTGAAGTGTGTGTGAGTGAGCAGGCTCCACAGGGTGGGTACTTACCCTCAGCCATTTGTCAACACACTTCCCGTGAAACTCGTGGCTGCAGGGCAGGACTCGCAGCAGTTGGCGGGACTCAAAATCACTCATACACACCACACACCTGCAACAAAAAACAGGTATTAGCATGTCAAAGTACGGCTGTTGTTGGACACACTTCTACATGACATACTGGGAATGCAGGCAGATTTAGCTTAACTGGTTATTCAGTTAGACTGTAATTACTGATGTCTTCTTGTATCTTTATCTCCTCTTACAACAATTCATGCACCAACTGTAGACAAAACACAAGTTGCTTTTTGATGTTTACCTTTAGGAATATGCGTACCAAGAATTATTTTGCATTCATGTGGTGTTGGAAATATGAGTTCCAAACAGGGAAACTGTACCTGAATGCCCCCTAAAGTCAGAACAGCAACATCACTACCGACTTTGACTTTACACGCTAAAATACAGCGGACAAAGTAAATGTTTGGTTGATGCTAAGAAACTTTTTATCAATTTATGTATTGCATATCAGTTTTGCCCACATATAATCTATAATAAGGTATTAGGTTGTAACTGTTGCTGTCCCCATTATTTATTAGCATTATCACCAATAACAAGTCAGGTAAAGCAATATTTTAGTGCTTTTGGGGAATGTATTGAAACAGCTATCAACATCTTGAGCAATAAAATACAACAAATCTTCTTTGCAGCATCCATGTTGATTCCACAATTTGACCTAAAAGCTCTTGAAAACACCAAAGTCATAAGAACGACATCAGGACTTGGGAAACAGGACCATCTGAGGAGCACATGAATGCAGCATTAGAACACGTTTCTCACAATACCCAACCCCAACAGGGACAGGTGACATTTGGGTTTTTTACCCGATATGCTGTGAAGTGGTTTTGAGTTTTCTGTAGCTTGCAAAACCACAAGTATGCTAAATAACTGCATAAACTCTGTTACTATTTACCATAAGCCTCTGTCAGAAAAACTGTAAACTCATCGTTTGGTGATCCTGAGGAGCTGACGCAAACCATCATAAATAATTCACCCGATCAACAAGTGACAGCCTGCTGTTTGAAAGGGTAGCACTCACAGTGTTTGTTCAGACTGATGGTTGTTTGGATTGAACCGATAGGAAGGAAGCTGTTCAATGTCTCCCTTGGTCAGTCCTCGAAGTTTGGCCTCTCCTAGACGCTCAGCGAGGTTCAGGAGGGCCTGTGGGGGAAAATACATCGGCAACAACAGAAGAATCAGAGTCTGAATCCAGCAAACATACAAAATAATAAAAGACATCAAATGAAGACAGACCTCATAATTTTCCACTTCTCCATCATCTACATCCAGCTCCAGACTGATTGCAGGACCTGTGGGCTGGACTGGCAGCATTGATCTACAGAGAAGGGGGGGGGGTGTAACAGAGACATTTAGAAATGTAATCCATCAAAGAAGCAAATTAAGCAATTAAGCAACTAAATTGAGAAGTTAATGCCCCCCCAAAACTATATTTTT
The DNA here is from genome assembly GCF_008729295.1 of Plectropomus leopardus. Taxonomy (NCBI): domain Eukaryota; kingdom Metazoa; phylum Chordata; class Actinopteri; order Perciformes; family Serranidae; genus Plectropomus; species Plectropomus leopardus. The sequence goes on along the minus strand of NC_056471.1, from coordinate 18,363,617 downwards.
CCATCTCATTCAAAAAAATAAAATCTTCCCTTATATTTGTATTCAGTATTTTAGCATTACTTAAAATTAGTTGTATATTTAAAAAAAAATGTTTTCATGATTTCATGTCTTACCTTTAACCTATTTTTCATGCCTTTTATGCAACAAATACTTTGGTGATTCACTCATTTATCTTGGTTTTACAGATTTAACTTATGTTTAAGTTAGGAGAAGCTCTCAAAACGTCTTTATCTTGAAGAAAACTTTCAATATCTTAGTGTATCTTTCACTATTGAAAGTTTTAACAAAACAAAAATATCTGACTGTACTAATGGCCCTCTCCACGCATAACTAATCAAAATGGAGGGTATCAACATGGTTAAGATTATCCTTAAGATTACAGATTTTGATAAGGACATGTAGATTTATTTTTCTGCTCTATCCGACATAATATTTGTCACTTACGATAATCACCTGAAACCAGTTGCATATTGAAAAAAAAAAATAAAAGAATAAAATCGGGCCATCTAAGAAATATTTGCACCGAAAAATAATATCAAATAAAACACAACCTTTCCTTCTCAACTGTCTTATACTGATCAACTTACAGGAAGTAAGGCAGGAGGCTGGGGTGGTAAGGCGAAGGTGGCAGTGGCTGCTGTGAGCGGTACCGTCGCCCCGGGAGACGCCGAGGAATAAAGTTTGGATAGGACTACGGGGAAATTAACAAAACATTTGTAAACAAATCATCACATGGAAATGTTTTGTTGGCTTTTTTTCAAAGATTTCTTCACATTGTAACGAAATATTCTTATTGCTCACCACTCCGAAAAACTCCTGTGGCAGAGGGTCATGGGAGAGGAAGTGAAGCTGTGTGGAGTGCGGTGTGAGGGCAGGGTGGGTGGCGGGAGGATAGTGGAGCCCAGCACCCAAAGACAGGTGTTCTCCGAGCAGCTCCACGTCATTCTCTATCCTCTGTAACGGCTGGAGAAGAAAACACAAACTGTAACTGTCAGAGATTATTTCATATGATCACAGCAACAAAAGCACTGAAAAAACATCCAAACACAAGATAACAGACACATTTGAGGTGAGGGGGAGGAGGAGGAGGAAACAAACATATCCTGCAAGTGCGGATTATATTAACAATTATTCATATAAATCAACCTAAGGTTTGTTATTCATTATTTTTTTCTTCTAAGATGTCGTCAAAAATGCATCTAAAAATCATTTGGATCTGCTTTAACCTTTGTAAACGTTGACACACTGGTTATTTAAACACTGTTGTTATTTTAACCAAGAGCAACCAAGAAACACATTTATTCTTTAACTGCAGAACTACCATTTATCTGCTTTTCATTGTTGGAGTTCACTCACTTAGCTGTAAGTGTGATGCTTGCTGTGAAGGCATTCAGCTGAAAAACATCCTTTTTCTTTACATGTCCTATTTTTCTCACTGAACACTGCACCGTTTCCAAGCGCTTGCAAACACTTTAGGAGAACATAACAAATTGCTTCAACTCAAATGTATAAAATATGCATAATCCATTTTGCTTTAACATTGTAAAACACCTTTGCTGCAGCGAGGAAAACATTTAGAGCTTCCCTGAAAGATGCTGACTGTCACACTGGTTCCTCAAGTGAAAACTTGTAGTAGTTTTTGTGAATATCAAAAAGGGTGGAAAACATTTCTCAAGAGATGTACAGACAGTAAGATCAAATAAACACATGATGTCTGTCCTCTGCTTATCCTGTCAATTCAGACTTAAATGCCATATTTCAAAATATTCACAAAAACTGCATCTGATACCAAAACAAACGTGAATTGCTGCTTACTGATCGGGCCTGCTGCGTTGGATAGGGTCCAAACTGTCCAGGCTGAGGAAGGTGAGGAGGGTGGTGGGAAAGGTGTGCTGGGGGGTGGGGGAGGTGAGGAGGGGGGAGCAGGAAGGCCGGATCACTGGACAGCAGTGATGGGAACGGGTAGGGCATGGGTAAGTGCTGCACAGAACAAGTCTGAAGGACCTGGAAAAAAGAAAACAGCCATATTAAAGTATTTTGAGAATGTCAGTAATAGAAAATGTGTCACTCTGCTGTTTGGAAACAAACACTCACAGGAGGAGGGACACTGCAGACGGGATAGTGCTGTCCACTGAAGACAACTGAGCACGCTGGGATCTGCTGAGGGGCGGAGCGAGGCGGTAGGCCTGGTGGCGCTCCCGGAGGAGACACAGGATACGATACTGGAGCTGAACCCTAAATATGAAGATTAAAGGGTAAAGGTCAACTCTATGAACAACTGTGATTCAAAGCTGAGCAGCTGGAGTCCAAGACTTAGTCCACATTGTCTAAGGAGCAAGAAGCAAAACACCACAGATTTATCTTTGGTGTTGAGCAGAAACTGAGGAGGGTTTTCTAAATACAGAAATGTTCAGAGAGGATACAATGTCTGTGTTGTAGGTACTTATTTATGGCTATGAACTTGGGTGAATTATTATTTTTTATTAAGATGATTTAAGAGTGTTAATATTTCGTGAAATGGCTTGTCTAAACCCTGGCATTTTCTGGTGCTTGGATGATCAAAAGCTAGAATAGTTTTTTTAATTTTGAGGTGTTTAAGTTTGCCAATTTTGTTGCAAAAGCCTGGAAGAGAAGGCAAGAAAGTTTGTTTAATTAGTGCTTATTCTGATTTTATTTTCAGTGCTACACACTAAGTGTCTCTAAGAGTGAACCCTGAGCTCAGTCCTACTCAGTGATGAATTGATTATGTACAATGCTTTTGTTGCTTTGCTCCATTTTCTTTCCTTTTTATGCTTTCTGATAATATGTACGCTGGACTCTGGTCCCGGCTTGCTTTGATTTTATGGCTTCTTGTAAGATCCTGCAGGCTGGACATAACTGTTTGCATGACACAGGGATAAAAAAATTCATTAATGCATTCATTAATTTATACTTAAGTGGAATTTGACTGAGGTCAAACACCTCAACTCACTCTTTAACCTGCAACATCGACCTGTGGCCAACTTTACAGTTTATCCACTAATGTAAGCTGTCCCCATCAGATCCACTTAGTGCTGTTGTGTGTTTCATTGTATTTCTAGAGATGAGTTAAAAGTACATATAGTAATCCCTCCAATTAGTGATAGCCATAAACAATTAATTCAATATCAGATACGATGTTTTAAAATGAAAAAAAAATCCTGCTTTTATTTGGCTTTCTAAAAAGATTAATGACACGCACTGCAATTTCTCAGGGGTAAAGTTTCCATTTGCCAATAAACTTTCCTCCACCCCAGCCAAATTAAAAACTTATTTTACTGAATCATCCTCTGCTGGAAGAACAAGCACATAAGCCAGAACAAGCTAAAAAACAACTTTCACCTACATGGTGACGATTAGTTTGCTCTATCAATAACAGGAAATGTAAAGATTAAACAGACCACTGTGACAAATTAAAATAACATCAGTCATACTCTCTGTATTCAACATCTTTAACTGAAAACAAGTTAATATAATAGTTGAGTATCTATAAGTTTTATGCATGTCTTTTTTTTTGTGCAGAATGAGGACAGAAAAACAAAAACTACCTTTGAGAATAGCACTGTCAGTCGTAAAAAGTGAGTCGTATTTACTGGAATAATTTTCTCAGCTGACTGTATATTTTGTTTTCCTAACTCATCCTACCGAGGAGACCACGTGATCTCACAAACTCACCTGCTCGTGGAGGTCCAGCACCACGCTGCTCTGCTGGGATGGATGAGGGTGTGGGTGCTGTGGATGGGCTGCAGGGTGCAGCAGCCTGGGAGACAGGTTTGGTGACTGATGCAGGGGCCTCGGTGAGGGATTTGGGGGATGGTGACCTGGGCGCTCTTCAAGGCCGGGCCCCAGCCCTCGGGGAGGTTGCTGGCTGTAGGGTGGGTAGCCTTGAGGCGGAGCTGGGTGACGGTAGTTCTCATCCTGGTGGCCTGGCGACGGGCCATGATGGGAGTGCAGGTGGTGGTGGTGATGGTGGTGGGCGTTAGGGTGGTGATGGTGGTGGTGGTTGTTGTTGCTGTTGTAGTGGTGGTGGTTGTTGTGGGCGTGGTGATGGTGGCGGGTCAGACGGTCTCTCCGGCCACGCTGGCGTCTCATTGGAGGACTGAAGTGTAAGAAAGAGGGGAAAACTGAAGAAGAAGCCCAAGAAACAATGCTGTCATTTGCATTATTAGAAATACTGTACTAGGGCTGTAACCTACCATACATAACTGAATGGAGTATCCTGCCAGTTCAGAATTTCACTTCGATAACACTGTCACACTCACAATGGACAGTTTAAAACAAAAAAATATTGAAATTGGTGCAGCAGAACCAGAGATACAGTCTTTTTTATCGCCACTCAATCTTTTTCTTTGTCTAAACCTGCTGCCTTCATTACCCACAATGCAACTTAACCCCCAATGGTTTGGTTGGAGATTCTGGTGTGTTATACTGGTAACGGCTTATGCAGTCTCAAGCAGTTAGCTTCGAGCAGGGATGACAAGTACGCCTCAGAGGCTTTTTGCTCACAGCACGGGCAGACCTGGTTGAAAATCAGCAAAGTATTCCTTAAAGTGATTTCACTTGTGGCAATTTATCAGATTTCACACAGCTAACCCCCAAAATTTTCAACTTTAAAACAAAATACTGACAAAGTTGGATAAAGATCATGTTTTTTAACCATAAATCTTTTGCCAAGTACGCTATGTGTGAATGAAAGACAAAATACAGGCCAGTGACACTTCTGACATTTAACTTAAATCTAAGTACTAAAATTCATCAGCAGCCCTTATAAATAAAGTCTCAATACATTCACCATCAGTAGCAGAGTAATTCAGCATTATTACGCCTATTGCACTGTTACTGTATTGATACTTTAATATATATTTTAAGCATTTTGTTTTTGCGGTAGCTCATATGGCTTAAAACCACAAATCAAAATGTTTTCAATGTAAGGCTGATGAACCAATGATCATTTTATTTATCAGTTAATCTGACAATTAGTTCTTAATTAATCATTTAACTTCTATGGAAAATACTCTCTGTCAGAATTTTTTAAAGCCAAGAGTAACATCCTCAAATGTCTTGTTTTAACAACAGTCCAAAACCAAAAATTATTCAATTATTTATTAAAATGGAAAACAAGAGAAAGGCAGAAAATCTTCATATTTGTGAGGCCAGAACCATACAGAAAAATAATTTAAAGTGATAATCAAAACAGTTGCAGCATACCTGTGTTTATTTCAGCTTGGTTTTAAATATTTCACTATTGCATTATTGGCAGAATCAGTCAACAAAAAAATGTGACAAAAATTCTGATAGATCTGATTAATTATTACAGTAATTTATCATGTAAAATGATGCATAATTTTTTGGTAATAGCCTCTCAAATCCTTGTTTTGGTTTGTTAAATGTGATTGATACTTTACATATACATTTGAGATGTTGTCATTATTTTTGACATGTTACAGGCTGTCAGAAGAGAACTGTCATATGTATTTGTGCCATAATTACCTGCGTCGGTTACGAACAGGCGTGTGGCATCTCTCTGGCATGTAGTGGGGGTGTGGTCTGCGACTGGGAGGCAGCTCCCAGGGGCGAATGGGAGAGGAAGGAGTCGAAGGAGGGGCAGAGTTTAGATCCAACATGGTCTGCTGGGAAAGACGCTGCCTTTTCGGGCTTGGGCTGTCTTCCATCTGCACACAGAGGAAAGGAGGAGGGGCAGTTGGTCAGGGAAAAACAAAAAAGAGGGTGGACAAAGGGGAGAATGAATAAGAAAACATTGACATACAAATCCTATTCAAACCAGGAGCAAAGCAGAAGCAACAGGCAGTGCTCATGTTTCATACTTACCTTGTCCCGATCCTCGCTGCACACATTATCTGGATGAAAATGTAGCACTCCTCCTGCAGGCCACAGAGAGGGAAAAACACTGAATCAGATAAGATAGGGCTGAGAAAAACACCAACATCACAAGACACATGGACAAACGCTTGATAAGTCAACAGAAATACAACAATACCAGCAACACACAAGCAGCTGGTTGCCTCTGATTTGATTTTCCATTTTTAGACCTAGTTGGATCATCATGAAGCCTGCCTGGTTTGCTTAAACAGTTCTACGGACATAACACTACAAAATCTAACAGTGACAACAGCAAGAAGTGTATTCAACATCTTGCTTAACAAACACAGTTACAGTCCTCTGTCCTCAGTGAGGGTCTGTCTTCAAAACAGGCTTTGAATTTCCTGCAGACAAGAGAGGAAGCCATCTCTGGAAGATGTCACACTGGTCTCATCCTCTCTGCTTCTCACAGACAAATCATTCCCTCTGATCTACCATGAGAAGTCAGTGCAGACTCACTGAAACAGACACACAAAGACATCCACTTATCAAATGTGTGCAACACACCAGAGCCTCTTGTTGTCTTTGTACAACTAACGGTGACTCTGTTTACATGCACACTAATAGTCCACTGTTATTTAGAATATATGACAATATTGTGAATTTGATATGGGGTCATGTAAACAGACATGACATGTGGGATATGCCAATATTCAGGTTTTGGCAGCATTCATTGGACATAAAGCCCATTCGGAATTGGGGTTTTTACTGGAGTTTACCTTGCTTTGCTTGCCTGATCATAGTCAGCTCTGTGCATTGTACAAAAACCAACTAGCCAGGGCTTTCGGGTAAAGTAGCCTAAATTTCTATTTGGAAGGAGAAATGGACCTACTTGTAAGGAGTAACTAGACCCCCCACTTTTGACTTGAGCCATTCCTCCCTACTGTGAAAAAAGCCTCAAAAATGGGCTGGGAGGGGAGCTAGGACACATCCAGTCACCCAAACGTGCCGCCTCTTGATCCACAGCCCCTCCCTGCCTCCCTCACATACATAGTAGTCGGCTGGTGAGAGGGTGGCATCAGAGAACAGGGCAGGGACAGGGGCTTTGGTTGGTGATGAAAGTCTCCTCCTACCAGAATCAGCCAATCCAAATTTCAATTGCAATAGCCAGTTTTCAACCTTTAGAGGGCAGTCACTATGCGTATTTATACACAAGATGTAGAATTTTAATACCAAATGTCAAATGTTGGTCCTGAGTCAATCAACAGCACTACTAAATACCCATACACACACACACACACACACATATACAGTATATATATATATAGAGAGAGAGATAGGGAGAGCTTTTCCACTTAAAAAAAGTGGTTAAGGGGTTAATTACCCTTTAAACATTATAAAGGACTTGGACATCAACAGGATTTTGGATATGTGCAAATATCACAGCAATGACCTTTTAATGAATGTGGTTGAAGGGGAGCTGTGTTTGCATGGTCGAACAAATCTGCCACCGGTGGAAAACTTTGAAGAACTCTATTTTTTAAGCAAAGAAGCGAAATGGCACAAACAGTACCATTCTTTCCACTTTTTCACATTTTGACGTGATAAATGACGTGAGGTCATATTAATCGGAGTAGACAGAGCTTCATGTAGACGTAATATCAGTGAAATATTCATTTTCATTAGCCATGTAAACAATTTAGCAGGACTATTGTCTTTTTCGGAATAAAGGCAAAAACTGTAATATTTTCTGCATGTAAGTATAGCCATCAGGCCCTTTTACACTACCTGTTCAAAGCAGGATAGTAGGGCCGTTATTTTTCCTCATCATACTGTATAAAAGGTACAATCACAGAGTGAAGAGGGTAGAGTTGTCTGCGACCCTCTATGGGGAGATCTGAAACAAAGTTCAGGAGATCAACTCTCCGACCAGAGGACGAGATCCGCTGCCATTTAACAGGGACGGTAAATTAATGTTATTTTCATGTTATTCCATTGTTATTGTTTAAAAAGCATATGTTATATCACAATAGAGGCTGGCGCTGTTGTGTTACGTGTCACACCCATGAGCTCTGTGTTAAAAAGGCTATTGGCTGAATGTAGATAATGACTTTTGTTTCCAGTCATCAGCTCACCTTCACCATCTCTTATCTCCAAGTTACTAAAGCATATTATCAAAAGCTGAAAGGATTAATTGGTTAGTCAGCTGAAAGAAAATGATCATGTCATTTATTAAGGAAAAAATGTAGCTTCTCAAATGTGATTTGCTGCTTTTCTCTGTTTAATATCTTTGTAAATTTAGTATCCTTGGGTTTTAGGGTGTTGGTTGGACAAAACAAGCTATTTGAAGACATCGCTTTGGGTTTGGGAAATTGTGACATTTTCAAAGTTTTCTGACATTTTAATACTCAAAGAATCACAAAAAAAAGATCAATGAAAATAATTCTTAGTTGCAGCCCCATCCCATCCGGAGTGACAATGTAGAGTTGTCCTTAGGAAAACTATCAATTACCACATAGCCTTATTTTAACTGTGTTTTGGTATGCATCTGCATGTCCCTGAGCAAGGCAGTGAACCATTATTAGCTCTGCAAAAACAGCTCAGTACTGTGCTTCTTCCCCATTTTTTTATGTCCTTGTGGTGAACAAGCGATAAAAATCTCTCTCCAAAGATCAACAGACCATCACAGAAGACTCCCTAATGATATGAAAGAGATTATTATGTGCAAAAAAAAAAAGCAACACTAAAAAAAGAAAAATCACATCCCTGAATAAAGCAGTAATACCACAAACATAATCTCAAAAGAACACAATGCTCTCCCAGCTGTTTATCTGACAGTCCACATGTGCAATCTGGATGCAGCATGTGCACACAGACATTTCAGCAGCTTAAGGAGGATGTCCTTGAACTCAGCTGACAAGAGTTTCCTCTAAGCAGTCCCCCAAAAACCTTTAATCACCAAAAAGAGGGGGAAAAAAACTCTCCTCCCCTCATCTCTATTTCTCCCACTATGCCTCTCTCATACAAACAGCTCCTTCTGTCTCCCCAGAAACAACAGATATGAAAGCAAACCCCCCCACCCCTTTCTTGTCTTTGCGACGCCACTCCAGAGCCATGTGAAGTCTGCCGATAGTGACAGCTCAAAGACGCCCTGCTAGTGGCTGCCGAGAACAGAGGGACAGTCGGTTGACTGCCTATCCAACAGTGGGGCCAACACACTGGCTTACATCTTTATCTGCCATGCTTTTTTTCCAGACCTCATAGGGTCCTGGGCCTCAGCCGCCCATGTGTTTTGAGGGGAAGTAGGTCTGTTAATGCTGATTCACCCCGGGGGGCAGAGGCGAGGGGATGGTAAGCCAGACTGGACGGGTTCTGTTGGCAAGCAGACACGACCTTGTTTCCTCCGAGCATGGCTGCTGGGGAAGACTGACACCATATATTTTACGACAGGCAATCAAGTCAGGCGGGCAGGATAGTGAACTTAACTGTCATCGAGGAGCAATTTGCTCCTATTCTTTAATAAAGACTTGAACTACCATTTAGAGGAGACAAGCTGAAGTACATAAATAATCTGTTCAGGGCTGCAACTAACAATTAATTTCCATTATTTTTTACTAACCAATTTTTTTTCAATTGTTTTGTCAATAAATGTCAAAAAAAAAACCTAAACACGCTCTCTATCATTTCACAGAGCCTAAGGTGACAAGTTGTATGTTTTATCTGACCAAAAATAACTAAAAACAATAACTTGATGGTCAAAATAGTTGCCAGTTAATTTTCAGTTGATAAACTAGTCGATTAATTGACTAATTGTTGCAGCTCTTAATCTATTGTACCCCCAAAATATACAGAGTCTCAGGTTATTACAGTATTAATGGGGGTCTGTAAAAACCGGTTGCTATTAAATTGTAAGCAGGGGTGGGGTCAAAAATACAGTGTCAGTACACAGACACCAAGTATGGATTTTTTATCATATACATAATTTATTACAGATAGAAACTGAACTTTAAGGAGCCTAATAGAATTATTACGTATATCGTTTTTTCAGTCCACCAGGTACAATTTTCTGAAATAAAAATGACTACAGTGAGAAACTTAATCGTTTAAACTTTATCTCATTAGATACAAGAGATACTGACTTTTTTTCATTAGGGTACATAATTTACTGCTGAAAAGGGTAATAAACTGCAATACATTACAATACAGCATACTGCAAAATGTTTCAAATCTCAATATCATATTGTGACCAAAGTACTGCAATAATATCGAATCGTGGGACCTCTGGTGATTCCCACCTCGTGTTGCGATGCTGGCAGGCTGTGAGAAGCAACACTCAGGCTACACAGGGTGATAATAACATGCTTGACAGCAGGGGAGAGAAAAAGGAGGAGAAAAAAACAGAGGTAAGACAGAGGGACACATTTTAACACCCCCAAATCCTACCCTGACACATTCTGCATAAAGCGACGCCAAGAGGCGTAATACAGTGACATGAACGAAAACAAACAAGCACTGACAAACAGGAAATATGTACCGCACTTAAACACACACTTATTTTCGAGCATGTTAAACACACAGAGACCATCTCAGAAGAGGCATGTGCAGCTGTTGAGACGATGGAGGCTGATCACACAGCTGGGAGATACACTGTTTAAGTCATCCACACAAACCCCTCTGTAGTCTCATAATCTGGAAAGCATGTGTTTTTGTGTGTATCCCCTCTGTGTGGGATATTTTGGGTGTTTGGCAACAGTGCTGCTATTACGACAGAGACCCATTAAAAGCCTGCTTTCATTCATTCACAGCACTTCTTTTTTTGGCTTTGAGGGAATCCAATCTGGTATTACAGAAGGTTTCTCCAGTCACTTTTCCTGTGGTCAGCAACGGAAACCTGCTGAACACTAAACAGACGGGTGTCAATGATGAAAAAAGGAGGCCGGGGTGCAGTCTCACTTTGAATTTCCTCTCTGGTTGTTTCATTTAGTTCTTCGTCTTTTTATTTTAGAGGTTTGGGGGAGTTTTCATTATCTTCTCAGTGGGTTTGGTATGGAACTATTGCTGCTGCGGGCATGAAAAGCCTTTTTAAATAACAGTTTGAATGATGCTGGGTAATGCAAATACATTTAGCATTACAATGTGAATAAACCAACAATGTGCAAACATAACTCTAATGTTCATTCCTCTGTTTCATTGTGTTTGGGCAGGGCTTTTCAACTACACCTTTACCCTGCCCTGAACCATTATATAAGAGATCTTTTTTGGGAAAACATGGAGCTTTGCACAAGCTTAAATGTAAGTTAAATAGCACTGAGCCATATGGATGAAAGGGCTAATGGAGAACTACAATGAAGGCTGTATTATCAGCCTGCATCACAGCAGTGAGCGATCAGAAACAAAAAGATAAAATTACTATCAAGAAAAAGAATTTATTTCAAACTCTTTCAAGGCTCCGAACTGTTCTTTTAGATCTTGTGAAGACTGAATCTGCAGGATGTCTAAAGCACGAGGCAAATGGATCAGCCCCTGATCTGATTAAGAGTGAAAACATTCTGACCTCTAGCCATCAATATTACAGTTTGAATCCACTAGATTTCCACTGACCGAAAAGATTTGTTTTATATATTTTTATAGAACATATCTTTGCATATTACTGTAATGCTAATAAGTTTATTGTGCCATTACTTAAATAATCTCCTGCAGCATTTCTTTCCCAATATCTTCACTACATCCACAGCTGTAACATAATATGACCTGCAGGCCTTCAGCACCACCATGCCTGGAGTATCCAAAGGAAAAGTCTGCAGTGCTAAATTCATTCTCTGTGCTGGTATAATATGAACTGTAAATCAAGTAACGTAATACATTCCATTGCATTTATATAGCTGCCACTTCTATGCAATGCAACTTATAATAAGTGCATTCGACAATGTGGATTCAACCCCAAACTTGTAAGAAGTTGAACCAAGCAAGTACATTAGCTTCAACATGCGTAACTGCTTTCACCCCAGAAGAAGGCATATAGCAATGAAAGAAAAATTGGCAAAAATTTATTTTTAAAAAAGAGAGATTAAAATGAACTGAAAATGTATAAAATAAATAAATATTTCAAATGACCTGGGAAAAGTGCTTAAAAATTATAATAATTTTGTAACATGATTTTATATTAGTAATTATGACAGTTATATAGTTTTTCCCCAAGTTGTTTTCACTGGACATTTCCCCTAACCTTTTTTATATTTTTAAAAAGAACATTTTTTCAATCTGCAAATTTCTTGCAATTGGTGAAAAATGTATTAGCAAATAGCTCATTGCCCTTTTCCTATGTTTCTGAAAGCAATTGCACCATTTTATTGAGGGTCCAAAGGTTTAAATATTTGTGAAAGGCATCTGAGAGCAGCACAAGGACGTCAAACCAGGTTTCAAAGGGTAAAGTGCATCACACAAGCCTAAGTTCAGGGACACGGTTTACCCCATTTACCTGAGTAAATGCTATCTAAACATCTGAAGCAGAACCTTCACCTTGCATGACATCTAGCTGGCCTTTCAAGCAACAGCTTGCAGTGAAAGCACCAAGCCTTTTAGTTAAATGTCTCAAAGCCTGTTAAGCTGCTAGTGGTCTGCCTGCATCCCTCAGGGGGTGTATCCTGTGCGAGTGTGTGTAATGATGCATCTAGCCGGGCTGCAGGCCCTGTTTACTGAAGCCTTGCTTACCGGCCCCGGGGTGTCTGTGAGCTCCGTGCGATGAGTGGCGCTGCGCCCCTGCGGACAGGTAGCTCCCCTGGGTGTGTTGCTGCTGGCTCTCCGAGTAGCTCCGACCACCGTGGTGCGGCGCCCAGCCGGGGTTGCTCTGCTGCGGGTAGCTCACCCCTCCTCCGCTGGCGTTCATCATGCTCCCGTTACCAACCGCGTTGCCATTACCGTTGCTCCCAACGTTGCCGTTCATGCCGAAATGATAGAAGCCAGACCGAGACCGCGACCGAGTCCTCGGGGGGTCCATGGCTGGAGAGGGCGGTGGTGGATGGACGTGATGGAGGCAGGCTGGAGAGATGGACGTCCAGAAACGGGCTGGAGACTCTCTCGTCTACTCTCTATCCACCTAGTTACCTCTGACGGCTACTGCGGGTGTTTTCAGAGGCATTTAAAGCTCGAGTATAATGAGATGAGATACCTGAAAGCAGCGGGTTCAGGGAAGCACTGCCCTCATATGTCGCACAATCTGCACACTCTCCATCCACTGTCCCCCGAGCTGTTTATTTTGCCCTTTATGAACGCACACACGTATTTAAGAAAAAATACTGTATTTATACCAGCATGCAGAATAACAAAACAGTAACCAAAAATACAATTCTCTCTAAGTTTTCTGTGGTTTTCGTCGTTGCCAGAACAACAGCTGAGCAAGTCTCGGGTTCTCTATTGTCTTTTCACAGTGGAACAGTGTCGGGCTTTCCACAATAAAATAAAGTGTTTTTAAGGCATCAGTCGCACGCAACTGAGTCCTAAACGAGTGAGCTCATTACCAATGCATATACTACCATGCAGCTGAAGTTAATATCGCTCGCTCTCTGCCCCTAAAAGCTTGTCAAGTTAAATCCCTCAACACAAGATGGCTAGCTCTCGAGCGTTAGCAAACTAAAGGCTGCCCCGATAGCTGGTTGTGAAAAGTTATTAGCATAAATTCGTGGATAAATTGCAACTAAATTAAAACGAGTAGCCTTCTTTAAGTAGTAAAGTGACACCCCTTTGCGTTGGCTAACTATACCCGCTCGTTCATTAGCATAATTTTGATTTTTCAGCTAGCCCAAGGCTAACAGGAAGCGGGGTCCAGAGGGGAAAACAAGTCCAACAGTGCCGACATTACAAGCTAGCTAACGTCGCACCGTGTCGATGTTAGACTGGCCGTTAAACAATGCTACTAGCGGATTACCTCAGAGCGCGTGAGAAAAAAGACAGCCACCTTATCCGTCAGGTAACGAGGACAATATTTGTCCAATTTAAATCCCCTCTCGCTATCGAGTGTTTTCTCTGGTCAGCGGGGAGTGTAGTGGAGATCAATCAATGGGAGTTTCACATCTCCGCCAAGGCGTCCCCAATCGATCACAGAGAAACATGTAGCTCGTCACAAGCTTAACACGCGATGTATTTGTCAGTAAATAATAAAACTCCGCATACGAGGAAACACTGACATTCGTGTCACATTCTTCGAAGCAAAACTTGTTTCAATGACGGCGGTTATGGTTCATTTTAAGGAGCAGCTTGCGATCGGAGTTGATTACTTCAGTCTGGCAAACCCCGGGCAGCTGCTCAGTTCATTAATAATTCAGCAGCTTCATACCAGAAATACTATAAGACAACGCTTTGAAACACACTGGCTTCATACTGCTTCTCTGGTAGGCGAGCTCTACATACAACGATACCTAGACCATTCTCCGATGTACTATATGAATCCAGCCCCCCATGCTTTTATGTTTTCACGTACCAGACGTCACACATCAACCCTCTATCATTTCAATCCAAAAGGCTTTATTGGCAGAACATTTAACATGTGTTGCCAAAGCACAATTAAAACACAGCGATTATCAGCAGATCACATAAATGGCAATATTAGTACAATAGAGTAAAACTGGTATTTAAACAAGTAAAGAATTGAATCATATTCTGTACTGTTTATATTTATTCTATATTTATATTGTATATTTAAACTATTTATACTATACTATGTACATGTATGCAGTGCACATATACACCTGCATATATACATACATATCTCATGTCTCATACAGAACTGTGCTTCAGTCTGAGGCCACTGTAGAGCTGTACTTTTAGCAAAGTTGCAATAACAATGTATACACACACGCACACACACACACAAACACACACATATATACAAACAAAGAATACAGAGAATATGAACAATTCATTAAACTTAACTTAGAACAAAATGGCTTATTCAGACTGCAGTCAATGTTTAGTGTGACCTCTCTTCTTTACATATAGCATTTCTCAAACTACCGTCAAGTTTTCTTAAAGACTCCTCTGGTAAACCAGAAGATCAGTATTGTAAATCTCATATTGTCTGCCCCAGAGATAGTTCAAGACATGCTGAGTGGGAAGGCAGATCACACAAAATACTTGCAACTTTTTTTTTCCCTGAAATATTTACTTTTTTAATACTGTATACATATTCCCTCTATGTTCTTGTTGTATTTTAGAAGAGACTACAGAAAATATAAATATGTATGATGTATTATATGTATAATATGTATTATAAACCTGCTAAAATAACAAAGTTTAAGGCGGCCTAAGACTTTTGCACAGTGCTGTAGGTTTACCTAAAAAATGCACGTTTTGCATGTGTTCAGGCATTATAGAACTGCTGTATATACAAGTAATTGTTTATTTTAAGTCAAATAATCTATACTATATATTAATATAAGATGACTAATTATAAACAACAAAAATTATACACAAGTTTATCTGTAAATGTGTGCTTATTGTTATCTTTACAAAATAATTATTCCTTTTTACACAGGCTAATCACAGTTCTGTGTCTTTGACCTAATTTCAAGTATTTTTAATTACAGATTTTCTACAATTTGCACTGTATTTAGGGGATAAACTCTTTTAAAATATCATTGATCCTCCCCAGAGCTACAAATACTTTTCTTTGAGCTTCCCTGAGTGAGTGGGGAAAAATGTATGACCCTCCCTCCATCATAAAAGACTGAATTTCAGTTTCTGGCTATGATAAGCAGTGTAATTTGGGAATTTTTAAAATGCAATAAAACATGAATTTGCAAACCCATTTGCATGTTTTGGGGTTCTGAGGGTATTTAAATTAAATAAAAAACATTTTAAAAAGTTGAATGCCCCTCCCCCAAGCCAAATTAAAAAAAGTTAACTCTCTCCACAGTGCTTAAAACTTCTTTGAAGTGCCTCCCTTGTTTAAAACCACCCCTACCTCTCAAAAATAACAAACAGTAACATTTTCCTAAATACTCTGTTAAAAAATACACTTGCATAGACTTTGGCCAATATACACTATACTTGTACTTGCTGAACAAAGTTAAAGTAAATTCATACCAGCTATACTGAAGATGAGCATCTTCAACTGTATATGCCATTCTACAGTTTTATTGTATTGACAATAAATAAACAAATCATTCACAGACACATACAAAAGCATTTTTTGTTCATTAAATTTGTTACTACTTCAGAAAAAAAAAACAATGACGCCTTATCTTCGGCGATGGCGCACTCTCTGTTTTGGGGAAAGAAGGTTTTCACTGCCGATGTCTGTGACACCGTGGGGATATAAATCCCCACGTTTCATCCCTCCTCTCTTCTTCCACCTCTCGGCCTCTCTGCTCTTCCTGCTCCTGCCACCTGCCTCATCCCTCCTTTTTCTCTGTGGCGAGAGTGTGGACTGCTCGTGACCGCGCAGTGCGGAACAAAAAGGGTCTGCAGGGCAAACTTCATCATCAGAGTTCCTCGTGGATCGCCCCAGAAGTCCTCCTTCTCGTCTTGCCTGAGCCTCTCTCCTGAGCTTCTTCACCTCCCGTCTCTCTCTGCGCCTCTCTGGCCACGTCTTCCTCCTGCCGATGCGGCTACACGTCGCCTGCTTTGTGTTGTTCCTCCCCTGGACTGGCTGATTCTTCTCACCGCTCTCGGCTGTTGGTGCAGACAAGTGCTGCTGGTCTGAGAGAGGCAGGGATCCAGCACCCAACAGATCTGAAAACAGAACATTGAAAGAGAAAATAATCATTAAGTTCAGCCTGTGTAGTTGAACAATAACTTAAAAGAGGCTGTTGTTTACAGCTGCACTAATTAATATTTTCATATGAACAACAGATCAAATGTAACGTAAAAGGGGTTGCTCGCTTAGAAAAAAAGACACTGAAGTTCTCCACATGTCTACGGAGGAGCACCTTTTAGCTCATTGTTTTGGTTTTACAGTCAACAACTTTACTGTTTGAGTCACTCCTTACTACTCTAACTAAAACTGATTTCAGCCACAGAAGGCAGCCGTTTTCAGTGACGAGACTTTAAGCAAACCAAATACGATACTTGCCCAGCACCAAACAGCATACAGAGAAAGTTAGCAACCAGCTGGTGAGCAGAATGGAAGCTAACCGGCCAGAAAAAACACAGCTGAAAGGAAACTGAAAATAGGATTTACACTCAGTTGTCACTTTATTAGGTAGAGCTAGCGAAAACTAATGCAGTGTAATACAGCAGCCTAGAAATGCTATCTTCACGAAAGTTGAAACTGGTTCAGAGAGGTGTTTAAACTCGAGGAGCATTCAGGAAGCTGCGATTTGTGGTGCTGCTGAATTAAATTGTGTTGTCTATTATTTTAGTCAACCCTATTTATGTCAATGATATCCATCTATACAAACAAAACTGTTCACAGATAAAACACAATATATATAATAATAATCGTTTTGTCACCTCTGGCTCTTTTCTGCTTCCCGGTGTGACGTTGGAGGATGTCCTCCATGGAGTCATAGTGGCAAACATAAGGCAGTGAAGGAAAAGTCCCACTGATCATTCTCCTCTTAGTGCACTCCTGATACCAACAGAGTAGAAAAGATCAAATTGAATGCCATTAAGCGAGAAGAGACAGAATGAAAGAAGAAGATGTTACACAGAGGTAAACAGGCAAGAAGACGAAGGCGGAGAGAGACATTGGACAGTGTAAACAGCCCCGCCAGGATGTTTTTGATTTTAAAAATTAACACATATTCAACCTGCATAACCCTGGGATTTTGTCCAATCACTGCAACTTATCCGCAAATTTCACCAATCATATCAGTCCCTGGTATAATGTCACCAAACTCATTTCCTTGTTTCTGGTTGTGAAGTCGCAAACATGTGCGACACAAATATCTCACATTTACCAACAAGAATTACTGTGAAAAACCACGCAAGGCAATTTTCTGACGCGCTGCACAAAAGAGGGGGTAAACTGTCTTGCACCACAGTTGACCACAAACCAAAGTCATCAACTGCAAAAACGTTTTTTCATGAAACACACCCGGAGAGAATGGCTGAAAATCACCATGACAGAGGCTGTTGCATCTCGATGTTTTGCAAGTGTTGAAAGATTAAATATGCATGATTAGTGGTAATGTTAGTCTAGTATAAATCCCAAACTCAGAACAATGACATTTTATTTTCACTGGAACTGGATGCCTTTTATTTTCAATTAATTATTTTTTTTTAAAAATTGCAACCATTTTTGCTATTTTCTCTCACTCCCACAGTTTTATTGCAAAAAAAACCTTCTAAAACAACGCCATTATTTTTAAAAGCTGTGTGAAGACATAATAGAGAGATAACATATTAGGGCAACAAAGATCAAGACAAGAAGGAAAGGAGAGAAGGTAAAGGTGAGAGGATTTCTTTCACTGGCCACTTACATAGCCATAGTGTCCCCTCTTAGAGCAGTTGTAACAGTGAGCGGGGCATTTCTTATGTTTGAGGACTGTCCGTGGCCTCACTGGAAGCTCTAACCGGATCTGGAAAATTGTAAAAGAAAATTTTTTGAAGTGGAAAAACAGTAGTGGAAATCTTTAAAGTTTTATCAACACACATCCATGCATTCAGAGCTGAAGTCTCACCAGCTTCTTATAAACATGATTATTATGGTCTTCTGCCAACTCCTCGCTGTTTGGATAATTTCTGTTCTCTAATTTCAAACAATGGCTATTCATAAAGTCACCCGAAAAGACGTTTTAATGTGGAAAAGTGTTTTGCATCATGCTAAGAGAAGTAAAAACATCAACTCACTGTGAGGTGGTACTGTCTCCACGTATCGGGGCAGGCCTGAAGAAAACCCATCAAACAAAGCAGAAATTACTCTTTTGAGCTAGAATACAGACAAGAGCCGTGTGCAAATGAGAAACTGCCGAGGTCAAACAACACTTCATAAAAGAGGCCCACACACACACACACTCCTGAGGCTGCTGAATATGTCAACACACAACTGACAAATCCTTTTAAGGTTTCCATCGACACAGAAACACACTCCCCAACACAAACACCAACAGGGGCCACACCTTGGGGCAAAGGGACAAACTCACATCAGAAAGGTGCCCCGACATCCCACAGCGCTGACAGTGTTGCTTCCACACCGGGGGCCTTCCACAGGGCCTGAGGCCGTGTGAAGGCAGTCCACAGCTGGGACACGGCCGGCCCGGACAGTCCCTCTGGATGTGGCCCTGGAGCCCACAAAGGACACAGGTGGGACATTTCTGCTGGCACCAAGAGGAGAGACATTTTTTCCAAGGGTATTACGACGGGTGCTGTGATCTTTTGGGTCAACCTCTGCAGGTGACGATGGGATTACATCAACACTTATGTCTCTGTTGTAATTTATGGCAGTCTGGGAGGCAAAGAAACATTAAATACTCTGTGATCAAGTCATTCTGAGCAGAAACTGTCAGAAACCTACAGAGGAAAGTTATTACATTCCACAATTATAATGTTAATGGCATCTGTTTTTCAACGTAATGGCACAATTTCTCATAACAGCACGGCAATATCAATCACTTCCCTCTGTGTCCTTTAATGAAAGCATCTGCATTCTTTATTTTCATAGCCGAGCTGGCTGCGTGTGAGCTCCCTATGAAACTGTCGGCCCTCCCTGTGTTTTCTAAAGAGACTACAGCCCCTTTTACACAGACATCACAAGCTACACGGCCTCAAGGAAGTCACTACTCAATGCTACCTTTGCATTTTTACACTGAACCGGACAAACAGTTCATGATTCTTTCCTGCCGGCTGTCACTTTTATGCAGACACCATTTCAGCACCGTTACTACCTCCACTGCCAACTTAAGTGCGAGATAACTCTGTCCCCCCATTCCACCATTGTTTATACAGAACAGCGAGGCGGTATAACGGCAAAATTTTCCCATCTTAAACAGGCATTATAAAGGGGGCTTTAGGAGAAGGACCTGAACGCAGCATTGTAAAAGCGAGGCGGCAGGGTGCAGTTTGAAGAGTTTAGCTGAAAGCAACATTCCAGATTTTCCTCAATCGAGGAAAACATGTTTTTTGGCCAAAAAGGCCCGAGACAAAGATAGAGTTAAGACCAGAGTCAACATTGGTCTAGCGTTTACAAGATGGCTGCTAAAGGTTTCAGCTAGACTCGGAGCCTTTGGGGAAAAGCAAAGGGAGGGGGAGGTTTGGCTGACGCATCCATTTGTTTTTGAGATTCTGGCTTTCTATTGTGAAATCTAGTGATTCTGAATGTCATATAATGAAACATAAAGCTTAAAATATTAAGGACGGTTGTCAAAACAGAGCACAGAATAAGAGCATCTTAGCATTTTCTCATAATTGTTTAGTTCAAAGTACAGAACAGCAGGAAACACAGGGAAGGAGAGGGGCAGATCAGCCGGACACCAACAGGAGATCAATGACACACCAGGACGCCTCCTAAAAGTGATTCATCAAGCCAGAAATCTCCGCAGCTGTGTCTGTATTTCAACCTGAATCAGGGTTATTAACCAGCTGCAATAAGGTCTTGTAATCGCTATTTCTTATCCAAGACCGTGCTCTCTGCTTTTTACCTACTTAATGACAGTGTTAAAGTGTATTATGTGTACAGAAAAGAAAAGGTGTAGATGAGTGTGTTCCTCTACCTTGTGGTAGTAGCAGCTTTTGGCAAGGTGTCCCGTCCTGTTGCAGATGTTACATGTCAGAGAACGACCAGTCAAAAAATAGCGGCTGGGCAGTGACCAGTCAGCACCGTACTAAACAATGTCAAAAAATAAAAACACAACAGGCTTTATTTTAAATTCAGCACTTGTACGTTCATGCTGTAATAGTAGACAAAAGTCAGCCGAAATTTTCAAAAACAATTTTCCCGCCACAGTTACATCATCACAATAGAAATCTAAAGGTATAGTGCACGTAAGTTTAAGTTTTACACGCCTTTCTTAATGCGTGCATGCATTTTAGTTTAATTGGACAATTTTTGCTTTTGAATAGTGATAATTAGGGATGCACAATATTGGATTTTTGCAGATAGCAAATATGCCACTATACAACAACTCATTCGGTCAACAATCAATACGATATCAATATAGCAACTTTTTTCCCCACCTAATTTCAGCGATCATCAAGTCTATTCTGTAGTGGAATTAACATCATAACACAATTTCCCCCCAGTGATCAATAAAGTATTTCTGATTCTGATAAGGCACACGCTCACCATCACGGCCCACCAGCAGATGGAGACATAAAACACAAAGCTTTTCAGTGCATCTAATATTCATTCATTGTGCAAAATAAGAAAAACACTTTAACTTAGGGTTGATGTTCACTCTGTCGATTTAAAAAAAAAAATCTGTTTGTGATATCGACAGAAATCCAAATCTTGACCAATTCTGATATTTCATTTTAAAGGCAATATCTGTCGATAACGATGAAATGCCGATATTATTGTGCATCACTAATATTAATGTGCCTCATAACAGAAACGTAGATAATAACAGGAAATGCATATTGCTTTGAATAAATTATCTCTACTGTAAGATTCCTCTGAAATTAAAAGATATCACAACTTACCTTGTCTTTCTCTGATATGGCCCAGGTATTCTTCACTGATTCCTCAGTCTGATCTACGAGGGAGAGAATGACCGAGGAGAGCATTAAGTTTTGGAGACATAAATATAATCCAAAATTAAAGCTAGAATTGTGTCTCTCAGGCAGGATATCTCTTTAAATGCAACACACATTTAAAAAAAAAAGCTTTTACCAATAAAGGATGATTTTTCGAAGCCTAGTCGGCTAAATATAGTCTTTCCGAGGTCTTAAAAAGCTGCAGCTCTCAGGACTTGGAAAATTGAGGAAATACACTTGACCTTCATATTATATCTATTACTGAGGTGAGGTGTATGGGAAAACTAAAAAACCTCTCTGCTCCAGTGGAGCTGCTGGCTGGCAAGACAAGATGGAGTGATTGCACAGGGCAGCTCCCTGGTGTGAATATGAGTATCTTCATTAATGCGAAGCAGAGCATCTCTGAAAAATGGAGTGCATGCTGAGAAAACTGTCTCTGAATAGGTTTAAAAATAAATTGCACTCCCATAAATTTACAGAAATCTCTGTAACTCTCTGTGTACCGCTTTGCATAAAATGTATCTACAGAAATGTATTTCTATTTGACTTATCTTTATTTTTCATTTTTGTCTATATCCCATACTGGAGGACTGACACAAAGAATAACTGTCTGAGCTGGTGACTTTGCTGCATAATGACGTATTACTGCTCATGGAGTTATCAATTATGCTGGAAATGAGTTTTTCTCTTTCCAGATAAAAAAAAAGGAGACAATCCTTGTAGATCTCCAGAGATTTCAATAAACACTTTCATTAAACTTAATGTCTTTAAGAATAGTAACAGCCATGTGGCCTGTGATGTCTGTAAGTGGACCACTATGTACCTCTTACATTGAGTTTTTATTTTTGACTTGAGAAAAAGCATGTCTGTAAACTTGGGCACAATTTAAAGCTGTTTTCTCAATATATCAACTAAAACCATACAATAAATCAAACTTATTAAAGTCTTCCTTTAATTAATATTAACTTATATCAACTGAGGGAAAGATTAATCTAAACCACTACTATACTGATAAATAACAGCAACTAGAGATACGCCTTGGATTTCTGGGCCCTGCTTTTTGTTTATTTGAACTTTTCCATTTTTTACTGCTTTTACTTGATCCTGCACCATGCCACTGTCTATCAGTCATTCACTTACTTACACTTAATCATATATCAATAACATTGTCCAGTTATGCTTCCTGCATCTTAGAACCATCTCCAGAATCAAATCAATACTTCCTCACTCAGACCTAGAAAAAGGCAATCATGCACTAATTTTCTCAAGACTCAATTACTGTAACTCCCTCCTCTCTGGCATGAACCAAAAATCCCTCTCCCACCCCCAACTTGCTCAGAAGGCAGCAGCTCAGCTTCTCACTGGTTTTAACAAACATCACATCACTCCAATCCTAGCTTCCCTCCACTGGCTCCCTGTTCGTTTAAGAATAGATTTAAAGATTTTACCAATCACAAGCTTGCCCAATCTTTAGAGCCTCAGGTGGGTCTCTTATGGCCATTTGAAAGTCGAGGCTTAAATCTAAAGGTGATCATGCCTTTGTCATCAGGCTTTAGAAAAACCTGTCTGAGGAGAGAAGACTTGCAGAGTCAGCGACTTATTTTAAATCATTTCTAAAAACCCAATTTTATAGACTTGCTTTGTGATATCATCTTTTTATTTTTTGACCTACTTTATGTCTTATTTCTTTTACTTCCTTTCATTTGTGTTTTTTGTTGTGTTTTGCTTTTGTTGTTTTTGGTCTATTTGTTCGTATCATTTTATACTGACATTTGCTTCCTGAATCTTGCATTATTTGTTCTTGTGTGTTAATGTTATCCTCACTCTAAACCCTAGTTTTGTCTTGCTTGTTTACCTTCCATGTATCCCATTTCTGTTTTTGCTTCGTCTGTCGAAGCACTTTGTAAACTCTGTATTAAAGGTGCTATATAAATAAAGTTATTATTACTATTGTTATTATTATTCAATGGCAAAGCATACCATTCAGCACCTGTAGCTGGACACTCTTGAACATACAGCTTGTATGTATTTCACTCACAGGTAAACATTTCAGAAAAAAATGCAAATTTAACTACTATAAAAATATTTTCTTGCACTGTTAGTAGGAGTGTTGACACTGTATAAAAGACAACAATACCGTGTACAACTACAGTGAGACAAAGTATAATCTAACCTTCATCTCCAGAGTCATCCTCTGAGCTGCTCCAGTAGCTCAGGTTGAGCTGGATGCTTGAGTCTCCCACCTGCTCCTCTCCTTCCACGATCATCCACTCCTCGATGGGCTGGTCACTGTCCTCCTCATCCTCCTGCAAAGTGGAGGCAGAGCTCTGGCGGCTGAGCTGCAGAGACCGTCCGGAGGTGATGTTGAAGGCCAGGAGGAGCGGAGGAGAGCTCTCCCTGTTGAGCCGAGCAGTTTGTTTACAGCTGCTGTGATGTTTCTGCTGCGTGAACTCGAACTCTTCTTCTCCTCCTGAGCTACTGTAGTCCTCAATAAAGGAAAGGTCGTCTTTGCTGCCTTCCTCGCCATCATCATCTTCATTTTCTTTGGTGTAGTCCATAGTAAAACTTGAAGACAGCAGCTGAACAGCACCACCCAGTGACGGCTCACCGCACTGCTGCCAAACAGCGGTGGCTAACGGCTTATTTACAAGTTTTTCTGAGTAACTAGTAAGCAACCGAGCAGAAATTAACCTGCGTGGTTATGTTTTAATTCTAGAAAATGTAATTGTGGAGTGAGTCTGTAAACACTCACGATACACTGACACGTGGGTTACCATCAGGCTAACCGGCGCTATGCTAACGTTAACTAACGTTAGCTCTGTAGTAGCCGAGGCTGGCTAGATTAGCGAACACAACAAAACACAAACAAATAGTCTGTATTGGCACTTTTCAGGCGCTTACCGTTTTAAGTTCACTTCATACAAAACGTGGTTCTAGTATTTCCCTCCATACAACTGAAGGGTATGTAACTTCTAGTCGTGTTTACAATGTCCGAAGCACTGACTTGCCCGGCGTTTCCGGGAGTTAAAATGTTGGACAGCCAAAACTGCACCCAGCGTTTAAAAACACGACAAAATCTCTCCCGACAACGCTGCAATGCATTTTGTCATACCATTTTTAATTGCCATTTCTAATATATTACCTATAAGTTATTGTTAATCTATTATTTGATCAAAAAAAGAAACATTATAATGACTATGTTTATTTATTTTTCTAGTGTTAGCTGTCAACAGCAAACAGACGGTGGTTTCCATGGCAACATAACTTAAATAAATGTAATGAGTAAAAAGTCTGACATTTAACTCTTTTTATTGGTTTATGTTTTGATATGATAATTATTTATTATTTTTATTTCTTATGGTCTGTGTAGAATGTCAATTATCTATGCTCTCATGTATGTTTGTGTTCTTGTTTGCCTGATATATTTAATACAGAATATTTTTGTTAAATAAAGCTGTGGATTTAAAAAAAAAAAAATGAAAAGTAGCCTTCCTTAGGGAAATAAAGGGAAGTAACGTTATAGGCGAATATTAAAGTAGGTAAATTACCTCAAAATTGCAGGTTTAAACGTTTAACGTTAATATTAAGCGTAGGCTTACTTAGTCATTTTCCACCATTGACTCATTTAACTACTAACGTCATAATGCCCAAATAGCCAACGCATTGGGCCACCAAGATGGTATAGAAGATAATATATAGTTTATTGTAGTTTCCTTGTAGGCAACTAGGAAATGTTTTCCTTTGGTGGATTTTTGTGATCCTAAACAAGTTTTGTTTAACTATAAGAGCTGTCATTTTATTCTGCTCTTTTCTTATCAGGCTATTAATTCAAGATACAAACATCTACTCAAATTGTAGAGACTACGTTGTTTGGGTTCAAGTGGGATTATATTTACTTCTTTTGTTTTACAGCCTTGGAGGCTAAAAAAGTTCTTATATTCTAAATTAGTTATTAAAATCATTTCTTTGGTATTTTTTCTGGGAACATGGAGGTTCACATTACAATTTAAAATCTTACACATGAATATTATGGGCCGATTTCAGCATTTTTGTCTAAAAATACCAAGAAAAAAATAATAGAATTAGTGATCCACTTCTCCACCAGGTGAAGACTTTGAAACAGCACTGGGTTTCCAAAAGAATGCCAACTCAGCGTTTAGCACATTTCATTTTGTGTACTGATAAATGTTTAAATCATTATACTGGAAAATAAAATGTAGCTTATATAATCAATCACTTAACTGATTGAAAAATCTATTTAGCCTATTTATTACATTTGTGGTGTGCGTATAACTTCTGTGTTTCTAAAATCCTGACTGCTGCTCCGATCACAAGAACCGAGCCTTCACCACGAAACGTAATTAGATAATAGAGCGCGTGTACCCCTGCGTCCATTCAAAGGCGCGTGCTGCTGTCCACCCCTCGGGTGCTGAAGGCACACTGCTGTCACTGCGCACGGAGAACAAACAAACACGGTGCAAACTTCTTTTTTCAGTTTCTGTTTGAATTAAAATGATTCTTCCTCGAGACCAACTGCACTTTTTTGAAAACAACATCTAGAAGTTTAGCAGGATTACAGACTTTTTACATTCAGACAGCAGTGTGATGGACGTAAGCTTTGGGCAGGTGCCGCTCACCGTTACGCACGGTAAGTAAAGAGGTGCCACCTGTGCGTTAATTTTAAAGAGCACATTACGGTCAAATGCCAGTGTGTGGTCATAATTGTGGAGTTCCTTGGACGCCCAGGGCACGGTGGGATGAACCAGCTCGGCGGTGTCTTCATTAACGGGCGCCCGTTACCGCACGTGGTGAGACAGCGCATCGTGGAGCTCGCGCAACGAGGCGTGCGTCCCTGTGAGATCTCCCGCCGCCTGCGCGTCAGTCACGGCTGTGTCAGCAAGATACTGACCAGGTAAAGTAAAGAGCCCACTTATGTATTAAATTATAGACAGAGTCTTCTGTAATGAAGCAGATTTTGAGTGACAATGTTTTTCCTACAAAACCCTGTGTATTTGTGTAACACTTTCAAAAACGAAATTACAAGTGTTTACATCTTTAAATACTGACGTGTAATTTGGGGGGTTTTGTTGTTGTTGTTTGGAAAAATGTTTAAAAATGGTCCACTTTTATGTCATAATGCATTGGAAAGAAGGCAACAAGCAACTTAACAAGAAATTACCCCCAAAACTTTAATAAGAAATTAATGAAAAATTACAAGAAAATTACCTGAAATTAGCAACAAAAAAAAAGAAAAGTAAAAAAGCAGGTAATAACCTGAAAAAGTTCTGAAGTAAAAATATAAATATCTACAATTAATATATTCTTTCTCTGTAGCTTAATTTTATATATAAAAGAATAAATATATATGTATTTATTTTTCCCCTAGTTATTTGATCAATGTCTTGTTATTCCCTCTCTTTTTCTCTCTCTCTCTTTGTCTTGGTCTTTAAAGTTAACTTTCAACTCTTTTTTTCCCTGCAATTTGCAGGACATTTCATGCCAATTGGCTGATTGTCTTTTTTCCACGTTTTTGAAAGAAATAGAAATCAAACCAGAAGTTTAGATGTTTGATGTAGATGATGTAGATGTTTTTTAGATGCTTGTGAAAGGCGCCTGAAATTCTGCACAAGAAAACTGATGTCATCCAGGTCTAATAGTTAAGCTGTTCTTTAAATCTATAATGGTGCGCTGTTTATCTCATTTTACTCCAGTTTTGTATACATAAATTATCTCTCTCTCTTTATATATATATATATATATATATATATATATATGAAACATATTCCTCAGGTAAAATGTTAACCCTGTGTTCTGACAGAAAGTTTTGTGAATTCAGGTACAATGAGACAGGGAGCATCAGACCAGGAGTGATCGGAGGCTCTAAGCCCAAAGTGGCCACTCCCAGAGTTGTGCAAATGATCCTGCATCTGAAACACACCAACCCCACCATGTTCGCCTGGGAGATCCGAGACAGGCTGCTGCTAGAGCGAGTGTGCGACCATGACAGCGTGCCCAGCATTAGCTCCATCAACAGGTATATATGACCTTGTGTGTGTATGTGTGTGTGTGTAGGTGTAGGTGTGTGTGGGGGGGGGGGGGGGGGGGGGGTCAACACAGATCAGATCAATAAAATGAACGTTAAGTGGGTTCACTCTGTCTTTACAGGATCATCAGAAACAAAGTCCAGTCTGAGTCCTGTGAAGTCGGTAAGTTTCTCTATTCCCCCGACTCTCTCTTGACCTGTCTGTGTTTCCTGATGTTGACCTCTGACCTTGCAGTGTCATCAGCATCATCTGTTACCATGGGAACAGCCTATTCCTCTGAATCCACCTACTCCATAAGTGGAATTCTGGGATTCAGGAAATGCAGCAAACACAAGGAAGGTAATACATTAGAGCACTTATTTTTTTCAGTGTGTGCATGTGACGATTTATTAATACAATTAAGAAATCCAAATTTTTCCAACAATGAGCAGCATATGATTCATTTGCTCATTATTTTAACCAAATTTTATATTCATTAAATATTTTCTTTTGAGGAAATTGCATACATACATGGCCAATAAAGCTAAATCTAATTTGGATTCATTTAACACTTTGAAAACTGGAGCATCACTTTACCTGTGTTATTTCTATATGCCTTCATTAAGTGTTTAAACTTTTGAAACCTGAGAAGGAGCAATGAGCACCTTATTGACAGATGTTTAACAAACTGCAAGAAATTAGTAGATTTAAGAAATTATTTTATAGGGATTATAGGGATAATATAGGGATTACAGTGGTACCAGATCACACGGCAGACTGATGAGTAAAGCCGGTGGTTCTGTGTTAATATTACTGTGGCTGAAACAACCTCCACAGCAGGAGCTCCACCTCAGCGCCCCAGGCTTCTGTCCTTTCAGCCAGCAGGCTCTCTGCTTCTCCCTGCCTCCCCCTCACCTCGGCCGCTCATTACAGGCCCGCTTACACCTCCACTCCTCCATCACTGCAACCATTAGAACAGAAGATTGCACAGATAAATATACATACTTACACCTGGGAACATGCACATGCATGAGTTTTGTCATTCTAATAATTAGAACAAGTGACAATGGCATGGAGGTAGGAGAGGAAATAAAAGCGAACCTGGACAAAAGCTGCTCTGTTTTCCAGGAGGGGACGTCTCCTGCAGCGTCTACCCCGACCAGCCATGTTCCTGTAATGACGCCTGGGGATGGTCCGACCCCTGTCTGACCTCTTTCTCCAGCCTGACCTTCTACCCTGGCCTGCAAGCTAATCATAATCCAGACTTCTTAGGTCAGTCTGCATCAAAATATGATCACTCATGTCTGATAAGAGTTCAGCTTTAATGTGTTTCTCTCACCTGTTTAGGGTCAACGTGTCATTTCAGCTGAAAAGGGCTTCAAGAATATCACCCATTTAATGCCAAAAGCACGATGATTTCAAATCAAAATAAGACAAAAATCACAATTACAAACATGTTGAAATAAAACCAAAATAACATACCTCATCTGTCATGTTTTATTTATATAACTTAAAGGAGTTAAAGGACATGTGAATGCTGTTGTTTCAGAGCTTCATCAGTCCCACATATTATCCCCCATCCCTGTGGCCATTTTCTCCTCAGTCAGTGGTTGAGGGGGAGCATCATTAGGGGCCCCGTGATGGAGAACTGTGACTGTTTTCTCTCCTTAGTGTGCATCTCTCCTGGCCTCCCCTCCAGCATGAGGGATTAAAGGAGGAGGTGGGAGATACCAGAGGGACGGGCGGGGTCAAAGAACACAGCTGAGAAAGAAACCCTTGGCCAGCAGTGGGCATCAGTCTGTAGGAGGCGTGTAGAGAACAGACATCTCATGTGCAATATTATTTTTATTACTTTTTAACATCACGTGCAATATTGCTTTTACTGATTTTTAATATCATGTGCAATGTTGGTTTTTATTCTATTTGAGTTAAGTTATTTTACTAAATTTATCTTCCTATCATTGTTAATTTACATTATACACATACACTTTACATATATCATTCTGTTTTTATTCTTATGTTGTTGTTAGATTGGAACTAAGATTTTGTAAAAAAAAAAAAAGATGGCTTAAAAAAAACTTAAAAACTTAGAATTTGTAAAACAGTTATTTATCCATTTAATTACATTAAACCTACTGTAAACTCAGACAAATGTGGAGCAGCCACCTAAATATAAATTGTGTCACAAAGCTTTGAGGAATACATAGCATACATACATATCGATGTCTCTCGCTGCGAAAAGCCTGTCTCGAATGAGCCTAACAGATCAATCTGTTTGATGAAGACACTCAGCTGATGGGAGCCTGGATTCATCAAAACTTCTCAGAGGAGGAAATCAGTCCAAACTGGACTGTATATTACTGAAGAGGATTGTGTTATTTATTCTGTTAAAAGCTACTTTTTAAAAAAATGTCTTATATTCATCAATTCATTAAGACAAGACGAGATACTGTGACTCACTTTTACAAACAACAACACTGAGCTGGCCGCTCACCCTGCAGCAGTCTAACAGTAATGAGCTGTTAGGTATTAGTTTTGTGCAGCTAATTTTCCAGTGGACATTACAAGGCAAGCCGTTGTTGCTGGGAGAACAGTGGCACAAGTGCAAAACCAGGCAACTCAAGAGGGAGCTCTTATTTTGGGCTAGATAACAAAAACCAACAGGGACCTGACCAAAGACCTCAGGCTGTGCTCTGTGATACAACATGAGCCAGGCCTGTCGATAGGCCCACTTACACTGAGCAAAGATGTAAATGCTGCTCTTTTGTTTTTGCTTCCAGTATTCACATGTTTAAGTTTAAGTTCTAAGACTTTTTTTAATGCTCACAAAAGATTTATTTTGGGTGCATATTTGTTAAAATCTGTGTTAGTCCATCCACCTTTCAGGTGTGACATATCAAGATGCTGATTTAACAGCATGATTACTGCATAGGTGACAATAAAAGGTCACTCTAAATTTCCACAGATGTTTCAAGTTTTGAGGGAGGGTGCTACTGGCATGCTGCCTGCAGGATTGTCCACCTGTCGTTGCCGTTGAACACAGTGTTTATTTCACTACCATAAACCATCTCCAATGTCGTTTGTGTGAATTTGGCAGCACATATAACTGGCCTCACAACCGCAGACTACATGTAACCACACCAGCCCAGGACCTCCACATTCAGCCATGCACAGCCCTACTGTGATGACATCTGGAGACCCATTGTTAACCCATTCATCCCTCATCATGACCTCATGTTGCAGCATGATGATGCACAGCCCCATGCTGCATGGATACATGCCACTATAACAAATTATAACACATACAGCCACATTTTTACAGCAATGTACCATTTTTACAAAATACAGTAAAACAGCATAAATGTACATAAACAGTAGGCTGCAGTATGATTTTTCAGCATTATGTAGTATTTTTCATTTGACTAAAAGTAGGCCTAACAGAGGGACAGAAACCACATGCAGGTTAGCTACACTAAACCTCACATTCTATTGTAAAATACTTAAATAAATTTAATAGTAAAATATTGTTGTGACACCACAAAAGAACAGCTGGCAGCTACAGCTTTCAGTAGTTTAGTGTAGTTCTTGCCTGCAAACTCACCAGACACGTCACCTTTTGAGAATGATTGGGATGCTCTGGATCGTCGTGTCCAACAGAGTTTTCCAGTTCCTGCCAAGATCCAGAAACCTCAAACTCTTCAACTTTATCTCTACATAAAGAAAATGTGTCACACTGCATGAGAAGGATGGTGATCACACTAGATATTGAATGATTCTTATGGGTATTTCTGACCAAAAGATGCAATTCTGTGGCGCTAGTCATGTGAAATACAAATATGTAAATGTCAATTTCCAAGATAAAACTGCACATTTCAAAGTTACTTTTTTTTATTGTGACCTTCCCAAGACACACCTGTGTAGCAATTATGCTGTTTAATTAGGGTGCTGATACACCACACCTGTCAGGTGGGTGGGTTCTCTTGGAAAAGAGAAGTCCTCTCTAACACAGATTTTAAGAAATGTATGACCAGAATTTGAAAGAAATGTCTTGTCTGTGCATAAAAAAGTCTTAGACTTTTAACATAACCTGTGAAAAAATGGGGGAAAAAACAAAAATGTTGCCTTTAAGTTTTTGTTCAGTTTATATTACTCTGTGTATATCCTAGACCGTATATAAAGTCTATAGTGTATATGCATAGGCAGTAAAAAGCAAAGTTTTCTAATTAGCCAGTGTATTCCTTTCATTTAATTTTCATGCAGCTATTTTAAGATTTTTAATGTGAAACCATATTATTCCTTAATGAGTGGCAGTTTGGATAATTACATTTAAGTCCACAGCACACAGGGTTAGAAATGCAGACAGACTGCATTTCAGCGTCATTTTGAATACTGAGAACAATGGTTCACATACTTATCATTTTTCCACACAGGTGCTCTTTGAAGAGCGCTGACAGCAGAAGGACAGATTAAAATCTGTTTCTAGTGGTAACATAAAAGTTACATATTAAAACTTGCCAACTTGCCATTTTATCTAACCTTATGTTTGCATTTTATATTTTATATTTTCCAGTGGTCCTTATTTCACACTATTTCTGCACCTTCTGTTGTTCTTCTAGTTATATTCAGTTTGCATTCTATACTATCCAAAGCATAGTATTCATAAGTCCTGCACTACTCCTGCACTTTGATTTGATTACTTTACATTGCAATACTTGCACTGTACACCACCTGCATTTGCACTACCATCATAATCACATACCATCTATCTATCTATCTATCTATCCATCCATCCATCCATCCATCCATCCATCTATCTATTTATACTTATACACAAAGTTGAAAAACCATCATGTCTCCTCACAGTCTCCCTCCTTGAAAATATATTTATTCTCATACTTACGTCTATACTTAAGTGTTTTGTCTGGTAAATAATGTTCATTGGTTCATTTTAATTTTTGAAAAAGTTATCATGTGCACTAAGTTTGCAGCAGTAGGGGCTGGCACAGCCCTTTAGTCTGATGTTAGTTTCACTTTGACGCCCTGTTGGCACACAGAGGAGAAACCTGCTCAGTCACTTTGGGATAGTCCACAGCAGGAACAATGTGCAGCCGCCGTACAGCCTGCCGCCTCAAGCACCTGAGGGGCTCCGATGGTGGTCAGGATGTTTTTTGCACGTGTCCATCATTCAGCAGCTGTGACCCTTGCTGTCTGGCTCAAATTATTAGCATCTGCAGGACATATGAGCAGGCAGCAGAGGGCGATTTCCTCTCACAGGTAAGAGAAAGTTGAAGGCCTTCTACCACTGCTGTTAATGTTATTATCAGATGGTGTTACAACTAATAGACTATACACGACCATTAATGTAATTATCAGGACATAAACACATAAAACTGAAAACGAATCTCTGAAAGGCCCAATTAAAGTATTTATTTTGGCTTTTAAAAGTTTCATAACATTATCATGTCAGTAGTTTTGCATCAATAGCAGTTGTACTACATGTAACCAGCGGTGAAAGAAGTACTCAGATCCTTCACTTAGGTAAAAGTAAAAATACAACAGGCTAAAAATACTCAAAAGTCCTGAATTCAAAATGTTACTGAAGTAAAATACCACAAGTTTTATCAGTAAAATGTACTAAAAACTATCAAAAGTAAAAGTACTCATTAGGAAAAATATCCCCATTCACAGTGTTATAATATTATAGAATATCATGTAAAAGCATTTTAATGTTGTTGTTCTTTAACATGGATCCACTTTATGATACTTTATACACTACTGGGCACACTGTTAATATAGTAATGCATCATATTATATGAGCATATAGAAAAAAAGAGCCATTAATGTTAAGTAAATGTAGTGAAATATTTCCCTGTGAACTGTAGTGAAGAAAAAGTTTGAGTTGCATAAAATAAAAAATACTCATGTGAAATACAAGTAACTCAATATGTACTTAATTACAGTACTTAAACGCTTTGACATGTCACCACTGCATGAGGCTGACAGAAGCAGAACATGGACTAAAACATGTTTAAGAGATATTTACATAAAGAAACACTTAATGTTATTAAAATTAATAAATTATGATTTATTGGGATAAACCCCCATAACACAAAGACTGTGGTTATAGTTATGCAAATTATGTATTAAGTGAAGGGTGTTTTTCTGATCTTGATATCTTATTTGTTGTCACAACAAAGATATTTAAAAGGAGCTATACATTTTATAGCATTGTTTTATTATTAATTCTATTACACAAAATTGAGTTGTGAGTAATAAGTGTGCACCTCTTTTGAATACATTACAGGATGAAGCACAGAGAAGAAGCAGGCACAGAGAGAAATGGCTGCCAATGTGCTGCTTACTTTTTTTTACTTTCACTTTCCTCAGTAAGTGACAACACTGGATGTTCATCGTGGATGTGCCATATGAAAGTTCACAGCCAAAATATACAACGTATGTTAGGGCTCAAAGGGGTTTGCAAAAAAAGTTTGTGAAAGTTGCCTTTTCTTAGATAAAGTAATTAACTTTTTTTTCAGCGGTAATTTTGAATTTTTGTATGTTTTTGTCTTTTTCCTCTTAAAGTGGGATCAATTGGCAAGAAAGGCAGTGAAGCACAAGACTATGTAAGCCCATATTATCCCAAACACTGCAGAACATTCCCAACTTCCCAAGACAATACAAAAACTCCCTGTCTCTGTCTTTTAGGATGCTGATGTCTTTCTTCCGTCCCAAGCTTTGTGGTTGTTGGGATGTCTCCTGTTCTGGATGGTTTGGTTGCTCCTGCACCTCCTGCAGATGCTTCTCTGGTTTATCAAAGGCTTGCTGTGGTTCATCTCCATTTCAGCACCCCCGCTGTGTCGCTGTGTGTCCTTCCTCCTGTCCTGCATTCTGCTGCTGCTGCATCACACATGTGATGCTTTGTTTTATGCAACCACCTGTCCTGTGTACATTTATGGCATGTTTCTCGGTGTTGTCTCACTGCTTATCTTAACCAGATGGAGGCAAAACGTCCACATGAGGCATATCATTTGGGGCAGTGGTTCCCAGCTGGTGGGTCGTGGTCCACAAGTGGGTCGTGGGTTCATTTAAAATGGACTGTGAGTGACTCGTGAACATGTCACATGTGTGAAAAACTGGCTTATTTTTACTTATTGCATGAACTTTCCAGGCCTTGAACATGTGATCGTGAAATCACTTTTCCATGTTTTTCATGACTGTTAGATCCCTGTTTAATATTATTTTTATCTTCTTCTTGTGCTACTGTTACACAAAGTTTTGGCCTTTTAACTATTGTCACTTGTGACATAAGTGGTTTCTATTTAGCAAAAGTTAAATTATAAGATAGAGAAACATTAACTAGATAATTAGTTTGTTACAACTGCATTAGATTTAAAACCGAAGGTACAGATACAAATGAGAGGGAAGAGTTTAAAGTGGACGTATTATGCTTTTGGGGGTTTTGCCTGTTCTTTATTGTTTTGTGTAGCATTTTTGTGCTTGTAAAAAGGTCTCCTAAGTAGTAAAGGCCAAAGTCCAAGCCAAAGGGAGCTCTCTCTCAGAAGACACTGCCCTTTAGCTGACTGTAACAGCTCATTTGAGTTTCAGTCTTTACCTCCATAACTTGAAGACATCACAATGTAACCAATAGAACAGAGAGAGACAGCTGACCAATCAGAGCAGACTGGATTTCTGGGAGGCGGGACATAAGGTCAGACATACTGTTTCAGGTAGAGGAGTTGCAGCAAAGAACAGTATGAGACATATGTGTTTTTTGAACATTGAAGCACGTAAACATATTTTAGTAAACCCCCAAAATACAAATATGACCCTGAAAATGAGCATAATAGGGCCCCTTTAATTGAAAAAAAAGAGTGAGTTTATTGAGGACAACAGTAAGTGAGTGGATCCAGTCTTATCTTATCTGCAGTCTGGTGACGAGAGAGAAAGAGTAAGTGGCTTGACTACAGATGAGCAGTAGGTGTTAAGGTTTAAGTGGCAGCGGGAGACCCTGGAGGCCACGCCCCCCTCCAAACAACAACTACACACATTATAGCGAGAAATTATAGCATCTTTTTAAAAATGCAATGAAACTGTATCTATGAATGCTTCCAAAAAATTATTAAAATGTTCATGACAGCTTCATATTTAGAGGCTTTATAAACTGAATACACTATTTATATACTGTATACTGCACTGACTTTATATACAAAAACATTTTCAATGTAACTGTTTATTTACATTTAACAATGTCAATGCAGTCAAACCCAATACACAATATCCATAAACTGAACTTTTTTACAGCATAACTTCTTATCTAATGCATTATCATTATGGATGTAGTTTTGCTGATGCAAGTTGTAAATTTAATGTCATGATTCATTTGTATGTCATAGTATAAATCGCTAGTTCCTAAACTGGGGAAGCCAAACTTTTAATTTATATATATATATGTGTGTGTGTGTGTATATATATATGGATATATTTCCGATTTCCAATATTTACAGGAAATAATTGCCCGCAGTTATTGCACTCACTTTTTGGGTTTATTGTACAGTTTATCATTTCAGCCCTGTACTGTTATTGTTATGCACTGATTACAATATGAAATATCCATCAAATATGTCACTTAGTCAGGGGTCGTCAGTTTACTCAACCACAGAAAAGAAGTTGCTTAAGGAAAAATGTTGGGAACCACTGAAATAAAGGATAATATTTATGTAAGGATAACAATGTATTTCTGGTGCAATGCAACAAGAAGTTTATATGAAAAAGGTATCAATATGCCCATCTCTTTCTGTCCTCTCCCAGTTTATTGACACCCACTGAAATTATTTTTTTACTTGCAGAGAAAATGTTTTTGATATTATAATAAAATTCATATAGCCTCAGCTGGACCAGTGTGGCTTAAGTCTATATGTGTGTGTGCATGTGTACTAGCTGTGTATATTTCTTTAATTGAATAAAATTCTCACGTGAGAAATTTCCTGAATGCTTCATTATGAAGCTGATATTGAGCTCACTATCTACTAACAGCTTGTGTTACAGTAACTGGAAATAATTAATCCAGACTGCACAATAAGAGACATTAAGACTGAGTTTTGTCTTGGGATCTGTGCAGACCCATGCCTGCATGCTTCACTGCTCCCAAGACTGTGGTGCAAAGCTGTCTTTCTAGGTTCAAAGTACAAAGTGTGTTTTTATTTGGTATTTTTTAGACTAACTACTTCCTTCTTCATAAATCACTACAGCATTTCCTCATTCCCAACATCACTGAGAACGAAGACTGAAGGAAAAGGGGGAGAGAAGCTTATCAGTGCAAGTTTATTGACCAATAATCATCTCAGATATACTAAAGGCTCGTAAATCCATCACTGCCTTGAGAGTTTCAAGAGGAAGGAACAACGGACAAACATTTCTTAGCACCCAGCCGAACTGTTTTTTTTTTACGAAAGTTACAGAGAGCCAAGGTGAACCAGACCAGGTCAGAAGAAACAGAAGGATTCTGCTGGACGATGTCTGTGCCAGCCAGAGTTGTCTACAAGAGGAGGGCGACCATCACAGCTCTGCCTCTCTACTACTCTGGACACCTGCTGAAGAAACTCCGCAAAGAGAAGGTGAGGACAAAGAAGAAATAGCTAATAAATTATGCCCTTTTTAACCTCAATGTAAGGTTTTTCACTGCATTATATTCTGTTTATTTGAGAATGTTGAGTCAAGAGTCGCCATCCAAAATAAAAACTTTTGACTTTCAGGATTTCAAAAAGTACTATGGAGAGCTACGAGGAGCCACACTCTTCCTGTATAAAGATGACACACAGGATACAGTAAGCAGTTTCATTGTCTGTGCTAAAGTTTTAAAAATGACAGCAGCATTGTCATTACAAATAACAATGTATGAAACATTGAATTTAACATTTGTTTCCCTGGGAATAGATGTAAAGTGTTAAGCCTCATATTTGACAACGCTGTTTAAGTGCTATAAGAAAGTGACACAGCGGAAGAGCTGGATAATTTAAGGCTCAATCCAAACCTGGGGTTGGTCTGGGGGATGTTACCATTGAGATTTTTTTCCATTTACAGCAGTTATATTTGTTTAATATTAGTATTTTCAAATTGCATAACAAGCAGGATTGGAATTTGGTGTGGACAGCATTACTATTAAGGCTCGGACACACCAAAATGACATTAAAGAACTAGAGGGAATCTGTTACATCGTTTCACATCGCCTGTGTCTTGGCCAAAAAGCTGCACTTGAACACACTGCAAAGACTACAGCCAACGGCCAACGAAGTCTGTACATTCTGGGCCTGCACGAGAGGAAATAACTCTTCATATCGGCAGCTGGCAGTAATCTTTAATCATCATTCCAAAGAGCAAACCAGAAGATCGTCATGACACTAGTCACTCTGTCTGCTGCTATGCAGAGTTATCTGCTCCCACGCAGGCACAGAGCGTGCATGCTGGTTGGCCCTCGGTTGTAGTCTTTGCAGTGTGTTCATGTGCAACTTTTTGGATGAGACACAGGTCACGTTAAGCGAAGCAACAGTCGGTGATTTGATGTCGGTTTGGTGTGTCTGAATCAGTGGAAAAAAGTCATCAAGGGCCGATAAGGGCTAACGGTGCGCAACACAAAGCAGTGACTACAGCAACAGATTCTCACTGACGGCCAAACATAGACGGCTGACCGCAGGTTGGTGTGTCGGAGCCTTTAGAGAGGCAGCATAACTTCTGCTCCATTGATTTGCCGGTTCAGTCAAAGAAACTGAGGAAAAATGATACAACACAAAAATGCAAATGTTTTGTGTAGTGTCAAGTTATTTTAAATCCTAAAAGATTCAGGGCTTTGAGAAAGCACCTGGGGCTGCAACCCCAGAAGCCCCCACCTTACTCCACCACTGCACAGAGGCCATTTGCACAGAGGTCATTTTTAAGTCGCTCCTATTTTAGATGATTTAATACATTGTTTTTCATGATCCAGCATGTGTCTGGAAATAACAAAAGACAATATTTGTTTGTTTACTATGTCAGTACACAGAGAAGCTGGATCTGGAGCAGCTGAAGTCCATGGAGTTAGACTCTCCATATCAGAGGAAGGCACCAATTATCTTCACTCTCAAACTGCATACAGATGAGGTGCAGCTAAAGGTGTGTGATTTCTCTCTCCTTCATGTTTAAGTCGGCCTACGAACCTCGCAAATCAAAAATGGAATTCATGAAACTTGAAATCTAAGAGGAATATCATCAACCAAAATGTCTGGTGTTGCTTCGACTGTACAGATGGAAAACGCTGACACAGGAGAGGAGTGGAGGGGTTACATCCTGACTGTGGTCAAAGTAAGTGAGCAAACACACACATTGAAACTTAAAGACATACACTGATGGGTAGATGTGGGAGTGTGTTACCGCTGATGGGACAGAATATTGCTGAGTGCTCTCTTGAGCCCTTAAAATTGAGAAAAACTGATTTGATTTCTTTTAAGAAAAAAGAGGGGGAGAGGGCAATGAGCAACTTAACATATAGTGAACACATATCAAG
The DNA here is from genome assembly GCF_008729295.1 of Plectropomus leopardus. Lineage (NCBI taxonomy): Eukaryota > Metazoa > Chordata > Actinopteri > Perciformes > Serranidae > Plectropomus > Plectropomus leopardus. The sequence goes on along the minus strand of NC_056471.1, from coordinate 18,324,590 downwards.
AAATTAGTCACAAAAAAGAAGTTACAAGAAAATTATCTGAAAAAAGGCACAAAAAAAGTAAAAGTTTAAAAAAAATCTAGAAAATTACCCCCAAAAAGTGCAAACATTAAAAAATAGATTTTTTTTCCTAGAACATAATTTTAAACATGTCATTATAATGATAAATAAATAGAGTTTTCTTGACATTTTTCCACAGGTTTTTGAAAGTAATTCTCGACACCTTTTTAAAACTCATTTTTACATCATTTTTAGATAATATAATATAATAATAATACAATTTGTGGTATGTTTACTACCAAGAGGGTCATTTCCCCTTTCCCTATGTTTTTTAAAGAAATTAAACCATTTTGCTCAGGTTAGCTTGTGTATTATTTTTTATAAGTTATTATCTGTGTGTAATATTTTACCTATTTGACACACACAGCCAAGCAAAACAAACAACAGGAAACAATTACCTGGTTGATAAATATCCCATAATGTGGCCTGAGATGCTTCTGGGGACAAAGTCCCCTTAGAGAAAATGATAATGACAGTGAAGAAATAAACAAGGAGAGATCTGCAGAGATATCTGCAAACAAAATATATCGATCCAGATGATCTATGACATATGTGACGGAGAGACTGCGTCAGTAAATATTTGGGAGTTGGGGGGGATACAGCTTTTTCCTGTCTTGTATTTTATTTCTTACAATGCTGCACCAAATCGGACGTCAACAGCAGTGTCTTTTTATGATTACCAGGTAAACAAAGCTGACGGATTTACTGTAAAAGGTTTATAAATTTGATTTATAACAGGAAGTCTGAGAAGGTTTTACAACCCACCTCCAGGATGTATTTTGTAACCTGTTACAAATTGTGTAAAATTGATGATGTCAGTTACAACTATTATTGAAACAGTGTTGACAGACTTTTTGTTTTTCCTGCAGAAAAAGATTCCTGGTAAACTACAGCTGCTGCCTGGCCAGATGTTGCTGCTGCAGGATGTTCTGAACCAGGAAAGGAGGAGAAATCCCCCCGCACCCCATCCTCCCCCCCCCCCCCGACCACCTTTCCTCCTCTCAGCCTCGCCCTCCCCTCCACAGCCCAAAGACGAGCCTGACAGCACCCCTCAGCTTCCTGCGTAAGTTAAAGTTTGTCCCCAGAAAGTAATGTAGTTAAAGTCTGTAACTGTTTAACACAACATGAAAAATACATCTTATCTGACAGTGAAGCTCTTCTTGTTATGATGAATCGATGAAGTCATCTCTTGCCCTCTGAACAACACGCCTGAACCTTTATTACCGTCACTGGCAATAAGGAAGTGTTTATGTTTTTTTTTCTTTGATTCCCGCAGGTGTTTTTTCAACGTGAGTCGGCAGGAGGCCGAGCGCATGTTAGAGGCAAACCCTGAGTTTGGAAGCATCATCTTCCGCCCGTCAACTCTGGCCAACAACTACGCCCTGACCCTCAGACAACTGATGCCCAGGTCTGTCTGAAATGTACCACAGAGTACACAATAATGCAACAGCTTTTTATTTAGGTTATTCTTTTAAATTATGCTCAAGTGAGTCATCTGACATTAACCTGGCAAATAATCTTCTTGTTTGTGATTCAGTGGGCCTGTGATGAAGAACTACAGGGTGACCTCCACAAACTCTGGGTTTGTCATTGAACTGGACACACCAGTAAGTCCTACAACGCCATAAAATCCCTCTTCTTTCTCTTTGCTTGTCTTCATGTGTCCTCCTCTCTGTAGGTGTCTGTGTCCTCCTTGAACGACGTGCTTAAATACTTCCTTGAGAGGACAGAGTACCGTCTTCATCCTTACATGGCGTCTCAGCCCTACGACACCCGCATTGGTGAGAACAACGCTGTTACAAACAATCTCAGTGACAAGTACACAACTCCTGACAATGTTTATGTGTCCAACAGATGTGTCACCTGCTCCCAAGTCTGTCAACATCACCTCACCGACACCTAAAACAATACCCAAGGCACAAGTGGCACCTATGCCACGTTCAGAGAGCAAAGCAGAGCACCTGCCGCCTTCAGAGGACCCAGTGGAGGGTGAATATGTGATTCCTGATGATCAGTGTCACAACCTAAAACTGGGTGAGAATCACTGTTTTTTGTTAACATTATCAAGGTGTACATATAAAAGAGTTAAGTCTGAGTGATTAATGTGTATGCTTCTGTTTAAACTAGTTCAGTTGAACGGAGAGCTTCGAGAAGTCATTAAGATACGAAGGGAAAACTTTTATACAGCTGACAAGAAGGAAGACATCACATACGAGAATCAAACCAGTGAAAAACAGCACTCGGGCACAGCACAGTGGACTACAAATACTTAAGGACTTGAAGCACGTACGATCGTTGGACCTCAAAAGTATTTTCTTTTAATGTTTGACTTGAGTTGAGAGATTACATGCTCTCCTGTGGGTTTTAAAAAGTTCTTTAGGGTTGTGAAAGTCTGTCAGAAATGCATTAGGAATGTGTGGGGGTAAATTTAAATGAAAAAAGTTCACAACTTTTCAATGCAGGGTTTACAGTCTCAAACTCCCCGGAGGCCACTGGCCATGTGGTTCTGTCTTGTGTTGGTCTCTTTAGTGTATTAGTATGTTAACGCTTCTTAGTTAGCACTTAACACAAAGTACAGCAGAGGCTGATTGGAAGGTAGTTTTGCTAATATAAAATGCTGCGGGGATATGGAATGGACAGTAAATTTTTTCTCCGATACTAGAGGTCAAACAAAAGCCAGAGACTCTATCGTATGAAGTTGCTGTGACAAGTAAATTCACCGCCTCTAAGCAGAAGGCTTAACTCGCAGCCTGATGGAACAAAGCTTCACCTCCTCTGAGCAGCTGCCTCCATCTCAGTGAGACCAAGCGGCAACCTCTGAGGCAAAAAAATGATATGAAACAGATATGAAACCATTTTTGACATCACTACATGTCAAACAAAAGCCAAAGACTGTATCATATTAAGTTGTTGTGAGCTGTAAATTCACCACCTCTAAGCCATCGTTATCTCTGAACCTGTCCAGGAAAAGTTTATCTTCCTCTGAGCAGCTGCCTCAATCTCAGACTCACTTTGGGTCTGGGTCAGGAGCTCCCTGTAACAGAGAGCAGCCTGCACAGGGAGCGCTTACTCTGCTGCTAAATGTAAGGACCGAAACATCACCAAAAGCACACTGACTGACAAAACAGAAAGTAAAAATTCAAAAGTTCGACTTTGTGGTGTCTCAGACCGATGATTTGAGTCTTTGATTTTCAAAGAGCAGCCCCACATTTCGAATAAACAGGATTTTCACTTTGCAACAATATAACACTAACAGAAGATTATTAAGGTATAATATTATCTTCTTGATAAAGATTTACAAATCACTGTAAAAGGTTTATCATGTAGTACAGTCAGTATCTTTTGGGTCTAAATGACAAGCGATAACAGCTAATGAGCTCTTACATGTACATAAATACATTTTTATAACTAGGATTTGAATAAATTAAATTAGATGTTTTCGTCTCAGCCTGGAAACTTTGTCATACTTTGTTTTTGCTCAGTGATTGTAGTATAAAAGTGTACATTTTAACATAAGGTGAAATTGTAAGAGCCAATAATTCAACAAATCAGAATGATTGTTTTTGATAGTAAAGAATGATCGAACTGTAAAACTACATACATGTGAATCTTTGTGTCCTTTTGTTTAAAAGCACTAAATAATAAAACATGATCACGGGTGATCATTATTCTTTATTTTTCACATATAGGAGTAAGCCAACATAAATGTTATAATCATATTTTTATAAGTTATTCCATTAAGATTGTATTTTTCTTATTTTTCATCATTATCATGGAACATGTTATAGGTTTAAAGTTTAAGGATCATTCATCACTCCATAAAGACAGCAAGACTGTGAAAAATATTCAATAAAAAAGAAAAACAAAGACTCTCTCCCTTTTGTCTCCTCCTTCACGTAGTGTGTTTTAGAGTACCTGTTTCCACCTCTTCTTATTTATCCCTCCACACCTCTCATAATCTGGTCCTGTACACTCTGTGGTAGCAGCCTTCATGTGAGAAAGACAAATAAAACATTTGTAATAACTTAATATCTCAAGATTTAAAAAATAAAAACAGAATAAATTAAGAAGATTGTTCCCCAATGAAGACGCGCCTCCATTGTTGTTGTTGTTGTTGTTGTTGTTGTTGTTGTTGTGACATTACTTCTCGGTGAGTGACAGCTGCAGGATCCTCTCCAGCTCATCCTCCTCCTCCTTCTGCTTCCTGTGGCAAAAATAAGAAATAAAGCTCATCATTCAGAACAGTGACAGCACTGCAACTTTCAAGGTATTACTTCCTGGGAATATCTTAAGACCTTTTTACACAGAGATTACGCTAAAGTGCCACAATGAAGTCCCTTCTTCATGCCACCTTTGCATTTTTAAACAGAACCAAACAACGGCTGCATCAGCCTGCACCAGAGTGTCCAAAGAGGCATGATGGGCGTGACATGTAACATAACAGTATCAGCCTCCAGTGTGACATAGGCGTCTGCAATGTTTTATAAAAAATAAGAATCATTTACAGTCTGTCTGTCACATGGCAGCTGATTTCATTCTCTGCTCAGAGGGCAATGAGCTCCCAAACCTCACTGTTTTCCTAATTTGCAGACATTTTCAGCTGCTGGCGCTCCTCTTTGAGCTAGCTGTTTTCTGCCAACACCTGCTTTTGAAGTCTCCTGAACATGTTAACAAGTCCTCAAAATGCCACACCCATGATCTTATTCTGCCTGCCAGACATCTTTTAAGCCCTGTTTGAGCTGTGTTTCACGACATTACCAACAAACATCCCAAATCCCAGCACAACTCACATTACAAAACCTCATCTGAACCATGTTTGTTATTATTCTACCATCTCTGTATAAATGTGCACAACAAACAACATGGAACAGAAGAGATTTTGACACCCCACTGTGTCACAGACACTGTTTGTCTCCCTGCTGTGCCAAAAACAGAGTTTGAGATGAAGGAGCAGACTGCAGCACCCCCTATGTGTGCACACATAAAAAATACAAATAAGGCAACAGCTGGGAAGAAGCCGGCAGTTTTCTAAAGCCCACACAGTTCAGTCGACTAAAAACTGCATTCTAATACATCCCATAACAAAAAAAATGTCTTCACTTGGATTTTCCATCTCTAATAATAACAGGCAGCACGGTGGTGTGGTGATGCTAGTGTGTGGGTTTCTCATAAAGACATGCAGGTCAGTTTGTGAATGACGTCTGTCCACATATATATGTACAATATATTAGCCCTGTGAGAGACTGGCAAGCTGTCCAGAGTGTACCCAAACCTGAGACAAGAGCATGCTGGGACTGCACAGCATAAGCGTGTATAAGATTATGAACAAATGGAGGTACATCTTGTGCCTTTCCTTGCAATTTCTCATTGCAAAAGCGATGAAAACAAAATTAAAACTTCCAAAAACCTCTAGATGTCTGCAATAGTCAAACTACCATCCAAAACAAGCTTTTGTTGAAAATTAGTGGTCAAGTTGACAATTACGTCTCACTCTCAGGTAGGGCTGGGCAATTAATCAAAAATCGATCAAAACCAACATTCAGAACTTCTAACCATCGTAATCTTGCCCATGTCGGTTATTACGATTACTTAAAAATTCTGTGAATCCTTTCCCCAGTAGGACTGGCAACTCTCACGCTTTTGGGCTCTGTCTCATGCTCTCGCGACATAAAGGGAAATCTCACGCCAAAACATTGCGACAGCATAAGTGTTGAATAATCAGGTAATGCAATGAACCACTTTGACTCTCGATTAAACCTGAGTGTTTAACAACTGAGTCGTATGTGCTTCCACGGCATCTCATAATCGCAGATCAAACAGCAGCTGATGGTCCAACAGCAGCGCAGTGAGAGAGACAGACAGAGCAGAGCTTCTCCTCAAAGCACCAAAGTGTCTGAAGGAACAAACATCCAAATATTCAGCGGTGAGAAGTGACTTCTTCAGACTTCTACAGACTACTTTGCTTTAGTTTCAGTTTTAGTCAGACTTCGGATGGAATTATTTTTAACACCAGGATGCATTGCTCCGTGTGTCATCCAGCCACTTGCACTGAGCTCTCATTATTATTACCTATCACTATTACGTAGTGATTTGGGGGCCTGGGGGCCACAGGCACGTTGCTTTATTTTCAACATTTCTCTAACTGGGAACGATGGCAAGCTGTTGGCAGCTGTAGAAGAAGTAGGCTTACTCAAAACTTTTTTTCCCCAAGAAAAACAACTAATAGCAGAGAGCAGAAGTTCAAGTCAGAGTCCTGCAGTCAGGAAAGGCTGTCCTATTATCAGCACAACTTACTTAAATTTAAAGATGGAGCTTTTAATTCTTATATAACGCTGGATATTTTAATAAATAATAATGCACCATATGTTTAATACACTCCAACACACCATGGCCAAATGAAACCGTGTCACTGTCACCTGTCAATCTCCTCCTGCTCCCGGCACGACAGCTCCATGGCGATACGCAGCTGCTCATCAAAGCTCGATGCCACACTGAAGTGTCCCGACAACCGTGGATCAGTCACTTGGCTGTAGGAGAGCGGGGAGTTGCCGCTGGGGTCTGACGGGGACACGGAGGTGGGCTGGCTGGGGTCGGCTGTGTCATCTCCCTCTCTGCTGGCCAGTGAGATGGACAGAGACTCCTGGATCGCCCTGAGGGAAGAAAGAGATGAGGATATTAAGACTTTAACTGAAGTATTATTAAACAAAGAAGAGATCTGAACAGGGAAGTTCATTACAGGATGACTGGAAGCCGTACTCCCAAGAGAAGCTGGAAAGAAAACGCTAATCACTGAACTCTATTTAGAGACGTTTAATTAAATTACTTCATAAGCCAGAGTTTCCTTGAATAAGAAAGATTATGAATAGATGATAAACCTCCGGATGGTTCTACAGTAAGAAAAATGTTCCCATTTAGAACAAACTCTAAAAGACCCTTCCTTTTTTCTATATTAGTTTCAATAAATAAACTGTCAGACTGGGGTGAACTGTAATAAGCTGATAAAGTAAACAACCTTTGTGACAGCCTCATGCTCGGCTAAATTTAGGATTCTTTTTTTTTTTCTTTTTTTGTGTTTTTAGAAAATTAAACAAAAAATCCATATATCGGTACATTTATGGTTTTTGTGATGACATTAACTAGATGCTATATTGCTAAATACCAAATACTTAATACTAAATACCCAAAAAGTCTCATTTAAGCAGTGTGATCCTGCCAGTAATGGAAACAAGTGAGGATAACCTCACCTCTCCAACTGAGAGTCTTCCTCGTACAGCGGAGACGGCGGCACCGGGCGGCTGTTGGTCAGGGCCTCCCAGATGGTCACCTAATAACCACACATAGCTGTTAGACAACTGGCTGTAAAAGTAAAAATGAAAACATTCTGTTTCCACATCTGAAATATAACTCTGAGACTAAAGCCTAATTTCCACCAATCAGTCCAACCCAGTTCAGTTCATTACACATTAAAGCAGATACGTTTGTGGTTCCATTGTCAAAAGTTGTGAATGGTTCCAAGAGAAGTGTTGTGTACTGTCCCGTTGCTTCGTTACTGCCTGTTGAGGTACCTAGCACACTGATCCGATACTAAAAGGTGGAGCTATAGATACTGCAGTCCATTGATTGGTCGAGAGAATCATCACTCTTGCTCAACAAGCAGAGCTGGACTCAATGCACAAACCTGCTATTTTCACATATCCCATCGATTATGGAGACTTTAAACCCTTCAGCCTGTTCTTTTTTGTTCTGAAAATGTCAACATGCAACCCTATTTGGTGGATGATCAACAAGGTTCAGATGTTCCTCTCAGTTGTCTGTGAACAGGAAATACAGGGAGAGCTGGAAAGAGCACTGACATGGCTATCACCGGGTAACAACCTAAATTTTGGAAAAGCTAAACAGATCTAGGGTTTAGGTACATGTATGCTCGGGCTACTAAATGAGTAAAATACCAAAAGTGTTTGGTGGAAACGCTTGTAATGAGGAGTTGTTTGACTCTGACCTGGTCACTTTCTGTCCCAGCATCCAACAGGCTCTGCTGGATGGCAAACTGCAGCAGGTTGTCATCCTCGTCTCTCATTGGCTCGCTGCGGCCTGGACCGAGGGTGGTGTAGTCTGCAGGGGGCTCAAATACCGAGGGGTCCACCTCACAGTGGAAGGGAGGGGGGGCCTGACCTAGGTGAAGATGGGTTACAGCATTACTGTACCTGCAGGTAAAGGTATTAAGGCATTTCAGACAGTTACTCTTGAGCCTGTGCTCTGTTTTGGAAATGAATGCACCTGCCTTACATTTTGAGCAAGCTACCCTTTAGTCCCAAACCAAAAACCTAAATGACAAAAACATAATATTGCTAAAGGGCACTCGGAGAGTGGCCAATAATCCAGTCTTCTAATAAATGCAAATCTACAAGTGAAACCACCATATGTGTCTAGATATATTTCCAAAACTGTTAGAGCTATGTCAAAAATAGTACTATGCCAAGCTAGTCTCTTTATTTCAGCTGTGCACTGATCAAGTACTTCTAATTTGGAACAATTTAACTTATTTAAAATATAACTGTGCAACATCAAATCCTTAAAATGACACATCATCAAGAACTTTGCAGCTTGTTTTCAAAAACAGTTGTTTCGGAAAACTGGATGTTTACAAGAAACACATTTTTTCACTTTAAAAAAAAAAAAAAAAAAAAAAAAGTGTTTATCCGAGCCCCTATTAAGATCTGCTCTAAAATGAACTGGGCTCTTCCTTGGCCCAAATTTTCATGAAAATCCAGCCAGTAATTTTTCTATTATTCTCCTGACAAAAAGACAAGCAAACTGAACATATAACATGAAAATATAACCTTCTTAGTGGAGGTAATTTTAACGTTCAGCACTATGACAGATTATCTACAGTAAAAATGTGGGTTTCAGAACCACCTCATATTTGAATACATAAATATATATTTATATATATACACGCACACATATATCAGGTATTACTTTATATTCTGTTCTTGAGTTTGAGTGTATTTACCAGCCTCTTCGGAGCCCTCTGGTGTGTGAACCGTCACAGAGCTGACCGGCTCGTCGCAGCCACACAGGTTACTGAACGTCACTCTGGCATTCAACACGTGAAACAGGGGGATCTCTGGAGGACAGAGGGGAAGTGTTTGAAAGATTTAAATGGCTGATTATTTCTGTAGCACCAGGGGGCAGTGGGAATTAAAACACAGGACGAATCATGAGAGCGAAGGTACACATTAAAAACATGAACCACACATATAACATACTTCCAGAATAAGCTTTCAGCTCTGATTATTTTAGATTTAACATGTCACTATAACATGCTACAGCTGTACAGAACTACAGTGTTAGTGAATCAACCTGTGGGTCCGGATGTAGTGTAAAAAACTCAAGACATCCATCTAGCCACACCATGTGACCTCGCATACACACCTATCTTGACAGGGAAGCCTGGTGGCAGGCGCAGGGTGATGAAGTCACGTAGCTTGGCAAAGTGGGCATTAGAAATAGCCATGAGGTCAATGATGGGTGTCACCTGCTCGGCCAGGGACAGAGGGTGACTCTCACTCAACCAAAGCGTTGCTTTAAACCTGGAGAGGACACAGAGACAGACGAGGAGCTTTGAGCAAACCGGTCAACAAAAAAGCTTTAAGTGCTGCTGCTTTCCGTGATGAACATTAGTGCTGCATGTTTCCACAGTAGCATCGCACCTCTGGACTTTACTGGTAAGCTCAACGGGACGTCCGATGTCCCGGCCGTTCAGGTTGAAATCCAAGTTGAAGTACTCCTCAGCTGTGATGGCTGTTGGGTTGTGGGGACTGGCACACTGGGACACGTTACTCTGACAGGGACAGAGAGAGAGAATTATAAGTGACGGTGTTGATCAAAGAAAGCTGCAGGAGGTGTGGGTGGTGTGGATGTGGTGCACAGCTACTGTGGAGACTCTTACCCCATTGTGAGCTGTATGTTGTTCAGCAATCCCCAGGAAGGACTGCAGAGGAGTCTTTGAGCCTGAGTGGGAATAATGTGGGGAGATTATCATCAATTTGTTCTCAAATTCACTCTATGTTTTGCTCTACAAGGAAGGCGAAGGTTACACCTGCTTTGAGGGGAAACAACTTTGTTTAAAAAAGAACCACACAGTGATCAATTGTGTCTAGTTTTAATCTCATATTTTATCTCATTATGTTTACATTTATTGAGGCTTAGTCTGATTTCTCTGCACGTACTTTCAGGCCAAATGACACTAATTTTGACACAATATTGCATCCCCATCAAAGTGCACAAGGACTTACTGTGTGGGTGTCGTTGTTAGTGTGTTCGGGTGTATAATCACCTTTGCTCCTCGATTTATCCTGGTCTGATAGATGCTCTGTCCTTGACCGAGTCACCAGCTCCACATTGGTAGCACTGTAAACCTGGACACAATGACATAGAAAAGGGCAAAAACTCTCTTAATAACTTTTTTATAAGTAAAGCTTCTGTCATCACACTTGTTTGGGTTATTGCAGTGTATGGATTAAGAGTCTCTCCTTGTCTGTCTTTGACAGAGCAAACAGCTCTTCTCGTCAACGTCTCCCTTGTAAAAAATAATTTTCCATCTCAAAAGGACAATACTGAATTAACAAGGATTATCGCATAATGGCTGTTTGCCTCGCCAACCAGTCAAAATTGCAAGTTTACCTCCAGGTCCATGCGGGTGTCTGTTCAGCGCTGTCAATCTGGCACCTAACTGCTTCCTTTTTATAAAGCTCTAACCTTATCTGAGCACTGTGGGGGTAGACCATGGATCTATTATAGGAAGTCTGGATACAGCCATGGGGGCAGGGCCTCATTCATTCCTATGAGAGCTGCTCATTGGCACATGGAGCAAAAAAAAAGCTCTTTTTGTGTTTGTAGAATCAGTGTAAAATATCCGGATCTACGGGAACATAAGGCATGCACACTAGAGAGTCACGGCAGCTGAGCGCAGCAGAGTGTGCTCGAGAGAGTTACTTGAGAGTAGCTTGAATGGCGGTCTAAAAAATGTAATCTTGCTGCTCTTTTAGACTTTCCAAATTTTGTCGAACTTGATGGCTTCAATCTAGACTATGAAATGAGTCGTTTTCTGATGTTTTAACACTCATGAAAAAATTATTTACTGATTTACAAACGCCATGGGGAAAAGTCCTTCTGGGCCCATGAGCATAATGCGACAGACCTAGAAGGCGCAATTCCACTTTTGGCCTCTATGTAAAATTTGCTTCAGAGCCTGGCGTATTTCCTGAGGGCTTGGGGTACACACCAATAAACTTCTCGAAGAAAATAAGAGAATATAAAAGAAAATACAAGCAGAGGGCAGAGTCTCCGCAGATAAATAAACAGCTACACACTTCTAGTGGGTCATAAGTGATGATTGAGAAGGAATACTTGCGTATTAGTTGAGACACATATCTTTTGAGTTACTTTTAGAAGATTTCTGATATGGAAAACATAGTCTTCATTGTCACTTATTTGTTTAACCCCGTCATTTATCTTTCAGGCAAAGCTTAATAATTGATGATCATAACATTGTACTAAGCTAACTTCCAGATGGTGGAAATTATGTGTTTGAGCCATGGTTTAGACTAGATTGGCTCAGCAGTTATTTACCTTGGCTTCATATCCGCTGACCACCTCACTCTTCTCAGAACGCCAGCCCCAGATCCCCGACTTGTTCCTAAAAAAGCAAAGAGGTAAAGTAAAGTCTTACACAGACATAATCAATATCTGTGTATTGTTCACTGTGGGGACGTGATGTATGTATTTGGACACACACTGAGGGACAGCGAAGGAGGTATCTGCACAATACTAAAGAATCAGGTTTAATCTCGACGTGATTCTAGTTTGTAAATCTGCACACAGTATGCGCTCATTACCGTTCAAAGGCAATGTTGCGTGTGTTGAGGTGCGTGGAGACGATGGGCGATGTCAGTCTCTGGGCTGTGTTCTCTTGCGACGGCTGCATGGCTGCCAGGAGGGAGGGCGCGTCACGTGGAGACAACACAAGTGGCTCCGTGTACACCACCTGCTTCTCATGGTCCACCTCCATTACCACAGCACCGTCATCTACAAGGAGAACACAAAAGACACATAATTCTCTCACAGAGACGATTCTACGTCCTTCAGCTTTTTAGTTATTTGTGTGTATGTGGTGCTGTTGAGGAGCACACACACCTCCACCCTTGAAGATATAGCTGCGTCGCCCTTTCAGCCAGGTCATGTGCTCGAAGCCCAGGAGGGTGGTGTCCACGCGGAGGCACGAGCCGCTCTTCCAAACCCGGTAGATGTCACTGGGACATACCTTTGACACCAAGGGCACTGAGAGGAAGACAGACAAAAGAGGAGAAGCAGTTTAGAAATAAGAGACACAGAGACAAACAGAATGAGGTAACCAAACAGGGTGCAGGTGAAGTACAATGAAAAAACAGCATATTTGCATGGGAAGATGTTTTCTGGAAATGTTCTAAATATAGCTTGTTACAAAGCACTGCAATTGGGGGGGGGGGGGGGGTCGTTTAAAAAGTACCAGTGCCCTTAAAGTGGTACTGATATCAATAGAGTACTTCATTTAATCATTTCATTCTACTTCATTGGATACCAATCATGTGAATTGAAGCATTAAGTTGAATAAAATGCCACCAGATGCCACAGGCTTGTAGTACGGCCATACTTTTGAATATTTCGGTGGCATCTCAGCCTACTGAACTGCCAACTCTGTCAACTCACCACAGCACAGACTGCGTAAGTTGCAGCTGCTGTGGTAGTGGGCTAATGACGTCACATTAATCAAACAACGCTTGTGGTGTTTGGCTGTGAGCAAAAACATACAAATAGCTGTTTGTTTTCTAGATCTGGGTACACAAAGGATCAAATGTAGGTATCACATGACTCGACAAGTTTTGGTAATACCTGGAACTGGGTTACTTGATCGATATCTTATAATTATCGGGTACCGACACCCAGCCCTCGCTGCAACTAATGACCTTTTTTTAATATAGATAAATTCAATGATCATATTTTTTTAAGTCAAAAGACAATCATATTCTGACTCACATATTAACACTGATATTATTTTATATCAGCTATGTCTACATTGCTTTTTTTTGTAAGACTCAGTGGAACTTGTATATAATCTTGACATGACAGTCCATGAATTTCTCGCTCTAATTCATTCATTTTGTTTTCAAGAATACACATTAGGATACATCAACAGAATGAGATTATATAAATGATGATCTTTCCTGTAAATACTGTGCAATAATGGTGCTAAATTATTACGATGCATGAAGCAATTAACTGTTTGCTTGAGCATCTTCTGCAGAGTAAAAAAACAAAGTAATCCACACACGGAGAAACCACATCACAATACTGAATATTGTGTTTTATACATTACAGGTAACACTTTAGGATTCAACTAATAAGTAACTGTTAGTGGGTTGCAGTTTAGAATTAACCTGTCGTGTCTTGTGTTTTGGCCGCTGTTTCAAACTGACTGACAGATGCTGCCAGGGGAGCTGTCCAACTACTGAGGTGCTGAAATTGACCTCTGTGAAAACACATTGATGGATCAAACTCACCCCAACTGGTGAACTCCCACTTCATCTCCACATAGAAGTCTCTGGCCTGGAAGACAGCAAAGAAACTTTTTTTGTACTCAGACAGAAACAAAAGCTCCATGTCACCCTACGTTTGTGCATCCTGATTCAGTGAAGCTTGAGACTTGTAACCATAATGAAAAAGATGCACCAACACAGCAGCCTAAAAAACATTCCACAAATATTTAAGAAAGCTTTGAGGTGTGGTTGATGTGCTTCTCTGTGCAAAAAGTAGAGTTTAACCTTGAAATCTGAGCAAAGTGGCCTGATTTCTGTTAAAAACATGAGGTAGACAATGTGCAACGAAAGAGGAAATTACTCAAAAATAGCATGAAATTAGCAAAAAGTACAAGGATATAACCTGAAAATTATTATTTAAAGCCCTTAAAGTGGTACTGATATCAATAGAGTACTTCATTGGATACTAATCACATGAAAAGTGTAGTTTAACCCTTTGAAACCTAAGCAAATTGGCCTGAATTCAGTCAAAAACATGGGAAGAAGGCAATAAGCAATGAAAGAAGAAATGACTCAAAAACTGGCAAGAAATTAGTCAAAAGCACAAGGATATAACCTGAAAAATATTTTTAAAATAAAAACAAGCAAATGACTTAAAAATAAAATAAAATATTTCTGTAATAATATGAAATATGTAATTATGATAATAATTACATATAATTATGATACAGTTTTGCAGTTTTTTCTGTTTCCCTAGCTTTCTAAATCTTTTTTTTTTGCAATTGGTGGAACTTTTTTTTTTTTTAAACCAAATTGCTCGTTGCCTTTTTTTTTTTCCCTGTGTTTTTGAAAGAAAACACACCAATTTGCTCAGGATTCAAAGTTTTAAATAATTGTAAAAGGCGTCTGAAAGCAGCGCAGGAAAGGTTATGTCACTCCAGGTTCCAACGAGTTTCATACCTGGAGGCTAACATTTATTTACAGAAAAGTGACAGTGAAGCAGTTTTACCTGTCTTAGTTTGCTGAGCAGCTCTGGGATGCCCGCCAGCCTCTCAGTGGCACGTTTGAAGTCTCTGTACTGGAGCACCAGCTGAACCAGCTCCGGGTCCCCGGTGCTCACCGCCTCCTGCAGGACTGAAACACACATCCACATTTAATGCCAGCAGGTGCGTCTCTGTTCCCTCAGCAGCTTCAGGACACGAATCTGGGCGCCACAAACAGACAGACAGCAGAGCACTCACTGGTCCAGCCCTGTGAGTTGTTGTGTGTCGGGTCTGCAGTGTGCCTGAGCAGCACCCGGGTGGACTCCAGGTGGCCCAGACATACAGCCAGCTCCAGCGGGGTGCGCCCTCTCGGATCCAGGCGCTCCACATCCTGCTGCAGAACCAAATCACACACACACAGGCAGCATCAGCGCAATGCAGTGCGACCTGACAAACGCATCAGTAAAAGACATCATCTGCTAAATAAACCCCCTCTCTCACCTCTTTCTTCTGCAGCTCTCTATCAAGCTCCAGGTACTGATTGTTCCACACCAGAAAATGCAGAGGAAACGCTTCTTGAGCCATGGTTGTCGTCCGCTTGACAGTTAAACAATAATATCTGCAGCCAACAGATTGCAGTGACACCACAGCAGCTCAGCGCTGATCGGCACAACTGGTTAGCCTGCTAGCTAGCTTAGTTAACAGCAGAAAAAAATGGCTAAAAAGAGTTTCACCGTAAAAAAAAAACTGTCACTGAGCAAATCTATCAAAGACGCTAACGATAGGCAGCAAACAAAGTATTATAATGTGCGTGCCTATTTAAATTAGTGGGCTGAGTTAGCCGAGCTAACTCAGCCCACTAATTTGATGTAGTTAACTAACGGCTAGCCGAGCTAACGTTAGCTAACTGGCTAATAACAACATTGTCTCCTGCTCCTCTTGGCACCTGTTTTCCATTATTCACAAAGCAGGACAACTAATTCAGCCGGTCAGAAATGAACCTCCGAAGTCCGTTCATGTTTTTCACGATGGATATGATGTTCAGAAAAATTAAATACGGGTGAAAGCGCAGGTTGATAAAGTTAGCTAGCTGCCCCGCTGTTACTGCAGCCACCCCGTTGGTATCGCAGGGTTGTGTCAAAATAAAGCGAGATACGGCCTTTATTCCAGTTTCACATCCAGGTCACTCCAGTTGAGGGCATCTGATATCGTTTAGGTGACAGCTGCTGCCGATAGCTCTCAGTCCCGCCTGGATAACGATCATTAAATACAGGATCACATCTGTCAAAGTGAGCAAAACGCAGCTTTGCTCCGATGAGGTCTATTTACAGCCGCAGAAGCAGCGTTATTTATTTATTTACTGAGGCGTCGCTTTATTTCCAGGTTATGTGGAGAAGCTGGGTGGAGCCGGGGAGCAGCTGGTATTACAGTTTTTCTCGATGGCTAAGACATAATAAATGAAACTGGGATCCACTTGATCTTCATCATCCAGTGGCGTGTCCAGATTTTTTTTTACTGTGGTGGCCAAAGTGGGGCACCCACTAATGCAGGGGTGGCATGAGGTGTGAGTGCTGCTGAGGGCACACGCATTGGCATAGCTTTCATTTACCATTTTTGTCCTCAAACGCTTACCAGTTAGAGTTTCAACATAAACAATGACAATTGGAAGATAGGAACATTTTATTAAATTTTCTCAAACTATATTTTTTGTTTGTCAGATCAATGTATAGTAAATAACTTGAGGTCGTTTTCTAATTTTTTAGTATTTGTGAAATATTGGATAGGAAAAACACAATTTTTCCAAGCCAATAAGAACAGAACACTTATATGCAAGGTTTAATTACTTTATACTGATTAGGAGTTGGCAGATTATCGACCTGGCTGATATTTGGCATTTTGCTGATTATCTGTATCAGTGTTATATTTTAATGATCACTGATAAAATTAATTAATTAAAAGTGTAAAGAAAGTGTCAGCATGGGAGGAACTTTTCCTTTTTGAAAACCTTAGGGAGCTATTTTCATTTATTCATTTTTTATCTAAAGCTTCACTTGACTTTATAAAAAAAAAGTTGCAAGAACTTTCTATATATGATGTTGGAAAGTCTCAGTTTTGATTTAAAAATTTGCCAAAGGCATTTAACCAAAGTTTTGTGTTGGAGTTTGTTATATTCCAAATTCTAAATATTTACAGAAAGATCAGTACATTTTTATTGTTAATGTAGATCAGCTCCAAATATCAGTTATCGGTCTCATTAATAATCAGTATTAGCCCTGAAAAAACAATATTTGTCAACTCCTAATACTGACAGCTGTATCTTGTATTTTGTTGTCCATTGTATCATGATTGATGGAAAGAATATACTCAGTTGACAGCAAGGTGTGTTGATGGATGGAAACATTTGCTTTTGTTGCATGTTTTTCATGTTTTGTGTGTGAGAGCATTTTGCAAACAAAATGTGTCATTTTGGACAGAGACTTTCAGTTTAGACTTCTGTGTGAACTGTTCTGAAAAGGTAACCTGAGTGAAAAATGTGTTTAAGCAAATGTGGAAAAACTGTAACTTGAAGAGCATCTCCTGTCAGTGACAATACAACAGTTTGTTTATCGTTTTTTTATTTTTCTTGAAAAATAACACAAATAACATAAAGTGAAAAAGGCTTCTGAAAATAATTACAATGCTACTGGACTCCCGTTCTGATAATTGAAAAGAGGAAAACACATTTACACAAAAGTATATATTTATATACTTATATTCATTTTTGAGGGATATGGCCAGGAGAGCAGTCTGGAAGGAGACCTTTGATACAGAACAACTACACTTTAAGGGAACAAAGAAATGAGCAACCCCGAGCACCCCCAAACAAAATCTACATTGAATTGGACATGAAATTTAGAGAAAAGTACACATTTTTTTTCATCCTTGAAAAGAAAAGTGTGTATCAAAGAGGGGTGGGGAGCAGTTTCATCTAGAATATTAACATTTTTGCTCTAAATGTTGTCTCTGTACAAAAACAAAGCAAGAGGAGTTTGGAAATAATAGCACCTGAAGTCTAACGGTTGTTTGAAAATGCACCATTTATCTAACCCTTGGCTTATCCCGAATACTTAATGCAACCTGCCCTTTGTCGGGGTGAGGTGTTGTATCCACGTCGATTGCCTTCTCACACTGTCTTTTTATCCTTTCATGCAACCACATCCACTCAAAGTCCACTCAATCATGGACTACTGTTGCAACCAAATGCCTTAATAAGCTAAACATACAACTGGTAAACGCAGGCCGCTCCAGTCACTCAACTTTATAAGTCAAAATGTCAATGACTTGTCACCTTTAGTCATCTTTAAAAAAAAAAAAAAATTCAGCGCATAGTCGTTGTGCATAAAGCAGATGTCAACACACTTCTAAACATTTGCTCTCTTGAATCTTGCAAAAAATAACCATCTATTTAGAGCACCCAAGCTGATATCAAGTGAATTACATGTTAAATAAGACTTTATGGAGATCAGCCAAAAATAATACCCCAAAGATGAAACTCAAGTCTCTCTCAAGGCAGGAGTTTGTGATTCAAGATTGGCATCTGTCCACAGAGGAGTCGAGCACTTAATTATCCAAAGGATGTGCAGTCTAATACAGATAATTAATCGCCCTTGTTCTCCCACTCCTGGCAAAAACAAAAAATGCTTCTCCCACACCACATTACTTCCCAAAAAAAACTGAAAAAAAGAAAGCTGAGTCTCCCTTCAGGGTAAACGGGAAAAAATTACATAAAGTTGAAAAGAAACTTTGCTCCAGCTGTGACAACCCCTTTCACCAACACCAGTTAAGTGAGTAAGCACTCCCAGTTTAGACCCCACCCCTCCTTTAGCGTGATACAGGTGCATGTGAACTTCCCTGCCTGTCTTAGTCCTTTGTTTCAAACAGATTCACATCAGGATCCACTCTGCTGCCTTTGCACCTCAAATCACCTCTGCAGTCAGAGGGGACAGGCGCTTAAGATATCCTCTGGATCAGTTTTTCGTCTGATAGGCAGTAGAGTGTGTTGACTGACAGCTCGGAGATGAAGGCCTCACAGGCCTTGCGGGAGACACCTTTACAGCCTCGCAGGTCGAGCAGTGAGATGCAAGAGAGGCGGCGGAGATACTTGAGACACGTGTCTGTCAGTTTACTGCAACCTGGAACACAATTGCACAAAAACACCATTACTCAGGGTTCCTACAGCTTAAGGCAAATTAAATTTAATACTTTTAAAGGCTAATTTAATGGCACTCAGGATGAAATTTAAGACCAAAATAAAAAAAAGAAAAACACGAACCAATATTCTTTTTTTTTTTTACATAGAGTTAAGGACAATTTTTGCCCAAAAACTTAGTGTAACATAAACTATTACATTTTTGTTCCAGTAAAAACGGTTAGATTTGGGAAAAAAATGGTTTTTATTGAGGAGTTTTATAACTGATTTTGTGTTTCTCACTCTGTATGTGGAATTCTACTGCTTTTATTCCTATTATAAAGAGTTAATGAGGACAGATTCTGTAATTTTTTAAAAAAATGTTACCAATTATTTTGAGATTTAACAAGGTTACAAACATTTTTTAAAAATCTATTCTTAAAATTGTACTTCCCATGTTTTAGCATTTTTAGGACTCTTTAAAGATTGATTAAAGCCGTCTTTTTGTCATTTTACCTTGCCTTATGCCTTATACAGGCAATACAGTACAACGTGTGCATATTAATAAATT
The DNA here is from genome assembly GCF_008729295.1 of Plectropomus leopardus. NCBI lineage: Eukaryota > Metazoa > Chordata > Actinopteri > Perciformes > Serranidae > Plectropomus > Plectropomus leopardus. Next base: position 18,305,234 of record NC_056471.1, on the reverse strand, counting down.
CCTAAAAATGAGTTTTTATAGCACGTAAGCAATCCCACCAGTCTCTCACCTCCCAGGTTTAGTTCTGTGAGTGTGTTTCGTGTGGACGAGCCGACTGCAGTCAGCAGGTTGATGGAGTGGTCAGTGAGGCTGTTGCAGTGGGAGAGGTCCAGTTTTGTTAAATGGGGCATGTGGCGGATCACCAGGCGCAGCGTTGAGTCACTGATGTCCAGACCTGCTAGTCGCAAACACTGCATGGTCCGCAATTGACTGCGATTGTCACAACCTGTATCAGAGGAGTTATTTGGGAGGAAAAAAAAACAAAACCTGAGTTTCTGTAGGAGTTTGATGATGGGAAAGGGCATAACTCAAGTACTGTGAAAAGCAAGAAACAAAGGATGCCGGGGTCTCTATTCTTTCCTCACCTGGAGGGGTGACTAGATCCCTGATCTGAGAGTCTTTGACCCCGTCTGCATACCGCAGGTCCAGAGAACGAAGGAGAGGGCAACCAGAGGAGCAGAGAGCTGAAATCGATGACCAGGAACAACCTGCTACCATCAGATCCTTCAGCCCTGCAAAATCAAGAGAAGATATAAATATTGTGTTAGATGTATGAAGCTCAATCCTTTGAAACCTGAGCATATTGACTGGATTTCTTTAAAAACATGGCAATGAGAAACTTAACAAGGGATAGCCCAAAACTGAGCAAAATATTGGTTAAAAGTTACAGGAAAATTACCAAAAGCAATCAAACCAATTTTCCCAGCTTTCAGATGTTTAAATTTTAGTGAAAGCTATATGAATGCATTACAGTCCAGGTATTAAAGGGTTAATGGTGCAAACGTAACCAATTCGGATATCATTTGCAAACCCTGGGATTCATAAAACTTCCAAATGCAAGTTAATATCACATTATAACATAATGACATGAAGCAAATGTTACTATTTAAAGGGACAGTTCACCCCAAAGATGGAGCTATTTATCTGAGATACTGCTTTTGAATTCTTCAAATGCATTTCTTGGCACTCTGAGCACCACAAGTCAAGAGCTATCGAGGTCCATTATCCTGGAGAGAAGACAGACATCTCTGACGCCAATATCGCCAACACTCTGCACTTATTTAGCAGTCTAGATTGTTTTGATGCGAGTCGCCAAGTGTTGGAGATATCGCTCAACTATAATGGAAGCTTGTGGTGCTCAAAGCGCCACAGGCTGACATCTCCTACACACTGCAACTCACACCAAAACAATCTGTATTGATAAATAGCACTACAGGTAAGAGGAAAAATATGTATCCCTTTAACAGGGCATTCATTTACATGACTTTAATGGTATTGTATTTATTAACATATATCACACTGTCCAGATTGGAATTCAATACAGATTGTGTGAAAGAAAGAGTGTGTGTGTGTGTGTTTACGAACCAGGAAGTCGGCCAACAAGCCAGTTGAGTTGTTTTTTAGAGATGTTGGTCCAAGAGAGATCGAGCGTGACCGGCTGTCTCTTTATGATGCCTGTTAGGGCCTGAGGAGTAACAGTGCGTTTGATGCTCAGGTCAATCCGTGCCCAAAGCCGTTTGTCTAAACACCTGCGAACAAGCACACACTGATGAAGAACACGACCATTCAAGGTAACTGATTTGCAGAACAATATGACACAATGCACTACTTTGCATGAATTAGCATCTATCATCTTACTCGTAAGTTTGCATTTGAAAATATATTAAAAAGTAGGGATGGAGTTTGATAGCATTTAATTAATTGCAATCCATTTATCAAATCTTATACATTCTGAATACCTTTTTCTTTGGCATCATTTGCTATAAGCTAAAGGCACGAAAATCTACAAGTCAAAGCTTTTCTTTTTATGTGAAACAGAAAGTCAACAATTTTAGCTGTCACTGATTATGATGATTTGTTGTTTACAAATGCCCCCGCTCACTGTCTCCACACGCTGGATAATTAATAATGGAGCTCTGAGATTCATTACTAACTGGATCTTTTACTCACTATTGCATCTTATACTCAAAAGTAAGTTGGCCTCCTTGAGGTTTATGCCACCTCAGTCATTTGTTTGTTTATTTACAAAGCGATTGTTGTTAAAAAAAAAAACCAAAAAAAAAAACCTACTTTTCCTATTTAACCTACCTACTTATCTTCGATTTTGAATATGAAATGTGGGAATTATAATCTCTGTTCGCAGGACTTCTTGAATCTTGTTGCCCACAGTCAGAACTGAATTGGGGGAAAAAGCTTTTAGGTTCTGTGCACTGAAAGCATGATATAACCTAGCAGAATGATCTTAAGCTTCAACACATGGTGACCCCGGATGAGTTTAAAACCTTGGTGAGATCTTTGGAGTCCAAGATGTCTGTGTGCAACCACTTTATCTGATCGTTTTCTGTTACTCAAATGTACGTGCTGTTATGTGAATTTTATTTGTTGTGTGAAACTCTGTGTTGCTGCTATTCTTGGTGAGGTCTCCCTTGTAAAGGAGGTCTTTGATGTCAATGGGATAACCCCGGTTAAACAAAGGCTATATTAAAACATAAATAAGAAAATGTCTAATCACCTTTTGTTTACTATGATGACAGCCTACATAAAGTTCAAAACCTAAAAAGGAGATGAGCAAGCCTGTGACCTGCATGTTTTGCTCTTTGCAAATAAAAAAAAACTTTGGAGACAAAAGGTTTGATGAAAGACTGGTTACCATCAGTCCTGAACAAATGCAGCTATTAAGCCTAACAGGAAGCCGAAGCAAAATCAAACCAGCTATTAAAACCAATCGCTCATAAAAGCATCCACTGGGAGATCTTACCATTTGTACCAGTTCTTGCAGACAGCCATGCAGACGCAGAGATCTGCTCGACTCAAGTAACGGAAGACAGATACCCACACCTCCCTCTCACAGCCTGGCCCGCTCCCACCGTTCTCCCTGTCTGCCTCGCTCCCTCCCTCCTGCAGGGCGGACAGAGGGATGCGGAGATGGGGAAGCTCAGAAGCTGAAGAAGAGGAGGCGCCATTGCTCAGTTTAGCCGGCCTGCTCAGCCTCATTTTCTTAGAGTCCTCCAGCCTCTCTGTGTGAGAGGCGCGAGTGTCTGTGTGTCCACTGCGAGTGTGAGGTGGTGTGTGCCTATTGGGGTGTTGATCGGGGCGGGGGCCACGATTTCTAATGGGGGGTCTGGCCAGCGCTCGTGTCTGGTTGTGTATCGTGGAAGTGGCAGTTTGAGGGGCGATGGCTTCTAATTTGGGGACGATGGCTGATGGGTCTCGCTTGGCCCTGGTTGGCCTTTGAAGTGTCACTTTAAGATATGAGCCATCTTTGCCCCCCGTTTCACTGTCCAGCTCCATCTCCTCTTCATCATCCTCCTCCGCACCGTTTTGGTTGGCCACCTCGCTCCCTTCCTCTTCTCTTTCTTTGGCTGCCCGTCCTCCCCGCCTCGACTGAGGCCGGTTTTCTTTATCCAGCCCCCTCCCACTGTTCTGCCCCCTCTCCTCTTCCTCGTCCTCGTCGCTGCTGCTGGTGTTGGTGCTGCTGCTGCTGCTGTCCTCGCTCTCCTCCTCCAACCCGTCATGGCTTCTACCGCCTCTGATTCCTCTTCCCGCTCCTCCGCCCCGCAGCCTCACTCCTCTCCCCCTCCCTCTGCGGGGCTCTCCCCTGGGCTCGAGTACCAGACCGAGGGAAGACTGCTGCTGGAAGGACCCTCCTGAAGAGCTGTGATAAGGGGAGCCACTGGTCCAGGTGGAGCCCCGACCTCTGCCCTGAGATAGTCTGCTGGTTGAAGAGCGCAGCCGGGACAGCAACCTGGAGCCCAGCAGCCTTGGAGAACGATCTAGAGACGACTGTTTCTGTTGGGAAGGAAAGGGCAAACAGGACGACAAATGAGAACAAGACACTGCGTGTTTCAAACGCTAAATTCAATGCTACAATATGGTCTGAGCAATATGGTCTATTTTTAACAATATCCTTAAACACAGTACCTTAAAAGGTTATTCAAAAAACATGAAATTTTTTACAATGATGTTCATAGTGCTACCTGTATTTCACAAAAAAAAAACACCACCATGGTTGAAATGCATTTTTGACAGTGAAGAAACTGTAGTATACAAATAAGTGCACTACTTACCGTTAAGATTTTGCTGCGCTCTAGTTTTATCTGCAATAAACAGAAAAGGGGTTGGGGAAGGAGAAAATTTTGAAAAACAGATAAAAACCCCTGACATAGACATTTTTTTTTTTAATATTTTAAACCTGAAGTAAGGGTGACTGCAAGTTTCTTCAAGGAAATTTCTTTTTTTGAAAAGATCTTTTTCGATCTTTTACGATCTTGTGACTATAATAGAGCAAAATCAATGTCAAAAACAGAAAAATAGGGCTCTCTGTGTAACTTTCACACTCATGGAACAGCTAAATTTTCAGTGCATCAAATCCTTTAAGGTTTCTAAAACTGAAAGGAAAACTTGAGAGCTGGAGTATCGCTAATCAAAGACATCTAATTATGGAAATGCAGGAGTGCTGAATTGTCATAAATACCTTAAATCTACACATTTCCCCTGTGGTGCAGAAAAAATATTTGTCATGACTTGCTTTTGATCATGAAAACATTGGAAAATTCAACAAACACATCTAAATCCACTTTACCCTTTTCTTAAGTCTGAGCTCCAGTGCATTTGCTCTTTTGCGGCTCTGTTGATGCTGCAGTAGCAGTTTCTGAGAAGGTGGTGGTGCTGTGGGTCGGGATGGGGATCTCCTACGTCTCCCTCGTCTCGCCCCTTCACCTACACCAATGCCTTCCCGATAGGCGAGTTTGGACGGTGGCAAAGAGGTTGAGCCCTCCGACTCTCCACTTTCCTCATCGCTGGAAGACTGGGAAGGACAAGAGATGATTGGTAGGCGGAAGAGAAGGTGTCAATAGTTTGAGTATGAGCATGGACCATATGACCTCTGGTGGAAATTAGTGTACAACGTAACTTTCCGATAAAAGCTGCTCTATAGATTGAATGAACTGAGAACACAGAGAAACAGTGACAGGATTAACATTTTGTACCTCTGATGCCGAGTCTTTGCCTTGGTAACATTTGGGACATTCCCAGCAGCTGGGCAAATCCTTATTGATCTTCCCCTCACCAGGTTCCTGAAACAGCAAACAGCGGAAAGGTTTGAAACAGCAACTACAACATTTGACCTGCACATACAGCTTTGTAGGCAGCAAAATAAAACAGTAACTGTAATTATTGGGTAATGTATTGAGTTTATAGCCTCCAATATGTCTTATGCAGCTGACCTTAATGCACTGACGATGGGCAATCTGCGAGCAGACAGAGCACTCCATGAGAGAGGAAGTGCTCACAGTTGATTCATCTGATTCCCCTTCTCCACATACAGCACATCGTGCTGTGTTCGGCAAGGCAGGCTGGAGGAAGACATAAAAGTTATTTCCAGTGGGGTAAAAATAAAACAGATTTTTTTTCCCATAAAATGAAGTAAAACAAGACATTTGTGACACTGGTTATCTTGATTATTCTCTGACAATCTGCATTTGAAATGACAACAGGGTTTTTCCTGCAAAGAGCATTGCAAGGCAGCCACCTCCATTAAATTTTGTCCCACCTTCAGCTGTCAACAAAACTGGAAAAGCACTTTCAAAGCAAAGTGAGTACCAACCCTTTAACCACAAAAGAAAGCCAATGAGGTTATTATCAGTCTTGATGTTTCAGTCTCGTTAGATTTCGCCAGCTGGCGCTTACAAACACCTCTGCAAAAAGCAATCTGCATTTCTGAGTGCAGCTCTGAATGAATGCAGTTCCGTAAAGCTGAAAGGTATTCAAAGAATTGAACTTCCTGGATCAATAACTCAGAGGCAAAACGTTGTTAAAAAGCTAACGATGCCTCTTTCTAAAGGCAGACATGTAAACAAGAAGCTACAACCTAATATTCATCAAAAAGTGCCGTCATCCGAGCGAGACAAACGATGCTGCTTTCAATGTGCAGTCGCCTGTGAGACGAGTGCATAGATACTGTCAGCAAAGTGCAACACCAAAAACAGATAGCCTACTATAAAAATATTTCACACTTTCACTACTATACAGTTTATGGTCCCCAAAATCAACTCACACACATAGGATTATTAAAGCTAAAATACAATGCTTGTAGAAAAGTGTTTGTGTGAGCCAGTTGAAGCCACGGTACACATGCACGTGCGTGCACATGATCAGGATGGGACCATCTTGGCTTCATTTTAAGCCAGGATAAATCTGTCTAGTAGTAATCCGTCAATTATTTAACCCAGTTCTGAGTTACCCAACACTTTCTACTTGTATACACCATGCATCCATGTGCAGCAACATTTGATTCCACACATACAAAGCAAATGATGAGTATGACAACTCACCATTAGACACTGTCTCATGATGCAGCCCTTCTTCATGCGTCCAGGCCCGCCAAACTTCCTCATGTCATGGCAGTACTGGCATTTGCCGCACTCCTTCCTGCAGCACCCGGCACAGCGCTTGCACCTCACCCGTCTGCGCCTCAGGGCAGAGATGGAGGAGCGTTTGGCGGACCTCTGAGGCTTGTGCAGAGAGGGACCCAACCGAGGACGGTAAATGACGGGGGGAGGGGGTGTGGGGGGCTGGTACCATGAAGGCTGTATATGGAACATCAGCAGGAAAGGCAAAGAATTTAAAAGGCAGAATTTTGTACAGACTGGACATTGTTTGATGAGCCTGAATAAGCACCATAATCATTTAGAAAAATATGAAGTGAAAAATAAAGAACATGTTTAATCAATCCTAATTATAAAGAAAACTAAGTAAATCACAAACTCTTAATATACCATATCGGCTCACAAACATCTCTTTGTACTCTCATCTGGCTAAATATTTTGTTTTCTACTCACCCTATTGGGCCACCTGACGATGGGCTCTCCAGTGTAGGACAGCTTGGGGTCATCACTGGCATGCTCCTTCAGAAGACTCTGGACATGTGGAGAAGAGAAAGGGAGTGGTAAAAAAATATATATATCAAATATATATTAACTTAGAACAGCAACAAAAAAGCAGTAGAAGCCAGAGTTCATTGTGAGATGAGAGGCACAATGAGCGACACCCACCCTCATGTCTTCGAGCAAGGCTGTGGGGTTCATGATGCCTGCTGGGACACACTTTTTCTGTGCCGGCAGCTCCTCCAGTTTCCCCAAGAGGTTCCACAGTCCCTCCAGCTCAAAGGGAGTCAGTATCTGCCGAGGTCTGGTAACTGGAGCTGCCTCCTCTTCGTCTTTGATTTCTTCTTCCTTGATCTGGATCTCCTTGATTTCAGTGTCACTGTCAACTCCATTGGAGGTGCCATTCTTGGTGTGGTCATTGATTCCAAGGTCAGACTGGGTCAGCCCTGAGAGGAGAGGAGACGTGATGGTTGAAGCTCGTGACAGTGATGGATTATTTATAGGACAGCAGTGTTCTCTTGTGTTTATTCATTCTCACCTATGCCGAGGGAGTATTTTTGGAACTCAGGAGTGAGGTGGGAGATGTTAGTCTGACAGTAGAGGTATCTCTCCAGGACGTACCAACACATCTCATAGTAGAACGGGTAGCGGAACTTTGCTGGCACCTAGAGGAGGACAAAAGAAACAGATCAGGAAGATTAAAGTTTGCATCTCCCAGACTCCGTTTAGTCAAATACCACTGTGAGACAATAAAATGTCATACAAAAATGCATTTTTCTGACTTCTTAACAAACTGCTCTTAAGCAGCTCTGAGGCATTTTATCACAGCTTTGTTGTGGTTTTCACTTCTGCTTAGGAAGAGGAGGGGGAGGTGTGGTGTGGCAGCAGGGGCTAGAGTCCGGATGCAGTCTGAACACCTGTCTGCTTACCCTAAAACACCCGATCATCTATAGCTGAGCAGTGACAGCATCAGAAAAGTGTGTTTTATGTGAGCACAACCCCACTTGTGTTGTAGCAAAATTCAGAAAATGCTCTACCAATGGACTGTTGTTTGCTAGAGATGACTCAATTTTGTGTTAATGTGCAAGTCTGACTTAGTTGTCCTGTTGTTACAAACTGAACAACTTCAATGGCAGACTAACATTTCCGCAGTCTGCCTTTGATGTCCCATCTGACTCAACTCAAGTCCCATCTGACTGAACTGGTTGGTTTTTATATACATATAAGATTCTACTTGAGCTGGTTTCCTCTTGTACATATATGTCTAAAAAACAGAATCAATATGGCCTGCGCTCCCACAGTACTCTTTTAATGTCTGTCCCCAAGGTTCGCACAGAACTTGGCAAAAGCTTTTAAATTTGCCGCACCCTCTGCTTGGGATAACTTACAGGACTTAAAACTGTCTGAGCTGATCACTATGGGGGAATTTAAGTCACTTTCAAAAGGTCCTATAGCACTATTGATTAGTGTGACTGCTACTCCAATGATAACAGAAATTTGATGATTACACTTTTCGCATTCTAACTGGAGTTTGTGCTCGCTCTTTGTAATGTGTGATAGTTGTAACTGTCTGTCTGTATTTATTGTTGTAACCTTGTTTTAAGCGGTCCTCGTAGCCAGGTCACTCTTGAAAAAGATTTTAAATCTCAATGAGTCTTTTACCTGGTTAAATAAAGGATATACATATATACACCACAGAAATGGGAGACATGTTTATCATAATGTTTAGTTCAACTTCATTTTAAGGACTTCTCACATTTAATTGTGCAGCCTTAAGTGGGTACTTCTCTGTGTTCACAAATGGTAAGGACCTTGTGCTCATTAAACAGGATAAGCTATGTACAAGTAACAGTATCCTGGTTTCTTTTGGAGTACTCCAGCTGGCACATATGGACATCTCATAAACAGGATAAGGTCTTAACCAGGTTATGCTGTTTACATGCTCACTCACATTAAGGGAAAACTAAACAGATTATTTATATCCATGTAAGCACACTTACAAGTACTTAAATTACTCAGTGACGTATAAAGATTTAAAATTTGAGAAAAAGAGTGCACTGGTATCGACATTGGCATTGACACTGCAGACACCCTGGGATTATGTGTCAAAAACTGTATTTGAGAAAAATCCATCAATAAATAAAAATCTGTGCTTGCTTCATGGGTGTGAAAAATTCTTGAGATTAAATTCATGTCGTTTAGAAATGATTTTGTCACCAGTGTTTGTCTTTTATGAGTGATTCCGGATAAGACTCTGAATCATGCCTTGCGTAATCACAAAATCTGAAGCAATCATCAATGTGTGTCAAGAGGACAGTTATATACCAGCAGCAGGGAAGGGTCTGCAGTGAATGTGAGTTGCTGCTCACCCGTGTGCGATCCTCAATGCTGTAGATGTTGAGCTGCATGGGGATGTTAAAGCTGTGGAGGAAGTTCCCCCCAAACACCAACGTGTCCTCTGGGGTGTACACGGCATGGATCCATCCTACACAATCAAAACAGAGAGTGTTGGAGGTATGTAGAGGTCAAGTGTGTGGTGTTTTTTTTTTAAGAGGTCTGTGTTGCTGCTGTATTACAGTTGCACACACCTGACGGGATTATGAAGGTGTTGCCTTGCTTGAGCTCTATCCTCTGACAATCATGACACTTGTCCCCCAAGAAGATGTCTCCCTGTTTCCCTGATAAAACCCAGTTCTCATACATCTCCAGGTTCTGTGGTGTGGGTGGAATCAACCAGAACACCTGCAGGGGTCACAGACAAAAGGTCATATATACAGTCTGAGGTCAACAAGTACATAAAGAAACGTTTATGGTGCAAACATGCATTTACGGGACGTTAACACAAAGTTGAAAAGCAAGATGGCGTGTTAGACCACAATCATGTTTACTTTAACACTGACGGAGAGAATGAAAAAAAAAAACAAAACACAGTAGTCTGACAGACTGACCTTTCCTCCTCGCAGGATGTGGTACCAAACTGAAGTGCCCCCAAAGTCGATGTGAAAATCTGTGAAGCAGCCCTGCACACTCATGAGACAGTACCTGAGAGGAGCAGATGAAGGACGGAGAACACAACGGGTGAAAAGGTTGAATGGCAAAGGGACAAAAAATGTTACTAAGAGACTTGAACTGGGAGTATCACTGTTGTTAGAAATGTGATTCATACTCTTGACTATTGCACAACAAATGTTCTATATTTCAGAGGACTCAACTTAACTCACTTCTGAACTTTGGGATAATGCATGTCAATTATGGCGTTAGTGGAGTCTCTCTGTCTCTCCTTGAGATGGCGGGGCCACATGTTGTCCACCCAGTCAATAAGGTCCACCTAAACATTTAGGAAAAAACAAAGATATTAAACATACAATCAAATTGTCTGCAACAAACCAAAAAACTGTTTCTGATGATTGACACTTTGTGTATGTCGACAAAATGTTAATACCACATGACAAAGCCAAAGCTCTACAGTCATCAAAGCAGCCGACAAATGTCTTTCTTAATGGGGTAAAATGTGATTTTCTGGTTATCCAACTTTTCTGTGACCTATGGGTACGTGTCAGTTCTAAAATGACATTACTGATGTGCACATGCAGGTTGTTATAAAGCCCTTAAGTGAAAAACGATGTGCATTCTCACCGAAGACGGTCGTTTGACAAGATTCTCCAGCCTGGTGTGGCTGAACTCCAGGCTAATGACATTGTAGAGTTTTTCTCTTTCTGACGGCGGCGTCTCATAGTAACGCCGCCACTGAGCCATCGACATCTCAATGCCCTTCTGGGTGTTCACGTCCATCACATCTACAATGCGTCGGCTACCTGTAAGAGAATTAAAAGGGGTTCAGCAACTGAGTTCTCAATAATCAATTTCAATTTAGCATTGTTACTTATCGGCCACCATATTCACAGATATATATGGACTATAGTAATATTATTTTAAAAGTCTAGCCATTTAGCCATTTAGCCATTTACTGCAAAAGGGCGGCACACAAGAACTTACCAACAAACAACTTGACATCACTCACACTGAAATCAGGGTCAGGCATTCTGCAAGAGAGAGGTACATTTTTAACTTTTTAAATTATCCAGACACACAGCTGAACAGGTTTACTGGCATTTGCTCTTAAATTATTTTAACCAAGCTAGAATAAATCTCGGTTTAACAAAGTAAAAACCTGTTTGTTTGTTTTTTTTAGAAAGGAATCAGAGGGTAAACAGCATGCTACTTACTGTATGCCGAGGCCATCAGTTGTCTCAAAGATAATGGGGTCCCTGAGCCCTTCCCTCTGGATGTATTCAAATGTGAAATCTATAAAGGAGACAAAGTTACGTCAACAAAACTTAATTTAACTCAAATTAACTGGCAATAAAGTAACCCTTTGAAACCTACAGTGACATCACTTTTCTTGTGCTGCTTTCAGACACATTCCACAAGTATTTAACCCTTTGAAACCTGAGCAAATTGGTGTAATTGTTTTCAAAAGCATGGGGAAAAAAGGCAATGTGCATCTTGGTAAGATATGCTCCACAAATTGCAACAAATAACTGGATTTAGAAAACTGTTTTTTTAACAAGGGAAAAATGTCTATGGAAAAAAGAAAAATTGAAGTACAGTTTCCTGAGAAGTAGCTATTTTATTGCCCTATTCTTGGAATTATTTGGCTTATAAACATGCTGATTCTATGCAGCATTTTTAAGTCATTGATCTTCAAGCAATAATATGCACTTTGTTTGCAGTGCAATTATTTAGTCATTTTAAAGTAACTGCACTTAATTCTTACAATGTTTCATTTTACTGTGTATAAGCCAACATGTTGTGTAAATTTTGTGAAATACAATTGAATATGTGGTAATGTATTTTGTGTGTGGAACATGAACTACTGACTAAGGACAAAATCTGGACCTGGTGGCTAGACCAGTTAGGATCCACTGTGTAGGGAATGGTTTCAATGAAATTATATTTCAAAAATATCTTGGAATAGCTGAAATCTCTCACCTTTACCCTCCATGTGTTTGATCAAGTCAGAGTTAAACCTGACACACTGCAACTTCTCATCCAAGTCAAACATTCGTTTCCCTTCGATTTCATCATCTGAGATTCCATCGTCCTGGTAGCGGCGCCGCGTACCTGTACGCTGAGGACAACATAAGGTTACTGTTAACTTCTTCATCACATGAAGAATATGATTTGTTGTGAGCAACAGAAAAATGGCAGTATATAATAACTGGGAGGAAGAAATATAGGATGTCTTACAGCAAAGCTGTGTTTCAGCAGCCTATCAGACATACAGCAATGTTGATGTCACAAGCATTTAGGTTCCCATTTCACCAGCAAAATTTCAAAACTTTTTCATGACATTACAAGGATCCCATTTTTGTCCCCTTGCTACATTTGCCCAACATTTTTCAAACATATAAGATTCAAACTCTTATTATGTTATCAAACATAATTTCAGTGTCCCCAAAGATGTGTTCATGGACCATAGGAAATTTCAAAACTCCCAATCCAACAATAATTTCTGTTTTTACAGTTTCTAGCTGTGGTTAGTAGTGTAATTTGGCCAATTTTTAAAGAAAACATGCATACCAAACCTGTTTTCTTAAAACAAAAAATGCCTGTTTTTCAGTTTTCTATAAAAACTGGCATATATATATATTTATAAAACAACCACAGGGAAAAAAAGATTTATTTTTTTTAAAAAAAAGGTTTTCTTTAAAAATAAAATTAAACCATGAATAAAAATGCAATTTTTTAAAATGTTGTTGTTTAAATGTTTTCTACAAAAATCACCATTTTTTTTAATGGAAAAAAGCCGATTTTTACATTTTGTATAACAAAATTACTGACAAAATTTTACAGAAAAAATAAAATAAAAATAAACAAGAGGAAGATTCATTTGTTTTTGTTTTTAAGAAAACATGACTTTGTAACCTGTGGGCCTGCAGGTTTGGAAAGCATGTGTTCTCTAAAAATCTGCAGTAAAACAAATTAATACAAAATACAGCCATTTAAAGTTGCATGCCCCTTCTCTGCACCAAAAGTGCGTAAAAATGATTTAACATGCCTTGTGGGCATACATGAAGGGAGAGAGTGAACGTGGGGAGAAAATGAAGAACTCTTGTGATTGAATAAACAGAAACATAACCACAGCATTGTCACATGTCCACACATATTAAAGCTATGTTATGTTGTTAGCTTTAGAAAATAAATTTGCTGTTATGTTACATTAATGTGACTAAGTGATGGTTCTGTAACACAACCAAACACAAGCACATTTGTATCTAATATACATGCAAACATCTAAGAACTCTGCAACATTGCTTCATGTATTTTAAGAGTTCATACTGGAGTCTAAATTCAAAGATATCAGGTGACACTTAAGGGAGCTGTCCCGAATCTCTCAGTGGTAAAAAAAGGAACTATAACTGCCATTAGTGACAAAACTAGCGCTTTCACCCAAGACAAGAGTAAAATCACAATAAATCAATCCAAGGAGATCAGTCAGCCTGCTACCAAATCAGTTCATGTGGGATCCAAACAATACAGCATGACAATAGCAGGGGTTAATCTTCCAAACACACTTTTCATTGTGATTTTACTCTTGTCTTGGGTGTTCGCCCTATGCAGCACTGCTTGGCTAGACAGATGGATAAAGCACAACACCCCCGCTCTCAGATCTCCCCACCCCCATCCCTTTACCACAAATGTGGTATTATCTAAACTCTGATACTCCTTACTTTTACAACTAAGCACCTCACAATAGCTTTTAATTTGCAACTGAAAACAATTTAATATCATAAAAGCAACCCACGCTGTTGTTTTAATATGAAATAATAAAAATGACAAGAGGAATTTATGAATCTCAATTAAGCTTCAATTTATTGGAGGCTTTTATTAAGGTTTGGTGTGGTCAACAAATAAACCAACATATGCTTTCCAGAAATAAATCAACAGAGGCAGGATAAGCCTTATTGTGAACAGTACTGTGCAAAAGGCCACCATAGATTTGTTGTTTTAGAGATGTTGTAATGTGAATATATGTACATTTCTCAGTCTCTCTATTAAGATACTATTGACTACAGAGAACATGTACAATTCACTGAAAACCAAAAAAGTCTGAACAAAATGGCTTCTTTAGACTGAAGTCAATTCTTAGTATGAACCATGGAGTCATAAAACCATAGCAAAAGGTAGCTATACCGATCAATATTGAGCTTTAGGCATTTCTTGAATGCAACCTGGGGTAAATACACCATGAGATTAATATTGTAAATCTCAACTTGTCTGCCCATGAGAGTTCAAGACATGCTAACTGGAAAGGGATGTCAAACTAAACACTTGCAAATGTACCTGATGAAGCTGTTTTATTCTGAAATATATGCCTTCTTACACTGTATATATATTTTGTTTTATTATGTTCTGGTTGTGTTTTAGTAAAGGCACTACTGAGAAATAAATATGTATGATCATTATAACCTTGCTAAAATAAAGTTTAAGGTGGCCTATGACTTATGCACAGTACTGTATATTAAGAATTTTATATTCTGATCTCCCCCAACCACTAGGATCAATATCTATCTGAGTAAACACTAGGAAGCGTGAAAGCACTGAGGTAATAACTTTACAACAAGAGGATGTAAAAAGATGAAGCTAGGTCACAGCACAAATGTTGTGAGGTTAGACAGTGAACTTGACCCTCTTTTGAACCCTTAGACGGGTTCATTACCGACATTAAGGTGGTGCACAAACAGAAAGGACCTCTGCCATGAAAAGAAAGTGGGCCACTACCATCAAACACAATGAACTTCATTAAATAGGCTGCTTTGTGTTAATCATGAAGGTTACCATCACACATAACTTGAGCGATGAACACCTGGTAGTTGCATTGTAAACATAAAACAAGTGTTCCGGTAAGCTAACAGTTTGGATAACTTACCAGGCGTTTGCTGTACCGTGTGTGAGGATCCTCCATAATCTCTGCAAGAGAAATAAAAAACCAGCATTTACACCGACGAAACAGTCGATTTGGGGTTAAACATTTCGGTGTGTTTTTATATTATATCAGACAGAAAGCCCTCTCTGAGTACAGCCTTGTTATAGACAGCCCTGGTAACGTTAGCCAACAGAGTAGCCAACAAGCTAAGGTTAGCAACACAAAACATTTACGTTGAACTTGCGTCACTGTGTGAAGACAAGTGCAGACTAGAGCAACAACAATTTAACACGAACAACATGCACATGTGTGTTTATTTAGTGGCGTTATTTAAGTATCGTTATCGGCTAACGTACGTTACTGCTAGCTCAGTTGACAACCCCTTTCTTAAGTCGTCGGCTAACGCTAGCGTGCTAGCTGACATTAGCCCGTGTACGGCAGTTGTAAGCTTCTTTATCGTTACCTCTGCGTTTTAACTCCGTTTAGCCGTGGTGGTCAAAGTAATGTCTCCCAGCTAGAGCGTCTGATGCCTCTCAGTAAAGTTTCTCCCCATGTTATGCAATAACAGCTGTGTATATTGTTATGTTTATTATTGTGCGATAAAGTTAGAACGATTCGACGCTCCGAGCCGCCATTTTCAGCTGGTCAGAAAACACACACACATAACACACAAACCGAAAAAAAAGAGCTCACGACCCACCCCCCTATTTACCTCACTGCTCCAAAAGATTAGCATACAGACGCTCTCATTGGACACAACATGTGCCCTTTAAAGGTCATTAGAATATGTTAATATACAAGTGCGCTCGGTTTCCGCTCTCCGGTGTGGCGGCTCTACACCAGTACCGGAAGAAATATTCCCATAGATTTCAATAATATAAATTATATATTCCAAATATATTCACACTCCTCTGTAAATTCAGTACAGAAATATTTGCCTCAAAATGTACTTGAAGTATAAAATGTAATTATGCATTGCTTTCTGTGGATAGTCCTGCACTGTTACACTGTTACTTGTGTTACTTGTTTTGTTTTGCACTAGACTCGTACTTTTTATATTTTATATTTGTATCTTCTATTTTGTCTGTTTTTTTCTATATTTATGTTGCACCAACCCACCAGAACAAATTCCTCGTATTGTGTTAACTATACCTGGCAATAAATCTTTTTCTGATTCTGATTCTGATTCTGAAGCAGCATTTTTCAGTTGAAACTTTTTTTTTTAAGGAGCACAAATGATGTAAAAATACCTTAGGATTGCACTTATGTGCAGTATTGTGTTCTTTTTTTTTCATGTCTTTATGGACCATGCATAAAAAAACACCCTGTGCCTTCTACCTATCGTTCCTATTGTGTTATTCCTATATATTTACATTAGGCCACTACCTGCTGTTTCATATATATAGGCCTAACTGTTGTATAGATCATTGATATAAAAGTATACATCTGCTTGAATGTAAATCATTTTAACATTATATTGTGGGTATTGGTTCATATTAGGTCGTTTAAAAGTATGCACTATTATTATTATTATTATCTTTTTTCACATAACTGTATAATAACAATACAGCCTGCTGCAGGTAGCCTATTTGTCTTTGGTGAGTCATACCAGGAATATGTAATTTTGTTATGCCTGCACATTTCATATCTACAGACTGGTCTCCATTCATGAAAACGTAGTTTTTTTAAAACTTCCTTCTTTCTTTCTTTCTTTGTACTTTTTAATCTTTTTTAAAACCTATCTACTTTCAAATATCTTGTCTAATTTTGTGCTCCTACAATGCCAAATCGCATCCTCCCAAGGGATAATTTATTGTGGTTGAATCAAATTTCATCACTGCTTCTCAATCCTGATTATCCTCCACACACGATGCATAAAAAACGAGCGCACCCTTGTGCAGACCCCGCCCCCGCGGGGTGTTGATGGGCCGGGCCTGCCTCTGGTTAGGAAGAACAGCGAGATGGGGGATGAAATGAGGTCAGGAAAGCCGTCCGTGCAGCTTTGTAATGTCGTGCATTTTTACAGCACACGAAGTAAACATGCTCTGTAAATAAAAGGTGTTGGGCTGAAGAAAGCCAGCCTCTGTGCACACATACAGGCCATCAACTGAGCCATGCACAAACCTGCAACACAAGAAGCGAAGCACACACCAACACCGGGTACAACGCACAGAAATCTTTTATTACATAACAGGCTTTACTGGGTTGAGACACAGCCAGTGAGCGAGTGGCAGCCGCTGTTACAGAAAAGACCATCAGCACAAGCATGTCAGCAGCACAGACGCATACAGACAGTTCACACACAACAAAATCACACACGATTTATTCAAATTATGACAACAAATAAGTCAGAAAATACTACTTCATTGGGTTTTTTTGTTGTTGTTGTTTTTTTGTTGTTTTTTTTTTTTTACCAGAGCTTAATATGTGTTTAAGCCAAAGACTGCAATAGGGGAAAAAACATAATTCGTTCTTATTAACTTTAAATGAATCCGTTGTACTAATTTCCTTATAATAAATATGAATGTGCTTTCTTTGTACCACAGGGAGGCGGCAGTCAACCAGAATGGTCCAAACTGACGATAAGTCACATGTTGAGTTATGAACAGGCAGAAAAATCTACACATTTATAACACGTTTTTAAAACACTTCATACAGCGAGAAATAATTTAAATTTATCAGTGGAAAGGTAAGTGTGGTCAGGGCTGCTATGGTTCAATTTTTTTCTTTACATATATATATATATACACACACACATGTATATGTATATATTAGATTTTGAAACAGATTAAAATAATGGTCAGGGTAAAAATAGGGGAGCACCTCAGGAAATTGTTCTTGACACTCTTGTCCCTAAAAACACTACACAAAGACAAAAATGGACATAAAGTCAACATTTAGTGTTAAAGAACATAATTCAGAGTGTTAAAGGCTGATGCAGGTGATTACCTGTGTGAAACCTTTTTACGAGAAGAAGCTGTAGAGATAGGAGAACCCAACGATTCCAATGATGGCACAGCACAATGTAATCATCATCTTTTTCTGCAGATTCAATAAAACACAGAGAGCAGTGAGACAGCAGGTGTCACTGGAGTTAGACTTTAATGTAACACAATTCAAACTGAAGGACAAGTTGATGTTAGGAAGTGACTGAGCAAAAGGAGAACAAAGGTTCACGGAGATTAGGGCGTGTGTGTGTAAAGAGAAAGGAAAAATGAAAAACTTACCTCCCTTTGACACCTGTTGTGCACCAGACATAAAAAGATGTAGTTTGCAACACTTACATGCTGTATCAACAATCTGCTGACAACAGCTCCCACAGAAGCACATTCTCAAAGCTCTTCCACAACACGCACAAAGTGTAAAAACAATTTTCTATCAAGAACAAAGAGACAGGCATAAGATTGCAATAAGGAAACACAAGTCAACCAATTATTAAAAAACATAAAATCTTTAATTCTCATTAAAATCTGTTAATTTTAAAGTGAACAACAGCTTTTGTTTTTTACTCCCTCTCTTTTTGCAGCTTGTGCTGCTGGTTGAAACGGTGTGTGGAGAAAAAAAGGCTTGAATAGAAGCATTACGACTGAACAGTGGAGGGCAGAAGCCAAAATAGCAGACTGTGTGGTCAAAAGAGCAAGCTGGGGAGGCCTCTCACTTTCAAGTGCTCCCCGCGCAACCAGAATTAAAGGGAACCATTCAGGCTGTGGGCTAACAGAAACAAACGCTTCCCTCAGTGATGGCAGCGACAAAAACCTTGTATGTGGTCAATACCTGTCGCTTTAATGACTGGAAATAGTGTCTTTGATTGGGTTGTTGCACACACAGCTACAATCACCAGCTTTAACTGCCACATTAAAGCCTCTGGGTGTCAACATTTTGGTTTAATAAACTCTAAAGATGACACATTCACCCCTCTAAGACAAAGGGGTCAAATGAAATGATGGGGAGCTACCAGAATCAAAGCCAATTTATTTGGCACACCTAGCTAACAGCCCTGTAACAAATGATTCATGCATTTAGTTTGGTTTCTTGACAACATTTTCATATATCTATGTGACAAATCTGACTACAAACACGTATAGTTTAAAGGGTAACTTACATTTTTCAGCATGGCCCCTATTTTCTCATGTGTTTGTATCTAAGCGATTAATGGGAACAATGATTTTTGAAATTAGTCCAGTATTAAGAAAGTTTGGCAGAAAGCATTTTGCAAAATAAGCTTATGTCCATTAAAAGTTCTTGCTTTTGCCACTGACCGGCTCAGATTTTTATCATAAGTGTCTGACAACATTATGAAAAAGGCCACTACAGAGAAAGATCCTTTTTGTTTAACCAGAGAAAACATTGAAATCGCTATTGTCAAACCCACCAGACTCCATTTCCATAAACAATTCTTTTTTTTGGTGCATTTGTTTTGTCTCTTATACGTGAATGTTAAATTATTATTATTATTTTCTTTAATAGCCCACAGCCTGGGTGGAGGGAGGTTATGGAGGGTGGGTTTGGGTGGCTAGAGGAAAGTTGGCACAATTGTATGATGAACTGTTTTTCTAACTGGGTTAATAAATATTATTCCAGCCAAACCAGGAGTTGTGATTGTTGGACAGTGGAGAGATGAATGAAAACAGCTTTGTGAGTTTTATTTGTTTCTGTTGACTTTGAATTAAGAGTGTTTTAAAAGGATTAAATTACTGTCTATTTAAATAGGGTACGGTGTGTCTGGCAATGGAGATTTGGGGGCTTTTTTTCTGGTTTAACAAAAAGGATCTTACTCTTTTACAAAAGGTCTATCTCTGTAGGTATTCGATCCTCAATAATACTTCTCAATCTGACCCTCTCAGTGGCAATAAAGCACTTTCAGAGGACATTCATATACAGTGCATATTGACGTCTGTTTCATGATTCCCTGCTGCAGCACTCTCGCTCAACACTGGACCTAAACTTGCTGTTAAGTCACTTAGACACTAACAAATGGAAAAATAGGGTCCAAACCAAAACTTAAGTTACCCTTGATGCCAATAAAGATTCAGATTTTCATCAAAACATTTTCTAAAATACAGACTAAAACAAAAAAAACATAGGTTACAAGCCTTCACAGAGGACATTTTGACCTGTGACATTAGGAAAAGCACCGGTGTAAATAATTCAGTGAATTATGGCTCACTGTCTGTCTCACTGACGCACTTAAAGAGAACAAAGTTATCATTAATCATCACTAGTTTTTCCTACTATGACAAGTCAAAATATTTGCAGTGAGAAAGATTTAGTTTTTGTTGATTTAGACATTCGTCGAGACTGTAGTAAGCGGTGCTGTTGAGTTGTTAACCGTTATACTGAGAGGTGTTTCTGCTACTAAGCTCACCCTCTTTGTATCACTGAAGGCAGGCTCAATTATAGACACACTGTATGTAACTCAATTCAAAAGCACCATCAACTACTGTCTCCAAAATGCCCACAAAGTTTAACCAACATATCTATAAAGCTGTTTAAACTTTTATGAACGTTACATTTATTGCAGGGCTGTTAATTTCAGATAGTTGTACCTAATAAACTTAGGTGTAACTGAGCTGTATGTTTACAGCAGAAATATATCGAGTCCTAAATTAAAATGCACATCACACATCTCGCGTTTAAGAAAAATCTACCTTGTACCGAAAGACACCAATCAGAGAGACTTACTGTAGGTTAGATAGTGTCCTTTTACACTTTATCTTGTATGTGCGACTTTATTGGCAACATAATATAATAAATACATTACTGTTATTTACTTACTAAACTATTCTGGCAGTGAAATTATAACAGCAAGTGTCACTTCCAGCCTCTCTTCATACATTTTGGCATTAAAAAATGTTTTTACAGCACTAAAACAGGGGAGACAATAATGTCTGTATATGTGTAGAAGGTCATGATGGCTATACGAGTTTGCAAAGATAGAAAACAAGATGCTGCAGTGCTGTCTTCTTTTTTTCTCCTCGTCTTTGAAATGTGTTTCCATAAGCACCATCCTTCATATTTAAAATCAGAACCACTGGGCTCTCTAAACTGAAGAATCATAAGTGAGCACACCGATCCTCTTCCAGTTAAAGAACTGAGCCATATTTCAGGGCTACACGGAAGTAATAATTATATTAGTCACATGATCATCTCACCTTAATAATTACAGTAATAAAGTCATATTTTGAAATGTGAAAGTGCTGGAAATCCCCTGCCCCCCTCCCCAAAAACCCAACAAAATCCCAAATACAGTGAACATACAGTAGCTAGCTTTTCAATCACATGTGTCAAGGCTCATAAAGGCAAGAAATAACAATAAGGGTGCTTCCACAGCGCTTCACAAGAGTCCAACTTACTGGACATTGAAATCAATTTCAGAGGACTTCGAGGCTGATTCTTTGGCTTTAAACATTGGACAGTGAAATGTACAGTAGAGGCACTGGAGTGACGTTATGATCGATTATTTTTCAATTCCCTTTTTTCCCCTCTGCAGAGATACAATAGTTATTGCACCTCATACCAGCTTCAGTCTCATTTCCACATTTGCAGCAGAGCATTCTCAAACTAAAGGAGTCAAACAGACCTCACAGAACAGGAAGGACGGCTCTGATTGGACTAAAAGTTTTTTATAAGTTTCATCAGTCTTTTTTTTTTTCCCAGAAATGTATTACTAGTCCTTGCATCTGCAGGTTAAATATCATTATATCCATATGGAGCAATCAGGTTTTTCTTTGGCTGATGGAAGATGGGGTGGAGTGGATGATGGATAAACTGATGATGGTAGCAAAACAGCAGTCCTGTTATAGTGTCCAGGTGAGGATGACAATGAGGAGGATGACAACAACCATAGCACAGACCGCACCAACAATGACCATCTTCTAAAAAGAGAAACAAAAGAAGAAAATGGCGTTTATGACGGGAAACGTGAGCGATGAAAGGAGCCCACAGACCAAACACCAGCTAAAACTGTAACTCACTTCTAGCACCGCTTTGTTTGTTCAACAGTAACCAGAGGCAAGCGCTTCAGAATGAGAGCAAAAACACACACCCACGAACTTCAAATACACACAAACACACCTCAAGTAATCCCACGGAATAGAAAGAAAACACACACATGCACACAAACACACGCACGCACACATACATACACACACTCACACTCACACACAGAGCCGTAGGTAAAGTGTGCGCAAACCCTTTTCCAAAGCACGGTTAAAACCCACACCCATTGTGGCCCTGTAGAGCTTATTTGCTCCAGAGTTACTCACCCTCAGCTCTCCTCTCATTCAAATAGCTCATGACTTCTTCAGTCCAACTGACAACCCGATTATGAGAGCTAGTAAGCCCACCAAGATCAGCACAACCACCACTATTATCACCATTTTCTGTTGAGGACAAGCAAGTATATACAGGACCATTAGTACCATTCTCAGTGGGGAAAAAACAAGGATTATATGTCCTGAATTTGTGCAACAACTACATTCATCAATTCTGGCATAGACAGAGATCTATAAAAGCTTGTTTACAGATGGTTTGGCTGAGCACGTCATCCACTTTTGAAATAATAGATATGATTCATAAAAGCAGTAAAAACATGGAACGAGTGGATGTAGTGCCGGCTACTTCAGTTAACTCATTTAAAAATAGATTGGATAAATTCTGGTCATTAAAAGAATATTTTGCATATATTTGTAAAGCTAAAGTTCCCACACATTTTCATGGACAAAATTTCAAAACTTTTATATGATCTTTTAAGGACCCATAATAATTTGTTATTCTTGCCCCAACTGTGCGGGGTTATTTTTTTTTAACATATCAGATTCAATCTCTATTCAAACATAATTTCAGCTAGCTGGCATAAAAGAAGGGAGAGACGGAACGCAAGGAGAAAAAGAAGAAACATACAGTGATCAATAAAACGTCACTACCTTACTTCGAAAGCTACAGAAAAAAAAGCAGTTATATTATCTGAAGTGTTAGATTATCGATGAAGATTACTGTAATAATTTCTTGAATCACAAACAAATTTCAGGACTTTTCTAAACTCATTTCAATTCAAATTATGGAGTCCACTACTGTATGTTATTAAGTACAAGCTTTGTATGAGGGAATATGTATAATATATTGCAACAATGGCTGTATCAAATATCACAAATTCTCCTTTTAGCTTGGTAACCACACAAACTCCAATCTTGCAAAAGTCTGATAAACCAGTTTGTCTTGGCATGTTGACTTCATGTTAATAAAGTTATTTCCATATACGAGCTTTAACAGCCTGAAGCTGATGAGCAACATCGTCAAACAGACAAAGTCACAGAACAATGCAACAGCAGCCACGGACAACTGTAAATAAAGACAAAGTTACGGTTAAAGCTGAAGAGAAAGAAGAGAGAAGAGTGTGTAAGCTGTCAGTTTGTGTGTGTAAGCAGGCGGTCTCGGTACTGGGCAGGTCACTGGGTTTCAAAGCACAGGGATCCACAGGCCACAGGGAGGTGGAGGCTCAGGAACAAGGCAGGTAGGAGGGTTAGGGGGTCTTCACAAGCCATCACAGGTACAAATCAATGTGACGATCACGGTCTTGATGGTGGGGATGATCTTCATATCATAAGGCAGATTTCCCAAAAGCATCTTTGTGTTAAAAGAGGAATTCTTTACACCTTAAGGTTGGGCAATATAACACCACATACTGCGCAACAGGCAAAGAAGTATCTACCATACATCATTATAAACAGCTATTTGGTAATATGTCTACTACGCAGTTTTAAAATGTTGCCCCTTTATTTGTTTTTTTTTTATTCCTTAAAGTTCAATTTTTTGGTTGTCTTTTTGACATTACGCGGTTTCCACAATGACTGATTCTGTATCTTATATTCTGCTGGACAACATGGAAAGCATTAATGAATAATATTCTAATACAAAGGCTGATTCAGTCTTTGTAATGTAATGTCCAATTTAATTTTTCCTATCATTCTCGTTGTTATACAGCCTGTTAAAGCCTCAAGATCTGAATTTGAATAGCACTGATCTCATGGTCATTGTGGTCCTATTGTTAATGTCAACATGAATTTATTTTTTGCTTTTGGGAAACCGGACTGCTCCTCCTGACTGTGGTCACTCACACGGCGAGCCTCTTGCTGAAATTTTGCAGCTTTCTTAGTGTCCGCTACAGCCCGCTCCACAAAGCCCACCGACTGATCCATGTTGCTCTCAATCCTGTCAATCATTCCACCCTAACATGTGGCACGATGTCACAGGTGACAGAAAGCAACAAAAAAAGATGCATAAAACAACAGAGAGAGAAACAAAAAGCGAAGCGCACAGAATGCAACGGTTACGTGTGACTGGCAATGTGTCTCCAGGGCGAGGGAGTATGTGTGCACATGGTGTAGTTCAAATGTGTCAAACTGTGTCTGGAAAAGGGCGGAAAGAAGTCACGAGCAGACTGGTGCAGCAGCAGGTGGCTGAATTACATTACCTTGCGTGCTTTGGTCTGGTGCCTTACAGCCTTTTTGGTCTGTTCCTTAGCCACTGTGATATGGTCCACTGACTTGGATACATTCTGCTCTATGTTGTCTACTATGTCACCCTGAAAAACACACAACAATCAGTGAGATACAGAGCAACACTTCACAAGCAGAGGAACAGTACAGTGCATTGGTTCAAGTAATGCAGCCACGCGTCTGGTGTCAGATGTATTAGAAATATGCTGACCGATATTTTGAAGTTTCTGGTGCTTTAATTATCAAAATCTCTGCTGTGACTCAAGCTTTTTTTCAATGTCAGGGAAAAGCCTTCACATGTACAGCATATTAATGTCAAATGTATTTTGGGACAAACATCCTTAAGCTAAAAGTTGGAAGTAAAAACAATTAAACAAGTTTTTCACTGCTCAAAAGATTGTCTTTTCATAAAACTGGGCTGAACTGGTATAAAGATGTAAATACTTTTTAAATGGGTGCTACGTGACCAGAGAAAATTGAGAAAAATAAGGCTGTGGCATTAGCTTTTGCTCAAGAGGTAGAAAACTACCAGAATGCACTGCACCAGACAGAACCAATAAATGCTCGTGCTGGTGGAGGGAGTAATACGAGCTTGACACACAGAGAACAACATAATAGCCAGCTGTTAACAAACATTCACAAATTACCATAAAACAGTAAGGTAAAATATGTTTCTTAAAACATTTTAGGTGAGAAACAGGCAATGGAGTAGCAGAATCTTGTATTATATTTGATCAGCACTGCCTAGATTTACAGCTGGTTTGTCCCTGAGACACACTGCTGCAGTGAGCAGCGTGTGAGCGTCGCAGAACCTGTTGGGTCTTTTTTTCACTGCTCATGTTAACAAATTAGAGCAGGCTTACTTCCAGCATGAGCAACGCTGCTCAGGTGGGTCTCAGCTGCGACACATCTAGAGAAACTGAGACTTGTTTCCCATGTGCAGCAGAAATAGATAGTGAAAATGCTGTTTTAATCACTATATAGACACATAAACTTTCACTGCAAGTTCAAATTCTCTATCTGTCACAGACACGAGGAAATATTAATGTATCTGTTTTACTCAACATTTCCTGTTTCCGTTTCAAAAATAAAAGCCCTCTGATAACGTTTATGTTCACAAAACCCCTTTAGTTGTTGACCAAAGGCATTTGCGAAAAGTTGCATGACCGTGTTGTTGACAATGCAAGAGTGTGCACAGCCTCATAAATGAATGGAGTATGTGCTTATAAATGTGGAAATACAGTATTCATAGCAGCAGGCACCTCTGCAGCAGCGTTGCAGCATCAGTGCTACCAGTGTGAACACCGCAAGCGTGCAAGATGCTGCAGTTTGGTGAGGTTGCCATCATGTGCTGCTAATGCATGCAGTGTGTCTCGGGTGTTGGGAGTTTGGTCAAGCTTTATAAAGAGAGGGAGAGAGAGGCAGTGCTCTCTCTCAATCTGCCTCAATACCCTTTGTGTTCATGGCAGCCGGCATATAAAAATCCTACGTGAAATCTGCAAAATCTACTGCACAATGTGCAATCTACCCACATTGTTAAAATACACAGCTGCTTAAAAATAGGTACGTCTTCCATTCATGAGAAAATCACACAACACAAACAGCAGGAGTTTGGCCCTTACCTCAAACAAGCCTTCCCCTCAGAGAGCATGGTTTAAGTAGCAGGAAATATGTGGTTAGACATATGTACGCATAGTCATACAGTGACTGACTGATAAACAGTATGTGTTTGGATTTATTCTAGTGTTTAGTCTGCTCCGATGTTGCTTTAATTGTACATCTTACTAAATGCACTCATGTTGGTTCCATGGGTGATGAGATGAAGGCGGCAGAATGAAGTAAAGAGAGGTGTAAGAAAGGCATGGAGCTGGAAAAGAGGAAACAGATGCAGATGTACAGTGAAACCACAGTGGAGATGTGAAGAGAGATAAACAGGAGAAAAAGCATTGATACAGTCGGGACAGAACACAGCGGCGAGGAAAAGGTCAGAATGAGCAAAACAAATGACTGAAATGGATGCGAAGTTCCTGAAGTAATTGACGGGTGGACGAAATAATGGGCAAGTGGATGTGGAGGACTGTACCTGGCTCTCCACCAGCATGGCGATGTCTACAAACATATCATGCAGCTCCTTGATGCTACTTTCCAGGCGGACAATGTCTTTGTGTCTTGATTCAATCTCACTCAGGGCCTGTTTAGAAATCCCAGCGTCCACAATCTGTTATGAGGAGAGGTTTATTGGTATTATTCAGGACCAGTTCAGATAAACATGAAAAAAAACTGAGTCTGTGATGGTCAGAGGTAAACTTCTGCTAGTGCAGTGTTGAGTGAGAGATCTTAAATCTATGGGACAAATTTATTATAAGTGCAGTATGTAAACACTGTGTAGTGTATTGAGAGGGGACCCCTATTAACTGTTACACCACCAAACAGCCTGCTGGATACAGCTCTCTCCCCGTCGCTTGCTTCAGTACATTCAAGAACAGATGAAGAAAAAGAGAGCGGAGATATTACAGTTCAACAAACTCGAACAGTTCAAGCTTCAGCGATCAAGGGTCAAGCCATGCAAATACATGAGAAGAACAAAATGTAGTATTCAGATCACGGTTATCATTAAAAATTCACATTATGGTAAATAAAACACTGAGTCAAAAAATAAGTAATTACATAATAAAAAATACACAGACACTGTGAGCAATGCAGTGTGCAATCAATAAAATCATAAAATCTCAAAAACAGAAACATTTTTTCAGAATTCCCTTAAGAATATAAAATTAAACTTAAGTATTAAAACCATAATAATAATGTTCGATGATGTATCCATCAGAGTGAACATATTTCTTCCTGGAAATACCCTGGATGTGAATTTAGTGAGGCCATAAAATGTTTGTGTGAGCTTTATCACCGAAATGACTCGTACACTCAAGTATTGCTCGGAAACACAACTACCGCATGGAGGTCTATTGCTCAGGACCCATAAAACGCTGTGGCGAGTTTGGATCAGTTGTTTTCGAGGAAATCGGCCTGTCTAAACACACGTTTTAAACGGAGACTGTACTAGTGTCATTGATTGGATTTGATTGTGGCACTTGCTGTCTGAAAATTTCACACTTAATGTTTTGAACCTTTAACTTTCAGATGGGTTTAGCGTTATAAGTCATTTTACTGTAGTAGGAGAAGAAGGCGATCACGTCATAAATTTTAATGTCTGCAGTACACATAAAATGTTACATTAATAAACGTTACCCTTTCTCGTTACGCTTATGGTAAGGTGTGCTGTCAAGTTAAGCTGTGTATCCTTTTGCAAGAAATTCTTCCCAAACTGTACTGAAAGAGAGACTTTCTCATCACTTGCATTGTGCATATTCTGTTCAGTTGAGACACGCTGGTGCTGATTTCTCAGCTGTTCCAATTAGTTCAATAAATGTTTGTGTGCATTGGCTGTTAGTACGTTAAAGGAGGTTTGGAGCCCTCAAGAAGGCACAAGAAAGAAAGCTGACTTTGAGGCCAAATCACAAGCACAGCTAATCTTTAACCAGTTGATACGAGGGGTTTCTAGTTGGAGTGAGCAACTGACAACTTTTTCTCCGTTCAGCCACACCATGATCAGTGTGAAGGCAGAGTGTTTGTTGGGTTATAGTTAAAAATAGCAGAAATGCATGTGCGCACACACACTTACCCCTGCAGTAAACACAGCAGCGTTGCCACTCTCCAGCATCTCCTCCAGTTCGTCATCTGTTGTTGCTTTTCCAGCTGGAGAGGGAAAGAAAAAAGTTAATGACAAAGCAGACCGTGGGACCATCACATAACTTTATGGAGGTCACTCACTTATCTCTAATTGTCTTTGAATGCGTCCTTTACTCCTCTCCCTGAAGTCCACCTGGGCTTCATTATACTTTGTCATTACCTCCACAAACTTTCTGGACAGCACTGCATGCTGGAAGACAAGAAAAAAAAGGTTTTTTTGTATTTATTCAGTGCTTTAGCAGACCTGCGTCACAGAAAATAAGCCTGTTGAATTTCAATGTGAGAGAAAACCTAAAAATAAACTTCAGGTGTATGTAATTTACCTGTGATTTACGTATCCGCATGTCAGCCGACACCCTCTCCTGCTCTTCTGACTCCAGATTCCTCTCGATGGCTGTGAAGCAATCCAAATGATGATTTAAGATTCTGTTTTAAAATTAACTTCACATCACATCATTGTCTAATTCTCCAGCACCATTTCACACCAAATCCATTGAACATCCCCACTGTGTGTGTGTGTGTGTGTGTGTGTGTGTGTGTGTGTGTGTGTGTGTGTGTGAGGCAAAGTCATGGGGCAGACTCACTCTTGAGTTTGTTTCTTGCATTGTTGGCCATCTTTTTTATGTCGTTGGTGATTGCCTCCAAGTCATCCTGTGTTTCTGGGAAGGAAGAGACATGTGGCAATAAACACTTGAGAACATTAGCAACAGAGTGAGAGAACCACACC
This sequence comes from Plectropomus leopardus, assembly GCF_008729295.1. NCBI lineage: Eukaryota > Metazoa > Chordata > Actinopteri > Perciformes > Serranidae > Plectropomus > Plectropomus leopardus. The sequence continues at coordinate 18,276,410 of NC_056471.1, read as the reverse complement.
TATTGCAAAAACTCAGAAACTGATCATGTTCTCAGAGCAGGTTTAAAAATCAACATGATGCTCAGGAAAGATCTGCTGTCTTTAAAAATGTTATCCCTTGATTATATGAGATTTTCAAACCAGTGAACCTGCATTAATTGACATATTTTTAAGACGTTGCTTTAAAGATAAAGTTGGTAACTTTTATGAAAATAACTAAGAGTTATATTTATTGAAACTATCACAATATTCTGAAAGGAGGACATGAGACAGATAAAAAAAAAGTCCCTTCTACTCTTCCTACTGCAATAAAAACACTTATGTGCCTCCTCCTTGAAGTACTTGAAACGGCACCGCAAGACTCTAGCGTGACTTTATGAAAACAATCAATCAGAGCCGTGGAGTGACTAATGCAGCTGTCACTCATGTCAATTACTGCTATTGAACTGTGTTCAAACTGTCAAACTAGGCAACAATAAACAAATATGAACCAAGATTCTGTTACTGAATTGCCTATTTCTAATGTCAGATGTTTTCAAAATCATAGTGTACTGTTAAGCTGTAAAATGAGAACTAAAAAAAAAACTAAACATACATGCATAGCTGAAGTGTCTACACAATAATTAACAGAGAAACTGGAATTACAACAACACACATCGCCAGCGTGATTACATTTTCTGCTCAGGACGCCATTACTCCACTATATCCTTACACAACAAATTGTCATTGTTACTGGATACAACACGCAATATACCAGTTCACTTTTAGGTGAAAATTATCTGTGGCTTTTTTGAGTTCTTCTTCACAACAGCCTGATTTAATTCAATTTGAGACATAAAAAATGCATACAAATGTTGCTTGTAAAGAAGAAACGATAGAAACCATTAATTAAGAAAAACATCCACATTATGATTGTAAATCAGCAGGGTGGGGTGAGTGTAAGTAAGAAAGTAAAGCTGGTATCTTACTCTGATCTGATGTGGGAGCAGACAGAATGACTGAGTAAAGCTTTTTCACTTCAGCCACGTTCTCATCAATTTTATCAATACTGTTCCTGATGTCCTCGATCTGAAATAAACAAACACACCATAAATCTCAAATGCATACAAATGTAAAAAAATAAATTAAAAAAAAGCCATTTACAAATATTCACGCAGCTATGCCCCTGATAATCACAAGTGAAGATATAAAAACAGCCTCTATACACGGAGAGCAGCACTGACCTGACAGAAGAACTCGTCCATGAAGGCTGCGTTGTCCACAGCGATCTCCACCTCGTCATCATCTTGATCGCACGTCTGTTTGAATGAAAGTATAAGCTGTGTCAGAGTGGTACTGGGAGTTTACAGCTGGCCAGAGAGAACGTGTGAAGGGTATTAAATGTTTTTCTGAAGCTCAAGTATGTCATCAACACCTCAGGATTACAAGTTCATTCAAATGCTCAGTGTGTTCAATAATGTCAAAACAGAAAATCAGACATCTCAGTGTGCCTGTCTACGGGTTTTTTTCATCTACTTACTCTTCTAAACCCGTGGAATTATATCTTTTTTTTAAATCAACCTCTATTTCCTGTATATGTTTTTAGGTTAGGTTATATGTAAAGCACTTAAGTCACATGGTTTTTGAAAAGTGATCTACAAACAAACAGATAACAATCAAACAGGGGTACTGCAATTTCTATTTTCAGTGTTGGGCCCAGATAAATATGCAGGATAAAGACATCCTGTCAAATAAACCAGCCTAAAGTCAAAATGTGACTCAAAACCACTCTCTGCCTGAAACTCATTCACAGCCCTGCAGACAACATGTGAGCCTGATGGTTTCTGAGACTTCTGATGTTTTTGTTTCCATCATGAAACTGGGTAACAATTAAAGTTTAGATTGGGGAGTCAATATAAAACCTGAATGCTGGTAGTGACATCTAGGGGTGTGCCATATCAGTTTTATCCAAGACAATACTGGTATCATTTTTAATATAGTAAGAAATAATTATATCCTAATTAGCAACGTACAGTGCATACAGATCCAGGTTGAGAAAACAGCTCAGTCATTTAATTATATACATACCATTTATAGATTAATTACAATGGTTTTTGTATTTGGCAACTGTAATTTTTTGATTGATTTTATTTTGTTGTAATATTTATATTTCATACAGAATCTGAGTAACTGTTGTTGTTAACAAACTTAATAACTGAGGTTTTTTTTCATTTTTTAATTAAATATTTGAAGGCGAACTTTATGTTGTCATATAAAACTATGACTTATTTTGTTGCAATTTTTTGTTCTTGAAATTAATAATAAAATATTCTCAGAATTTTTGTCATACTGTCAAGAATATTGTTATCGCAAAAAATACCCTTAAATATGGCCACTTTTACACTGCCTGCCACGGCAGGAATATCACACCGTTTGCCATTCAGCGTAATATCAAAAAGGGGGGGCAGAGTCGCCTCGCCTCTGAGCCGGGACAAGCGGTAGTTGCAGAGTGGTGCACAGAGAACAACCTGCTGCTCAGCGTCAGTAAAACCAAGGAGCTGATTGTTGATTTTAGAAAGAAGGAGGCAAAGACACACACCCCTGTCTACATCAGCTACAGGTTCCTTGTAATTACTATCACTGGGAACCAATCTTAGTCTTCACACATCACCGCCCTGCTTAAAAAAGCACAGAAAAGGCTCTACTTCCTACAGAAACTTAGGAAGGCTAAATTCCAGAGCAAGATCCTGGTTAACTTCTACAGAGGAGCAATACAAAGCATACTGAGTGGAAACTGGCATGGTTCGTGCACGGCCCGGGACAGGAAGGCTCTACAGCGGGTGATTAAAGCTGCCCAGAACATCGCTGGTTCCCATCTACAGAGCATCAGTGACCTCGGTGAAGTGAGGTGTCTGCACAGAGCCCAAAGCATACTGAAAGACAGCTGCCTCAGTCTGTTCACCCTGCTGAACAGAAGTATCCGCTGCCGAACCACCAGACCACAGAGCAGCTTCTTTCCCTAGGCCGTGACACTCTTCAACTCCTCCTTCAACGCCAAAAAGATTTAGCAGGATTTAGGATCAACTTTAATTTCATTGATTCTTAAACCACGTTTAAGAAACATGACAAATAAATCTACCTTTTGCCTTGCAGAAAGCAACCTAGACACAAATGTTATATGTCACACTAGAGGCCAACGCTGTTGTGTTACATGTCATGCCTTGTTAAATGTCTATGGTTCTGTGCAAAAATGCAAAAGAGGCATAAACAAGGAACTTTGTAGCAGCTTTATGGCAGGATATACACACATTGTCCCAACATTGAGCATGAATTTTGTTCTAATGAAATACAATCAAAATTGAACGAAGTTATGATTTAAACCAGGAAATTAAACCAAGAAAAAGTCAAAGGACGAGTAAAACTATGAATCTGACGAAGCATTCAATGTTGGCTTTAAATTCTTGATAGCTGTTGATACTCTGTGACAAATGGACACATTTTAGTTAGCATGTAAAGCATTGAGATTTGATACCAAGCCCCAAGTCTTAGCATACACCACACTAGTAATATAAGCAGAAAAAAATATGAATATCAACATCTTAATCATCTTCTTACAAGATTTTCTATAGACCAATAATACCAATATTCGTGACAGAATTTAGTACTGGATGAATCTCGAGAAGTACATTTCTTGTCAGGGTGGAAAAGCCAGTGAACAGCATTTAGACTGTGAACAAACACTGATGAAATTGCTTCCTGTTAAGCAGGTAAACGTGATCCATCAGCTGGAATTTTTGATCTGACCCTGATCGGCCTACAGCCAATAAAATCTATCAGAAAGTTTCACTCTACCGAGGTCATATATATGTCACAAGGTACAGTCAGTAAACACAGGGCAGTGCCGCAGGTTGGCCACAAAGAGTTAAGCCCTGCTGGCGAATATTTGCACGGTAGAGGACGAGGGCCGGGCTCCAGGAACTTAACCTGTTTCAACTGACTTAAAGAAACCGCAGCTGAGGCACAGTGTAAACAGACATCACAGAGCCATGCTGTGACGGAGTTAGGTGGAGGAAATAAGAGAGAAACAATGAGTGGAAAGGGACAACATGCTCACGTAGTTCCCTCCCTTTTAATTACTTCTGCTTTTTAAAGACTAATGTGTTTCCACTGAGCACCTGTAGCGTGTTACCAGCTGCCCAAACGCTTGACACGTGGTAGTTTGTGCTGCTGTGTTGTAATGGGTAACAGAGTCTGAAGTCTGGACACTTGACTTTCCTGGAGAAAGTCAGCCTGGATCAAAGTCAAGGCATGGAAAATGTTAGCCAAAACACCTGTCGACTTCCCTGCTCTCTCGTATCACCTGACTCTGCCTCAATCTCTTTCTGAATAGACATCAATACTACGCTTTATTAACACCGTACTACAGTCACTCTGTAACTACAACTATTGTTAAACTTCCAAGTGGAGTTACACTCTTCCTTATTGCCGTATTAAAATGGACGCAGACAGGTGTAATGGCCACAGAATAATGACACCAGCAGCATTTAGATTGGTTCCCCATAGACCTTGTTTTCACTGTGCAATTCTGACTGCCACAGGATACAATCTCCATGGCAAATGAAGGCTCGATTTACAGCACACAGGAACTTTATTTTGAAGCTCATCAAGCACTGCACATTAGGAAGAGGACATCACATTCGAGATGCTGGTAGTTTTCCCGGCCCCCAGAAAAGCTGCTCAGTCAATTTTTCACAGTGGCCTCTTGCGGGATTGCAGTGAAAAAAAAAAATTACGACAAAGCCTAAAAGTTTATACTCAAAGATCTCATATATCAATAACAGACACGGTCATATCACTCGACAGGTCACGCGTGGTCATGTTGTAGTTCCTGCACCTAGAAAATGAGCTACTCAGAAAACAGTTTTGCACAGGGCCTCTACTCAGTGGAACAAGTTTGTTCCTTAAAAAAAATCTACCAGTAAAATGAGCTTGTGGCAGCCCGTACTGTGGTACAGTTCTTCTAGGTGCTATTATTATTATTATTGTCATTGTTATCATTATTATTAGTAGTAGTAATATTATAAATATCATCTGTTCTTGCTGTCTGACGTCCTTCCTGAGGAAAACGGTTTCATTTCAATGCCCTGGTAGCAACTAATGGGGATCCTTTAAAACAAATTAAAAAATAAACCAGAGCATATCAATTGAAGTTTTTTGCAGTTATTATTTACAGTAGCAGAAAAGGCAGATGGTGAAACTCTAAAGTCACTGTGGAAACTGTAATAGTTGCTAAGATCTGAGGAAAACAGAAAGTGCTCCAGCTGTCTTTACGACGGCGCTGCCAACAATAACAGAAACGCTGGAGAAAGTTGAAACGTTGTCTGTTTATACAGTGCACAATGTCATAATTTAAAAAGGAACTTGGAGCAACAGCTGCAATCATTACCAGTAGTTCACTGAGCAGTCGGTTGGTGGAAAAACAAATGATAATTTATTTTAATAACTGATTGACATTATGTATTTTTCAAGCAAATCTCCTAAACATTTGATGGCTCCAGCTACTCAAATGTGAGCATTTTCTGCTTTCTTTATCATTTGATACAAAATACAGTTTTTTTCTTGAGTTTTGGATGGTCAGTCAAATGAAACAAGCCACTTTGGGGGATCCACGTTAATACTGGCATGTCGTAAATGCTTTAAAAAGAAATAGTGGCATTTGACAAATTAACACTTCTGCCCATGTGACAGGCTGATAAAATGCCGCTTAGATTATGCAACTTTAATTAGTCAAAATAGGTCAAATTTGCCCTGGTTGGGGCTATTGTCAGCATTGTCTCAGGGAGATAATTATCCAAGCCTGTGAAAGTGGGATGAATTTTACAGTTTGGTTGCATGAGAATAAATAAGGCCGGTTTAACATGTAACCTAGCATTGCTTTTTATGTCTGCATCTGCCGCTGGACCATCACGATAACAGTAGGCGTAATAACAGGTCCACTACAGGAGAGACTTGATGTTCTCCGCAATAAGGTGGAAACAAATATAAGCATGTATTGGTATTGGCTTCTGCAATCGGCCAGAACAAGTTGGAAAATATCTGCATATCAGCAAAAAATCTAATTTTGCACACACCTAGCCGTTTTACGACATCATCTAGGGCTGTGGACATCATAATGGGCTTTTTTATAACTAAATTTTAAACATTTTGTAATAAGAAAGAAAATAGTATAGCAGAGTAATTAATAACTTAAATAGTCGGCATCTGCAGCCCTATTAGGAACTTATATTCAGTGCAACAGCACAAGTTCTTTGTTTTCAAATGGCAAGTTTTAGACACTCTTTAACCTTCTACTCCTCATCTAAAATTTGAATTGCAAATTTGGCCTTGTCTATTTGGTTTGGGCTGCTGTAACTAACAACAGTTGTGGGCACAGAGTTTCCTCACACACAGTGCTTGTTTTTAGACCTCTCTGTGAGTTGTTCATCGTACATACAGCTGCAGCCCTCTGGCCTAAACGTTATGCTCCCTCACGCAGTGTTTCTGCAGCAGCGAGATAAGAACAAGCACTCACTTCCTTCCAGTGTCTCTCATTCAGCAAAAATAAGAGGAAAGGGACGAACATGTGCAACAAATGCTGTAACAACCCCAAATGGGCAAAGGCCACACACACACACACACACACACACACACAGGCACTAGCGTTTATGAAACAACAGTTTAATACTGACAGGAACAGTCAATCAAAGTGACCTTATCTAAGTCACGAGGAAAACTTTTCTAACATTGCTCTTTAAACTCAGTTGCTCATCATATGACTCAACCTGCAACCCATCATTAGTGGTGGTTTTAAAGAAGCAGTGTGAGATATTTAATGTTAAAAAAGAAAGAGTGCCGTGTGGAAATATTTCACATAAACCTTTTTTTTTTGCAGCATTTTGTGCATTATTGTCTGATGCTAATGAAAAACTACACCCATGCTCTAATCACTATTTTCAGAGAAATAAATAAATAAACTGCGAACAAAGTAGATTTAATGCCACTCTGTGCAAATGTGCCAAAATGCTGACTGACAGCGGGAACCACAAAGCAGCAAATTAGATTTTCTCTTTTTTTTTTATGAAACTCGACAAAATGCTATAATCTCATGCTTAGTTACATGAAGATTGTGCAATCATCAAATAAAAATAAGAAAAACAGAGCACACGCTGCACATCAGTGCATTGATATGTCAGCCTGGCTCGTTCCTTCTATTCAAATCACTCAATTACGCTTGCTCTGCATACAAAGCACCATATGTCAGGTTGTTGCATAACTCGATTCAATACGGCAATGACCAGACAGGCTGAGGCAGACATCGTGATCCAACTCTCCAACACAACAAACCGAAGAAGAGTGAAGCGTGAGCAAACCAAAGACAACAATAAAGCAGTCCGAGAAACTGGGAGGTGATTAACTGTCAGACTTTGTCTCTAAGGATCATAAATGATGAAATGCTACCAGAGATTACGCCTTACTTGGAGGTTGAGAAAGATGACAGTTGAGCTTAGACTGAGCTGAAACTGGACCGTCATATAGTGTAAAAATTAACGTGTACACTTGGAAAGCTGTAAGAATTGGTCAATCAGTCAATTGGTCTATGTTTCGGTTATCGCCACCCTCTGGCCCAAATACAGTCACTCCTGGTTTCAAAGATTCGAAATGGCAACAGCCATAATGCCAAACTTGAGGCTTCAAAACAGAAATCCACAAACCAGTGGGCAGCATCACTGTGGATACATGCATTATTTTATACAATCTATGGTTCAGCTGTCGGGAACGTAGGCTACAGCCCAGTCCTACAAAACTGGTACAAGCAATCATAATGTCCACAATTGGGTTTTAAATTTCTGATAATATACTTTTCTGCATTGACATAATCTTTCAAGAGAGAACCACGATACATCTAAGAATCATTTTTCCCCACGTCTAGTTTCAGCTGGCCATTTCTGAGGACTTGCTTCGTTGCATGTCAAAATGTCAGTATATTGAGTATTTTTGGAGTATTTTTTATGTTTGTTTCCCACAGTTTTTCGCACATTATATGGCTCAACATACAAATTGAAAAAATACAATACAAATGCAAATTTATTAATGATATAAATAGCTATTAGTTGCTGTCCTCTGCACTAGCTTTTCCCGCAGGACGATTAAGAAATTGAGCCACAAACAGCAGCAGGACTGGGACCTGGGGTCAGATTTACAGCAGCATGGTGACAGAAGCCAAAATACCCCATCAGGACTTGTGTTAATGCAACGCTAAAATCTGACATGGGATTTAAAAACTCCACGTTCTGCAGGAGAAGTCGTGTCAGTTCAGTGACAGCTTTCCCTGTTCAGTGTGCTGATCTCTGAGCCAGGTGGGCGACGTAACGTAACAACGGCATCCCAGCAAGTCTGTAGTACTCTATGAGGAAATGCTACTCAGAACTGAAGAGGATGTGACTCTGACTGAAAATACTATGAGGAAAGTGAACCGAGAGCCTGAATAACATGAAAACTGCTGTCAAGTTTATGTCAGCCTTCAGTAAACTCTTTAGAGCTACAACAATGTGCCGATTAATAATTGATTAGTCATTTGAAAGAAAATTATTTGCTAACTATTTTGATAATTTATTATTCTTTTTTAGTCATTTTCTCAGCAAAAATGTCAAACATGTGCTTCTTTCTGTTTTTTAAATGTGATAATTTTCAGCTTTTTGTTGTTTATGATAGTACATGAAGAGTCTTTGGTAAAACCTGACCAATAATGGATTTTTGAGGCCAATGTCGACATTGATACTGGGGAGATAGAAATTCCGAAATCAATATATCAGCCAATATTATATGTACATGCGATTATGCAACGCAATTATCCCTCAGATATGGTTATCAAATACTTGTGACAAAGGTATGTAATGGCGGCAGAATATTTTACAGTTAAACAACGACATAAGTGCACTGAAACAGTAAACTTAATCTGGAATCATTTTAAATTACTCTAAGAGGCCTTTACTGTATTATGTCCTGTTAAAAATAAAACTTTTCATATTGTGCATATCAGACTACTGATATATCTGTGATGAGCAAATATCGGCCGATAAAACTGGGTAACCAATATATCGGTTGGGCTCTGGGTTTTGCACTGTTGGTTGGACAAAAGAGACAAACTGAAGATGTCACTTTGGGTTTTAGGAAGCTGTGATGAATATTTTTCCCTTTTTTTTTTTACTTTTTATAGACTAAACAATTCATCAATTAATGTGAAAATATCAGCAGATTATAATGAAAATAACTGTTAGTTGCAGCCCTAGAAATATGGCAAACATGGCTACTTTATCAACGTGTGTTTTATTTGTATATTTTAAAACAAGCTGACAAAGCAACTGTATTTAAAGTTTTCTAACAGCATGCAGCGTAAGTGATCGCATGTGACCACAGCTCCAGGTCAAACTGCAATTCAGCATTTCTTGTTGCTCCTCTTCTTCAAAGTCTACAGTCTATCAGGTGACGTGATGACGCCTGCACGTTAAACATTAGATAGGAATCTCAAGGAGGAAAATAAAAGTGTGGGGTGAATGTGGATAAACAAGACAGATAAAGACAAAGAGAAGTAAAGAAAAAAAATGATGAGATCGTAGCACAGTTTCACAGGTGTTCAGATCCAGTATAAAGCGTCAACTTCCCATCAAATGACTCGCCCACTTCACTTGCTATCTTAACTTCCTTTCCCTGAAAAGAGACCAGCTGTGTGAGATTACAGACGCCTGGGGGGACACCGCAACGTTAAACACAGCAAATATTTGGCCAGCAGTTTCAGGTAACTATGGCAACACATCCCGACTTAGGTTAAAATTGGATCAAGGCCTCACCATCTTGGGCAACAAGAAGGTGTATGAACTGTCATTAACTTTGATGGGAAAATGTTATTAAAAATGGATGTTTGCTGCTGTAGAGGATTTGTGGCTCTGATGGCTGGAGACAAGTAAGGTTAACATTATTTTGGTTTGATCTATCCCGATTGTATATCCTGTATCCATTTTACAACTCTTGACTTTGACCATAATTAATATATTTTCTATACTTTAAAATGTTTATGGCAGTAATGGCAACGAGGACCGCAACTTACAAGAGATTTTCAGTACTGATTGGTCTATTTTTTTTTTATTTTTAAATCATTGATTAATGATGTACTCTGTACAATTTTAGGGAATACTTGAAGATCAAAATCTCTCAAGGTGGCATCTTCAAATTTGCTTGTTTTTGTGTGTCAAACACTCCAAAAACCAAAGATTTTCAACTACAAAAACCCCCAACCAAACAACAACAACAACAACAACAACAACAAGTAAGGCAGCAAATACTCAAAAGTATTTTGATATTTTTGTATGATAAATGACTTGAAAGATTAATGCGGAACCAAACTCTTTAATTAATTTCCCACCGATCAGCTGACTGAATGTTTTCAGCTCCAATGGCTGGAAACTCAATAATGGAATTTTTCCATTATTGAGTACTCCATTTTTTATTTTAATGGCGGATTTATCACTTACTTTTTCAGAAACAACTTAACAATGTCCATCCAAACCTTCCAATATGTCCCAGCTATCTTTAAATTGCTTGTTTTAGTGTTTGAATCACATAGTCCAAAAGCCAAAGTTGTTGATTTTTTGTTTAATACAGATAAAGGCGGCAAATTCCTCTGAGTGGCTGGGACCAGAGTATTTTTACATTTTTGCACTATAATTGAACTAAAAATATGTCATATTTTTTCACTGATCTGAATAATAAATTAATGTTTTCAGTGACACTGGCAACTGCTAATCAATAAATATGAAACCAGAATGATTCATCTGGTGTCACTTTCAGCTGAAACTGTCCAACGCAACTGCTGTGTAAATGCCTCAGTACCCACAGGTTAACATCATATTATAGGAATCAGGAGCCCCGTTTTTAATTTACAACTTTTAAAATGACGTCTGGTGACACAGTTTAACTACTACCATCAATTAAACTACGTGCCAACACATATCTTACCACACCATACAACATGGCTGCATGAAAAGAAATGGAAAATGATGTCTGTGTGGCTGCATCTCTTTTACCTAACACCCCCATTTTAAATCACTTTCCAACCTGCAGTGTTACTACATCCATCATATGAGTTATGTCATCACATGGTGCAAGACTGGGTCAAGTTATTTTTTTGGTTCAACCGTTTAAATGAAAGTGTAAATAGTAAAAATGAATATTTTTAACTCTACTGTCTTCCTATGAGAAACGTTTTTCGGAGGACAAGTGTACAGAGACACAACACTGGAAGAAAAAAAGAGCTTGTGAGGAAACTTGACATTTCCTGGACACTACTCACCGCTTTAAGTTGCTCCAATCGGTCCTTCATCTTTTAGACGGTTAATTTAACACCTCAAAACTAAAGAAATAGTGGGAAAAAATGGCTCAAAACTAGTCCCAATCTCTGACTTCCTCAGCCAGCTGGCGAGCTAGCTGTCCGACACAAACCCACCGCCAGTAAGAAAAACAATTAAACTCCCCAAAAGTCTTAACAGAGGTGTTTGAGAAAACGACTTTTTCTGAAAACAGGAGTCTTTCCGTCGTTTTTCCATGCAATATGGCTGCTGGGTTTAAAACCTGTGTTTTTTCTTTGCTAAATCTCCTCGCCCAGGGGATTAAAACAACAGTTGTGTAGAGCCGTATAATCTGTCTCTCCGCTGGCCACCAGTAATCATTCTAAAACGCACTTTTCTGACTCACGCATGCGCAGACAAGTGCATGTCCTCCGAGATGAGGCCACGCCCTGAGCCACCTGCAGCAGTGATGCATTCAGGTGCTGCAGGAATAATCGATACCTACTGATGATATTGATGATCACTGTCCCCTTTTAAATCACGTTTGAAGATTTATTTTCATCGAAAGGCATTCCTATAATTTCTCTTTAAAAGATTATTGAGGCTATTATTATACTGTACATTAAATTGCACTTAAGTCTTGCCCTGTTCTGTTTTGATTTTAAATTCAACCAGTGTTTTTAAATGTTCCTTTTGGGTTGTATTTTTTTGCCTTTTGATTTTTTCCTGTGTCGATATTTTTATTTTGTGTTGTTTTTTTACTTTTTTCCCTGTGTGTGTTTTTTGTGTTTTAAGTGTGAAGTATTTTGTAATGTTGGCTTTGATAAGTGCTTCATAAATAAACCTTATTTATTTGTTTATTTATTTAATGAATGCCAGTGTATACAATTGTTTTGATTTGGGCTTAGAATATTTTCAAGATGTTGACTGGTTTTGTTATTCATTTAGAAAGAAGAGACACATTTATTTTGAACCCCTTTATTTTACATGGAAAAGACTACATACACAAATACAAATGAGCTAAAACTGTGCTACACATACAACAGTTAAAGAACAGTAAAGCAATATTGCTTGTTGACTAATAACTATAGTTATTAAGTTATTGTCTTGTACTTTTTAAAATTTTGTTTAAATATCATTATGTCAGTTAAACATGATACTATATATATATATATATATCGACACAGGAAAAAATCAAATATATATATATAACTGCTTCACTGCTTTAAGGAACTTTAACATCAACCAGGCCAGTAAAACAGATGAAAATACCATTTTGGCATAGTGACATTTTGTCAATGCATGCAATGCATACGCTCCCCCGAATATTAATAATAATAATCATTATTGTAAATACATCTGTATTATTGTACTGTATACTTATTATTATACTGTATAGCATTATATACAGTGCATGATCCTATGTTAACGGCCGGATAGAAGGCATACGTCACAGTACAATAAACGTGCAGCGTAAAACGATTACGTAACCCTGTTAAAATCGTCCACTGTGCACGAAAGAGCGTGACTGACACCTGGTGGCCACTGCTGTGTAAAGCAGGATGAAGACACTGTCACTTCTATGGTAGTGTACATACTGTCTTCACCAATCTCCACCCAAATACAGTGACACACAGCAGATTACACACATCCAATACACTGAAATACTACCTGTGCCCAGGTTATTTTTGATACTGGTTGGATGAATAATTTTTTTCCAGGAACAGGCATTACTTGCGTAACTCGTGAGAGGATAGGGCTACAAATGTGACATACTGCATGACATGCTGTTGATACTGTGTCCACAAGACATTTTGGGACCCTGGGTAAGTCCTGCCGGCCTTGTGAAGTTTGTGCTACAGCCTTAACTCTTACAGTGCATGTAATTTTCTCACCTGAATGCCAGTGGATCATGCGATCACTGACTTTTGTTAAAGGGTAAGTTGAACAAAATTGCGGCCATTATAGAGCTCATTGTTCATCCAGATAGTTTTGATGCAGTTTGCCCAGGTTTTGAAATATCATGCATAGACCAAATACAATGTTGACTAGACTTGAGCGATATATTTACTTCACATTTTTATACAATTAGGGATTATCTCTACTATTTTTATACATGTATATCACTAATAATGCGAGATTATAATTAGATTTTTCCACATTTTACACAATGTTGCAATTAAGGACAACTGCATGGCAATAGACCTTTTCACAAGACATTTGACATGTCACCAGAGGAAAATCACAATTGTAAATATCTTAATAGTTCTGATTGATCAAATCCAGTTCACTGCCTCCATTTCAGCTTACCAGGTCACTTTAATACAACAGTCATCAGTAAGTTTATTCTTAATGCCCATCTGTTTCCTACCATGAGACATCAAGTGTCATTCATGAAAAGGTCTCTTGAAACTTTAAAGTGTCCCTATGACTCTGGGATCACTGCTGTTGAAGGAAATCAACAAGCAGACATGTTATATTGAGAATGTTTTTATTCAAAGTTTACTCCCCTTAGTGTTTCCAGTACACCGTACAACAGCATTATGTGAGCTGGGCAAGTGCAGTGGAGGGTGCTCGATGATGAAGAGTAGCATGTTGCCATGCCAACGACAACACTAGGGCGGGTGTGTCTTATACAGTGAAATTAGAACCACAACTTTTTCACCAAGTTTTTTTTCTTAGTTTTAAAACAAACAAAAAAATTCAAAAATAAAAAATCTGAAAAGGGATTTTTACAGTAAAGGGAGGGGGGCAAAACTCCGACAACTTCCTGTCCACGTCTGGGGGTGAGAGAGAGAGGGGAAAATTCAGGTAACAGGTTAGAGGTCATCTTCTTCATCTGGGAGTGCTGTTTGTGATGCAACCTGGACAGTCGGAGAGAGAACAGATACATCTTTAGAGTCCCAGTGTAAATCAGTGCCCTGCTGAATTTTACTTTTTTTTTTTTAAATATACAGCTCGGGTAAAGAAGCTGCTAGCTTAAAATAAACTACAGTCACCTAATCAAGACATTGCACCTGTATGGTTATACTCACTTGAAGCTCTTCTTCATACTTTGCAGCGAGGGACGGGTCCATTTGGACCTCTGGGGGAGCGAGGGCAGGCATTGCCACAAACTCCAGGTTGGGATCGCCGATCAACTTTCTTGCTAGCCACAGGAAAGGTTTCTCAAAGTTGTAGTTACTCTTGGCAGAAATGTCGTAGTACTGGGGACAGAGCATTTCAAAACGACAGTTCAGACCACGCTCCATATAACGCACAGGACGAACACTAAGACAATCATTTTGTGAGCACAGTTATTACCTGTAGGTTCTTCTTGCGGTGAAACACAATGCTCTTGGCTTTGACTTTCCTGTCTTTGATGTCCACCTTGTTGCCACAAAGGACGATGGGAATGTTCTCACAGACACGCACTAGGTCACGATGCCAGTTGGGCACGTTCTTATAGGTGACTCGAGAGGTGACGTCAAACATGATGATAGCACACTGAGCTGTGGAGGGGAGCAGGAAACGCTTAACACACCATTCACTTCAAATCTATAGAGACTGTGCAGACTTGATCATGGTTTGATAACTTGAACGGCATAAAAAGGTTTGTGAAGAGCACCTTGAATATAGTATCCGTCTCTCAGGCCTCCAAACTTCTCCTGACCAGCTGTGTCCCACACATTGTACTTGATCATTCCTCTATTGGTGTGGAACATCAGCGGGTGCACCTCTACTCCCAGAGTAGCTAGAATAACAAAGACAGAATATATGAAGGGTGGAAAATATGATCAAACTATTTTTTTGTTTTGCTTTGTTTTGTATTTGCAAACAAATGAGAATAATTAACATTAATTAGTACTTGCAGAATTAAAATCGCATTTTTTGTTGAAATTGCACAGCTCTCTATATTGCCTTTCTGAATTAGATCTTATCTACATTGGAGCAAATGTGGAGGAAGTAAAACCTCTGATCAGAATAGTCACTCTTACTCAAAATGGGGCTTACTTTGATCATGAATTAAGTAGAGAAAACAATTATGTCTGTATGTGTTAAATATTTTTTGATATCTATTTTAGCACCTTAGTTTTTTTTTTTTTTTTAAACCTATACTCCACACTCAGGGAGATGCTCTACTGTTACACTGTTTTATGCAATGACAATATAGATTTTATTCTAAAGCAACTGCCCTTTTTCCTGGGGATCCCTCATTACTCACTTAAGGACCCTTTGTGGTCTCCAGACCACTGGTTGAGAACCACTGGAGAATCAAACTGTAAGCAGTGATCTTATAGAATTTTATAGACATTTATAAGCAACAAGAACAATGATTTACCACCATAACACTGTAACCAAACAAGTTGTGGATGTCTTATTTTTCTCTATTGAAAAGCAGACTTGGCAGTGCTCTCTGGTGGACAAAATGTGTAATGGGGACAATGTTTGAAATGCTCTCAGACCTAGTTTGGCAAATCTCTGATGAAATGTATTATTTATGAGCTAAAATGCACACCACTACTGACAGATCAGAAAGCAGGGGGACTGAATAGGAGCCCACAGCTCACGTTTAATCTGGCCCATCTAATTGATGATTAACTTAACCTTATGGTTTAGTGCATATGATGAAGCATAATGGTTGGGATTTTAAGTCAGTACAACGTTTCTAAGTATTTTTTTTTCTTTTTTGTCATTCACTTTGTAACATGGAGGCAACAGTTACTCACCGACATATTTCTTCTCAAACTCTCCTGTGATGTGCCTCTTCACAAAAGTCGTTTTCCCGGTGCCTCCATCCCCTACTAAGACCAACTGTAAGCAGGAGACAGCAGTTAGTTCAGACTGGTTGGTACTGGTTCGTCACATTAAACGTTAGCACAGCTAGCTACCCAAAGTATAATACTCTGCGCAACACATACTATAGCATTTAGGTGACATTACATATAACACACTTACCTTGAACACCGCCACCGGTATACACTGTGCCATTGAGTCCGCCATGGTTGCGATTTTTCTAAGTTAAACAAAACAAGGCGGGATGGTTAGCACGCTCTCCGTCATCATCCTGACTGCTAACTTAGACAATCAGCAATAAGACAGCGGTGTTAGCGATTACCTTATCTGGCATTAAATAACCAAAGTTACGGGGCTACGGTCACTGTTAACTGTTTATTTTGACGCAGTTTGGTAAACAGTTTTGCTGCACTGTCTGTTACCTAGCGATAACCAATTCTAGCGTTTTCCATACAAGCTAACGTTCCGACACGTTAACGTGTAGCCAACGTTACGTTATGTAAAAGTCTGTATAACTTCAAATCACAGTGTCTGTTTGGACAAATACGAAAAAAAAACAAATAACGCAGCACAGTGAATTTGAGTCAAACTATGATAAACTAGCGTCTGTAACAGGATTTCAACGCAGGCGGTTGCAAGCTAGCTAACAGGCTAGTAACGCTAGTTTGAGTGCGCCACACGTCGCGCGACCGCACTTTTTCTTGTTCGACTGGAACAATCGTTGTCGGAGCAGCTAATATGTTCCATGTAGCAGCCGGCTAACAACTTGAACAAAAACTTCACACGTCGAGCTGGTATCCAAGTTTGTTTTGGTCAACAGAGGCGAAAACATCTAATTGGAGAAATATTAGCGGGTCTCAAGAACAAAGCAGTGAAATGAGGGATAGCTCTGCCTGCTAACCTGTTAGCTAGCGCAGCATGGAAGCCATTCTTTTCACTGAGCTAACGGCTAACGTTAGCGCAAGAAAATCAATGGCGCAATGTAGTTCCCCCAGCCTAACATGGTTACACCCGCAACGCCGCATGGACACAAATCGTACCTTTAAGTTTCCCCTTGTTTAAACTGACTTTCCTGATAAACACAAAGTTGAAATATAGGCTGGCCCGCTGTGAGAGAAGCATATAGAGACTCACCGGTGTCACTGCAAAGAGAGAAAAGAGGTAAATGGCTGCGTTCGCGGGAGATTCAGCGTGGACTATGAGTCAGTTTCCGCCCATATCACGTGATCACCGCAGCGGTAAAAACGCATTTGAGTTCAATAAATGCACCATGGTATTCACGGATCATGATTCAGCATGTCTTCCAGAGTCAGAGGTGGAAGAAGTATTCAGATCCTCCAATACCACCCTGTGAAAATGCTCTGTTACAAGTAAAATTTCTGCATTCAAACACAGTAGTAAAAGCAAATAAGTATAATCAGATAGATGTACTTTAGGTATGAAAAGTAGATGTATCTAATAAAGAAAAATATTTTTGAAAAGAAAACACCCAAAAAAACTCAAACACTCAAATTATGAAAAAACGAAAGAAAGAATTTTTTTTTTATAAAAATCGAAAAAGCATCCAAAATTATAAATAAACTTGAGATTATTTAAAATAACAACACACACATACACACCAAAATTGGAAAAAAAACATTTAAAAATTACTTATTAAATTAATCAACTGATGATTAATCAGCTAATTGCTGCAGCTGTGCTTGTGTGTACTGTTTGTTAATTCAATTTAGAGCAAACATATTCTCTAAACTCTTCTTGTGTTTTTTATGCACAATTTTTAATCTGAATCTAAATGAAGTGAATTGACAAGAACAATATTTCCCTCTAAAAAGTAGTGGTGTAAAAGTATAAAGTCACATAAAAATAAAATACTCAAGTACAGGTTTCTTAAATACTATACTTAAGTATAGTACTTGAGTAAATGTACTTAGTTACATTCACCACTGTTTATAGTCTTAAAAAGACCCTTAAGTCTAGAAAACATGCTGAAATCTAACCCCTGTACACCTAACATCAGAGATAATAAAGTATAGTTTCACACCATACTGTTTGATTTATACATATGACAAACTAAAGGAAAATGCCACTGTTAGTTCTTATCACGTTAACTTAGGGACTGTATCTTATTTATGAGAGAGGAAGGGGTGGTGCAAACATACTGGAATGTCTTATCTCTATTTCTCATCATCATCCGTCTTTTTTTCTGATTTGTTTTTGCATCTTATTTCTTGTTAAGTTTTACCTTATTTTTTAGCTGTCCTAAATTTTGGCATTACTATGTGGCTTCTCTTGTTATATTGCCCCTCAGTATTTTGCCTTTGCTTTGCTTTGTCAAAGCACTTTGTAAACTAAGGTGCTGTATAAATAAAGGTTTTATTATTATTATTATTATTATTATTATTATTATTATTATTATTATTATTATTATTATTATTATTATTATTATTATTATTATATAAAACTGATAAAAGCCAAAAATGCCCACATTTTTACAGCTGGATCCAAAGATTATTTTGCATTTTTGCTTGATAAATGACTTAACTAAATCAACTACTCAATAAGTCTACTCATTGTTTCAGCACCAGCTTTAATGCGACAGGTGAATGAATGGTTAGCGTTTTAAAACAGGATTTATTTCAGTATCTTCAGCAAAATTACATAAATACACTCTTTCAGAAATTCTTCTTTTCAGAAATGTCTTAATTTAATCAAGTAAGATGAGCTTTATTAAGTGCAGCAGGAAACTTTGCATCACAGACTTTGCATAGACTATAGTGGTTACAGGCTATAAAATAAACATAAATAACATCCATCGTTACAACACAGAACGGATGATTACATTTGTGCGTGTTTATGTTTTTTCTCTATCCTGACAACAACATCTCTGAGGCTGCAAGGCTTCGTTACTCATTTGTAACTCACTGGAATATATTTAAAGCTAAAAATATTATCTTTAATGCAAAGGAGGATTATATCATTTGCGTGTATGACACATCTTTGCTGGCTGTGTACAGATTTATCTGTACAAGTAGTCTGCCTTTATGTTGGCTGCTATCTCAGCCTCCCATAGGTCTCCATTGTTGAGAAGCTTCTCTTTGTTGTAGAGCAGCTCCTCATGGGTCTCTGTGGAAAATTCAAAGTTTGGACCCTGAGGGAGGAATCAAGGGAAAAAATACACATTAAACATCTATAGGTGGTTTAGTGCATATGATGAAGCATAACTGTATACAGATGGTATACAGTTTCATGTTCTACATATATTGTCTGAAGGTGGGTTGAGTGCATAATACCCCACATTAAATAAATAATCCTCCCCTTTGTGGGTCGGAAAGGAAGTCAGATGTTGTTGAATGTCATGATCTGAGAAGCACATTGTTTGAAGCACACTGAAGCCCACAGTGTCGTATACTTTCTGTTAGTGTTGGTATGCAAAGGAAATAAATACTGGGCATGCAAATGTGAAACTGATTTTATTTGCCCAAAGATTCCCTTGCACAAACCTCTTCCTTTTTAATGAAGGGATACCTTGTTGATTTTCAACCAGCTATGCATCATAACAATGTGAGTAGCAACAGTGTGAACAATGTGAGTAGTGTGTGTAAATGACAACTACTAACTTACCGCTATTTTACTAGCACCCAGCTCTCCCTGCTCATTTGCCAATCACAGACACAAAGAGTATATTATTGATACTTTTAAACGTAAACTAAAAACTTACCTTTTTTGTTTGGCTTCTATATAGTGTCACTATTTTATGGTTTATACTTAGTCTTTTTTATTTTTCAATCCATTTTTAAGATCTATTTTTGCTTTTTTTATATGTTGTTTTTGTTCATGTTTGTTGTTTCTTCAATCAAACTATAAAGCACTTTGAATTGCATTTGGTTTGTTTGAATGGTGCTGTATAAATAAAATTTGACTGACTTATTGATTGATATAGAAGCGGATCTCTCAAACTCAGATCAAACAGTAAAACTAGGCAGTGCTGGTCAAATATGAACCAAGATTCAGTTTCTGTATTGCCTATTTCCTAAAATGTCTTCAGAAACATATTTTAGTGCACTGTTTAGCTGT
Organism: Plectropomus leopardus; assembly: GCF_008729295.1. Taxonomy (NCBI): domain Eukaryota; kingdom Metazoa; phylum Chordata; class Actinopteri; order Perciformes; family Serranidae; genus Plectropomus; species Plectropomus leopardus. Next base: position 18,256,221 of record NC_056471.1, on the reverse strand, counting down.
AATATGAGAATTTATGAACAGGAAGTGGTGCAAAACTGTTCCTTGTGTTGTAAAAAGAAATGCTCAAAAATTAGATCAAGCAGAAATACAGTTCAACTTACTGTTTAACTGTGATACAAATTTGGTGCCAAATTTTTATCGCACAAAAAACTTGCATTACAACACCTACCTGCGAGAGCATTTACCGGTTCCATGCCAAACATTATGTTCTGGTGGTTTTAGGCTTTCTACCTCTTGAGCAATAGTGAATACCACAGCCATTTTCCCTGTTTTCTCTGATCGCGAAAGCACCAATTTCAAAACTTTTTGCATCTTTCTACTGCACAGACAGCCCTGTTTTACGAAACAACAACAACAAAGAAGCATCTTCCCAGCAGTGAAACACTTCTTTAAATATATATTTCAAGTAGCAGAAATACAGTTCTGCCAGTGCAAACAGCCACTTTGCTTCAGCTCCATAAAATCTAATATTCAGTTCACAGGACAAGATCATTCTTACCTCAACAATAGCATCAACAGGACAGGCTTCCTGGCAAAAGCCACAGTAGATGCATTTTGTCATATCAATGTCGTAGCGTGTAGTTCTCCGGCTGCCATCAGCCCGTGTCTCAGCTTCGATGGTAATAGCCTGAGTTCCACAGGGAGGAAAGGGAAGAGACAAAACTAAAGTCAGACGAGACAGACACATATTTCAGCATCGACTTAATCACAGTCTATGCAGCAGGTCTTATAAGATTAACTGAGTACAGACAGATAAAAATACTAGTCTGTAGAAATGAAATCAGAATAACATAAAGAATGTACTGTAGGTATAATTACAAAAGTGTGTAGCGTTCAAATATTAGAAAAATTAATTTGGAGACACACTTAAGACGATTTTCTTAACTTCTGTGCATTTTTCACCCCAAAAATACCCAGATGTATTGAGAGGCACAGATTGGTTTAACATGCTATTTGCTAAATTTTAATACCTCCTAGCATCCCTGCTGCCTAAAAAAACTGCAGGACACTTCAAAGTAAACAAGGTCATCCTATAGTGAGGACAGCTGAGAATACACATCCACTAATAGAAAGTGAAGACAAAAATGATGAGAGTATAAGATATATGAGAGTACACCGAAGAACAGCTGATAATGTATGATAGTTCCTAAAAGTGTTCACCTGAGCGGGGCAGATGGCCTCACACAGCTTACAGGCGATGCAGCGCTCTTCTCCATTGGGATAGCGGCGGAGCGCGTGCTCTCCACGGAAGCGGGGTGACAGAGGGCCCTTCTCAAATGGATAGTTGATGGTGGCAGGTTCACGAAACAGGTAACTCATGGTCATTGCCAAACCTGGAGGAAGGTGTTAAAAAGAGATAAATGACTCACTTCATTATTCTATTTTTCATTAATAAAAAGGACCGAAACCACCAATGCATTAGTTTGTCTCTTGGTACATACAGACTTCCATTTCTGACCTCATTCAGTCATATATAATTCACAGCTTTGTTTTTTTAAAGTTTCTTATAATAAGTGCAAATACTTAATTTTATGTGGACTTTAATTAAGTTAGACAAATCATTGTTTTTCTTATTCAAGCACTGCAGGTAAATATAAACGTATGTAGTGTACACATAGTCCCATGCAGAGATAGGTTTTATGTAGGAATATGTTTATTAAAGTGAGGTCGGTTATCCTACAGGTAAGTGCAAAACATAAAGAAAATGACTATTAGGTTCAGTGATGGGTTTTAAGATTTATAACATCACAAATGTGGACTTGCATGCAGAAGAGCTTGACTCATATTGACAAAATTAAATTAAAAGATGGGTAAATACAATAAAAATAAAATGTTTGTGGTAATTAAGACCTCACAAATTCAAATTTAAGAGTATTTAATGACTTTCAAGGCCCAATATTCATAAAAAATAGACTTTTTAAGACTTTTTACAAGATGTATTACACACTGTATTTCCTCTTTATCAAGAACTACAATGTAAATACTATGAGGCTTTGACTTTACTGTGCCATCCTTGACATTTTGTGATTGTGTGTGATTTTATGTCAAAGTTAAATAAACTAAAAAGACTATTTTCAGCAACAAATTAATATATGATTGGTGTGCTAGTGAGTATTTATAGCAAAGAAGGCTGGTGTATGTGGGATGGAACATGTCATGGTTTGACTCATTAGTATTTTGAATAATTTTTGGAGATCTATTAGCTTTATCAGGCTTTGACTACACAGACAATACATCTTAGTGGAAAATAAAAGTTGTTGGTTCAAGAAAAATGTAAAATAACACTAGGCCTTTAACCCTATACACGACATAAGTTATCTGCATAACAACCACTGTATATGTGACCTCTAAAGAGTTCGGTCCAGAGAAGGGTTGTGGCCGCCCGGTCGGTGATGGACTTCAGGTCTGTTGGCACTTCCTGCGCATTTACATACTCTACAAGAGCACGGAGGGAAAGAGGAGTGAATGTTTGGATCATGTCAAACACATGTGCTCAATTGCCATAAATGAGTAGCTCTTGGTTAGTAGCAGCACTTACTGTAGCCCTCTCGCTGCACACTGAGGCTGAATGGGCGAATGACACCAGGACCAAATGTGCCTGAAGATACACAGAAATGTGATGATATGAGCTCTCCTGTTGTGCTTACAGATAATACTGTTACAATAACACCTGCTTCAGTAGTACCTGGCTTTGAGTAGCAGTGGAGAAGACGCAGACTCAGTGTAGTAGACATCTGCGCAGAGAAAACAGTGCAAAGCATATTGAATTAGTTTAAACTATCGGAGTGAACTAAAAAATAAAGGAGGAAGTCAGGTAATTTGAGACAATTGGAACTTGTTATGTTTCTCTGTTACATTTCAATGAAAAAATATGTTTGCTTGACAATACTACTTACTTACTTACTACTTAAAATACTTCAGTAACTGTGGACGTTCAATACATCAAGAACCCCTGTTTCACTCCGATTACATGTTCAGGTTGGGGTCGCCAGATTAGCATTTTGCCAATTATCTGTATCAGCGTTTCATTTTAATGATTGCCAATAAAATTAATTTATGAAAAACTGTGTGTATTACGCTCAACCAACACCAGGAAAGGCAGTCTGCAATACGTGCAAAAAAAAAGTATCAGCATGTGAGGAAATTTTACTCTGGAAAACCTCAGGGAGCTATTTTTATTTATTCATTTTTTTAATTTAAATTTTCACTGAACTTTATAAAAAAGTTGCTGCGAATGTGGAACGTGGGAAAATATCATGCACTCAAATATCCAGATTTTTTGTTTGTTATTGATACAATGTTTATGAGAATAGATACAGTTTAATATCCTGACTGCTTGATAGCAGTGCTGTAATCTGTCCTCAGTGATATGCTGTTCCAACCTAACATATTCTCAGCATGTTACAGGGGCTGTGATGAATACAGATCCTAATGCTCTGACTGCATTAAAAAGTAAACTTTTTCAACTCAACTTTATGCATATGGTGAAGAGTTCTTTAGGACAGTTTTCCTCAAACTTAGATTTTTCCTCTCTCTCTCTTGTGTTTTCCTTTGTGCTATTCTCTTGAATGAATGCTTTTTCCCCTCTGGAAAATTTTGATTTGTATTGAAAATGTTGAATGAGCTCTGTTGTCAAGGGATTTTCTGTTGTATGTGATCAGTGTTTCGTCTTGAATAAAATTAGTTTAAAAAACAACAATGTATCAAATTACTTAGAGCATTGGATTATATCCCAATATATCGTATCACAACTTGTGTCGCCAGATTCTTACACAACCCTACAGCAGTGTCAACATTAAAGAATTTTCACTGAAAGATAAAACAAACAAAAAAAAGTAAAAATAGCCCAAATGATGTGGAAGCAGCTGGCCCCTGGGTATTTTCACATTATCAAATCTGGCCCCCATTCAGAAAATTTTGGGCACTCCTGCCCAATACAGTAAATACTGGAAACCTCCATTCATGCAACCCAAACAAAAGCTCCTCACTGAAATCAAGGGAGGGTGAGGAAGGAGGGGAGGCACCTGCATCCTCTATTTCAGTATTTTTATTTTTTTCATAAAACTTTATTAGTCAAAATAAAAAAATGCATACCACCCCAGGCATTAGCATGGAGGTTTTACTTTCATGGGCACAAACAAGTACACAACACATCCTCTAATCTGGCGCCCCAAATCCCTGCTGTTACATCAGCGGTGTGACACATTCAGGGCATGCCGGCACAATGGGAAAAATGGAAACAAGTCCAGTATATAGTTATTTTTACGGTTCGAGAGCATCCATGATTATTCAGAGATTGTTACCCATGCAGTCATGTCTTTAAACTAAATCAAATTTGAGTTTTAACATAACTTTAAGTGACACCAATTATTAACAATCTGTAGGAAATAAATAGCCTATTTTGATCAGCTGACTCGACTGTAGAAATGTTAAGCCTATATAACTGTGTGACGTTAGTGTCGATAACTGCGACGTTTGGCATCCAGGTTGTTACATGATCCTCAACTTTGCATCCTTA